>NC_057800.1:350244190-350613390 GCF_018294505.1 Triticum aestivum | reverse complement strand
TTGACTATCTTTCCCGAAGGATGGGTGAGTTGAACAGTCCTAGAGAAGCAATCAATTTTGGCATGATGAGCTGACATCCAGTCCATACCCAAAATGATATTAATGTCTGAAGATTTAAGGGCTATCAAAGATGCAAGGAAGACAAGTCTATCGACTTGGATTTCATTCCCATAACTTACCCTAGAGGTCTGCCATCTAGACCCAGGGGTAGAGATTTCCATAGTGGACGGCAGATCACAGAATGCAACGTTATGCAAACGAGCATAATTTTCAGATATAAAGGAATGAGAGGCTCCTGTATCGAAAAGAACAGATGCCGGGTGGCAATTAACAAGAAGCGTACCGAGAACGACGTTGGAATCTTCTTGAGCTTCTTCGGCAGAGACACAGTTGACATGGCCACGTGAAGCGGTGACCGGTTTAGCGTGGAACACTTTTCCTGTCGGCTTGCCACGGCCAACAGCTTTAGCAGATTGATTGGGGTTGGTCTGGGGGCACTCACGCATATAGTGACCAGATTCCCCACACTTGAAACAGGTCACGGAACTGGTACGTGGAGGAGCATTATTGATTGGACCCCCATAGGGCTTGGCCGGTGCAGACTGTTGAGCGGGGCGAGGCGCCTGGAAAGATGGCCTCGGTGTGAACCTGGGTGGCAAGGCGGTGTTGGGTACCCACACGCGGCGCTTCTGAGGACCAGCACCGGATGAGGAACCCATGTCACGTCCATGCTTGCGTGTTGCGTCATAGTCAGTCTGACCAGTTTCAGCACTGATGGCTTTATTGACAAGTTTCGAAAAAGATGTGCACTCATGCAGGCGGAGGTCACGGCGAAGCTCAGGACTAAGGCCCTTACGGAACCTTGCTTGCTTCTTGGCGTCAGTAGAGACTTCCTCAGCTGCATATCGGGCGAGCTTACCAAACTCTCTGCTATAGGCATCCACGGAAAGTCGGCCTTGGGTGAAATTGCAAAATTCTTCACGCTTACGGTCCATGAGACCCTCCGGAATGTGATGTTCACGGAAAGCCTCGCTGAACTCAGCCCAAGTAGTGACATGGCCCGCTGGGCGCATAGCTCCATAATTCTCCCACCATAGACTGGCGGGGCCTTCAAGATGATATGCGGCAAAGGTGACCTTGTCAGCCTCCGCTACCAGCGCGGAACGCAGCTTGTGAGAAATACTGCGAAGCCAGTCATCAGCGTCGAGAGGCTCGACGGAGTGGTGGAACGTGGGTGGATGCAATTTGATAAAATCGCTGAGTGACACCACGTTAGCCCTCTGATGGTGTGCTGTATTCTGTTCAATACGCTCCAACAAACGGTTTGTCTCCCGCTTGTTTCTCTCAGCTTCCATCATCACCTCGGCTAGTGAAGGAGGATGAGGCAGATTTTCATTCCTGGCTTCACTGCCTTCGGCCTGCTCTTGAGAAGCAGGGTTGGCGCGCGTGTTGACCATCCTAGGTAAACAAGCCAATGATTTAGTCAGAATGATAAAATTCTGACATAGGATACATAATGCAAGGAATAACTCGGAATGCAAGATGATCATCCGTATGACATGGTAGATACAGAAACTGCTTCTTTTATTCCATCGTCATACACACCATACAAGGTTTAGTACAAGACCAAACAAAGTACTATTACGGTGAAAAGGGATTACATCTCATCGGAGGCATTCCAAACTCCTATACATTATTTTTCTACAACTCCGGAAAGAGTACAAACTAGGTCATATCCCACGAGTCACGCGGGACGACAGACGACACAGCTAGTGCGAACTAGGGATACTATCACTAACTCAGACCGATCCGTAGTAGTCCTCGTAGAAGTCACCTCCATAGCCCGGAAGTTCAACATGATCATCCGGAAACAGACGGTCTCGCGGAGCTTGTGGACCATAGGGGCTAGGATGAGGTCTTGGACCAGCAAACGGTGGCCTGCGGGGACCGCGAGGTGGGGTGATGCCTCCTACATCACGCCAAACCGACACGTCTGGCAGAGCAGATCTCACAGGATAGAGATCGCGCATATCTGAAAATCCAGCTTGCACCGCCGGTGCGAACCGAGTCAAAGTGGCCCAGTGGTCAGCACGGGTATTGAAGAGCTCTAACCTTAAGGCCCGATTTTCACGGTCCTTATCCTCGAGCATCTCAGCAGTGGTGCGAGTTCGTGAATCCTCCTGAGTGGAATCAGCATATATAGCCTGGAAATATCCTTGTGCTCCCGGAAGTGATCCTGGCATATACCGGAAGTCAGAGTCCCGAAATAACCCAGATCTGACTCGCATAATGGTCATCATGGAGTAGGCGGCATCCTGCACAGCCATCTCGATAGTAACCCCGAGTCCATAGGAGCAGTGAAGAGGCTCAGTGGATCCAGGATAAGATGGAAATATCCTGACAGTGCAGAGATACTGGCTTTGATTAAAGTCTCGGAATTGCTCTTCGACCGTGTACTCAGGATACCAGCGGTATCCAGCCTCAGTCATTACCCTGACCAACTTAGCAGTATGGCCGGGTACATCTAGGCATCGAGTCAAGCGAACCACTTGATTGAGGTTGCGAGTGGCCATCTGAAAGCACAGTTATAATGCAAAGGCATTAGAATTTCTAGCAAAATTTCGGCAGCATAACAGCTGTAAATGCTCAAAAAGGATATTGAGACATTTGACAAAGGATTTCGTACACACCCAACATCATCATATCAAGTTCTGAATCCATTCTAACAACATAATGTGGTAGTAGAACTGAACTAGGCTTGTATCCATCAAACTTATAAGGTACTACTGATTAGTAACACGTGATCCTGATAGAGAGAACAGATCCTAATTCCTTAATCCCCGGTGGAAGAATGGACTGACTCAGATCAGAATGTCATAAGATATAAGGAGTAAAAAGAGCCTTACGTTCCAACCCACAAACAATTCCCCTACATATAACTAAAGAATTTCTAGACTCAACATCGACCAGTTTGGCTTGGAGAACCTACAGGCAGTCCGGCTCTGATGCCAACGCTGTCAGGACCCCGACTCGATGTCACATCGATCTAGCTGGTAACACCTCATATCACTTTGCGGCCTCACGCACGGTATTCCCACGGGTGTCGTCTTACCTTTTTCCCGGGACCGTTTGCGCCTTTTGGCTCACGTATATGATAGTGTCGCTAGCATCCATATGATAAAGAGCCCGGGCTGACATGACTAGTCGTAAACCCAAAGTGGCACAGACTTACAGGGACAGGCATCCATGACCCAGCTTCGAACGTGTCGGTCATCAGCAAGTGGGTCCGGGCTGTAGCGCTGGGCTAGCAGGACTCCGGTAAACCGGGCTGTAGCGGGCTAACAGGACTCCGGTACTCAAAGCGTGACATTTCCCCGAAGGGACAGACACAGGAACGAAGAAGGACACATGCCGGCCAGCCTAAGTGTTCCAGAGCAGTAGCAAGCTACCATGGCTCAGCGGTAACACTAGGAGACATTTCCCGGTAAGAGAGGCTACTAAAGATAGACAACTAGATAGTCAGATCCCACACATACCAAGCATTTCAATCATACACACATTATGCTCGATATGTGCAAATACAATGAAGCATCACAACATGACTCTACGACACAAGTACTTTATTTAAGGCTCAGGGAGCCATACATAATATACACACAAAGTTACGGGTCTCACGACCCAACATACAAGTTATACAATCATACAGGCCAACAGCGGAAGTAACTTGTCTGAGTACAGACAACTAGTAAAATAAAAGAGGCTTGGAAAGCCTGGCTATACTATGTGGTCCTCCACAAGCTCAGGGTCACCACCTGGGTCTTTAGCCTACTCGTTGATGTCAACGTCTACATAGAACCCATCAGAAGGGGTTGCAGCATCTTCTGTAAAAATGTAGATTATAGCAACATGAGTACAAAGGTACTCAGCAAGACTTACATCAGATCCTACATACATGCATAGTATCAAGAAGGGTTGGTGGAGTTATTGCAGCAAGCCAGCTTTGACTCTTGGCTAGACTATCCTACGATACTCCATTTGAAATAGTTTTGCGCACACGAGTCCACCATTCACCACTTCAATACACTACCGAGGATCCACCTCCGTCTTCCTACGGAAGAGCCATCCTCGGCACTCACACTTATCTTGAGGCTTTTAATAGTTTCCATTTACTTGTCTATGAACTGTATAGGCAACCAAGTAGTCCTTCACCGCGGACGCGGCTATTCGAATAGATCATGTTAACCCTGCAGGGGTGTACTTCTTCATACACGCTCTCACCACTTATCGTCGTTTACACGACATGTACTCGGCAACCTTCAAGCGGAAGCCCAACGTGGGTGTCGGCCACGACCTACCTAATCACCTAAGCTTCCAGTCCAGGTTTATCGCCTATTCGGGTTCCATCCGCAGGGAGTCCGGCCGAGGTTTCCCATACGGCCCCGAACGATGTGAACAGGGTTCCCGAGATACCTAACGGGTATTCGGTACACCCGGCCACGTACCTACCGCATCACAGCCCACCCCTACGGTCAGCGCTGTCCACGGCCTCCAGTAGGCTACAAACACCAGAAACTACTTGCAACGCCTGGACGGAGAGCTAGGGTGAATAAGAAGTCGAGAGGGTCCATTGGTTTCGGGCCCAATGCATGGTAGTAGCTGATTCTTAAATCACACATACAGATCTCAGTGCTTAAGGTCGGCTTCAATGAAACAACCCACCATGTACTCCTACATGGCCTCTCATCGATACCTTTACCAAATCGTGTTCACCACACCACTCTCATTACCGACATAATCATTTCACTCCAGCCCATCACCCAGATGAACCAGACCTGACACGACTCTAAGCATAGCAGGCATAGCAAGGTAGGAACAACACATACATATGGCTCAATCAACTCCTACACATGCTAGTGGGTTTCATCTAGTTACTGTGGCAATGACAGGTCATGCAGAGGAAATGGGTTCAACTACCGTAGCACACAGCAGTTTGAATCGCGTTGTCTTAATGCAGTAAAAGAGAGCAGGAGCGAGAACATGGGATTGTATCGATATGATCAAATGGTTGGTTGCTTGCCTGATGGTTCGTTGCACGGATACGATTCCTCGTTAGGGTAATCACGGTACTCCTCGGGGACAGATCCTGTCACAAAGGATAACGATACACATGCATCACCAAACAATGTGCAACAATATGATGCATGCACGAAACATGGCAATATGAGTGTGTTGGGCTAATGCAACTAAAACCAGATGTGTTTGAGCAAATTTGAATCAAAGATTCAAATTCCAAATTCAAATATGGCCTTTTAAAGTGCCTTTTCTTGTTCTGATTGAAACATCAAGTTAACTTGTTTGATCATGCATGAAAATAGTACAGATGGATAGATTGGATTTTTCTGATCATTTTTCATATATTATTTGTCCAATTTGGAGTTACAGAATAAAAGTTATGAATTTTTGAAGTTTAAATAATATTCTGGAATTTCCTGATTTAAATTAAATTCAGAATATCATTTACTGCGTCAGCCTGACATCACAGTGACATCAGCAGGTCAACAGGGCTGGCTCGGGTCAAACCTGACGTGTGGGGTCCACACGTCAGTGACCAGGGGCTAAGCCCGCGTTGACCCCGGGCTGGTTAGCTTTGACTAACCCCTGGGGCCCACTTGTCAGCGTCAGTAGGTGGTGGATTAGTGGCTAATTAACTAGGCCACGTCAGCTCGCCGGAGTTCTGGCCGGCGGCGACCAACAGTGCGGCGTCGATAGTGGTTTTGGTCGTTTCGGCCACCAAATGGAACGTGGCGACCACCGGAGTGAAGCTGAGGACGACCCGCGGCTCTTGGCGGAGTCCGTTGGGGTCGGGGTGGCCGGAGTTGACGGCGGTGAGCTCGGCTGCGGCCGCCGGGGTTCGGTCGTGCGCGGGATTGGTGCTGGAGCTCGAAGTCGAGCAAAGTGAGGCGCTAGGGATGCTCTACGGGTTCTTGCGAACGTGTTGGACTCGCCGGGGTGACCAAATGGTCACCGGAGCTGCGTCGACGGCGAGCTCGGCGACGGCGGAGGTTCGGCCGAGGTGGGGATGCAGCTACGGTGAGGGAACGAGGGGAAGGAGAGGGGGAAACGGCTCGGGGGCTCACCGCGGTTGCAGTGGGCGTCGAAGCGGGCTCGGGGACGCGCTGGAGACGGCGAATTCGTCGGCGACGGTGGTCGGAGCCCGAAGAGGGGAACGGCGACGTGGCGGCGATGCAGGGCTTCCGGGGACTCGTGGAGCGGTGGGGAGGAAGAGGGAGTTGTGGCGGAGCTTCTGAGCTACTCGGGGGAGCGAGGGGTGGCCGGAGGCAGTGGCTAAGGCGAACGGCGGCGACGGTGTGCTTCGGCCGAGAGCGAGAGAGAGCGAGGGAGAAACGGGGGAGAGTGAGCGAGAGCAGGGGGGATCGGGACGGGCTGCGGGCGTCGTCCACGCGGCCAGGAGGGCATCGGCAAGCAGGAGGTGGCCGCGCGGCCGCGCGCGCGCGAGCACGCAGCAGCTTCGGGGCGTGGGGAGGAAGACGACGGGGAGCTACAGTGCTGGGCTGGCTAGCTGGGCCGGGCTGAACAGGGAGGAGCCCAGGTAAGCTTCTCCCTTTTAGTTTTTTTTTCTGTTTTCTGTTTTATTTAATATAACTGCAACTTTGTTGAATTAAATAAAATACCTAGGCAACTCCAAAATTCACCAAACTACTCCTGGCTCATAGTTGGATTATTTCCAACATGAAACATTTTAGTTTGGAGATATTTGAGCATTTAAATATTTTATATTATTTTAAATGCCCAAATTCAAATAGTTATGATTTAACTCAAGAACCCTAGGATGGCCTAGAAAAGTGTGCACCATTTTTGGCAGAGGTTCTGAACCAAGGCAAAAATGATGGGCATTTTAGAAGGGCATTTCAGGTTCATTGAAAATTTGTTTTAGTAACCCTAGTTGGTTTCAGAGGGGACTGGGGGTTCTGTCATCCCCATTTCAAGTTTCTGATGAAAGAGTAAACATGATGCAACACTCTAATGCATGACTAGCTAGGGTGTGACAAGAATGTAATTCCAATTGAAAATGGATCTTGCCCGAAAAAAATAGAATACAAACAGGATTCGAATTGAGTTGGCACGGTAAACGTGCACTCTACAAAATTTGAACGAAGCGGGGAAAGTCACAGTAACCGCCCGAAACCAAAATCTGCGAGATGGAAATCATTACTGCCTATCCCTGCCACGCAAAGCCTATCTGCTGGATTTCTATAGGTTTCGATAGGGGTAGGTTTGTAATTTCACCCAAACGTGACGTAACCGCCTCTCAACCGGATTCATACACGGTGGGCGCCAAAAGACAGTGTGTCCTCGGCCGAAATCGACTCCCTCCCCGATTCATATTCATACACAGTGGGTGCCAAAAACAAACTCTCGTCGGCAAATATTCGGTGTATGCGAGATTACCATCCTATCCCCAACCGACTAATGTTGCTGTGATGTAGTAGAAATTTTAAACAGGGGCTATGTTTGTAAATTTCCTCGCATTTGATACAAGCGCACCCTGAATACATGGTTCCCCCCTTCCTCTCTACCTCCCTTTTCCCCATTCGTACTCCGTGGGCGCCAAAACACCCTCTCTAGCCCACCCTCCTCCGTCCGCCACCCCATACACCGCCGTCCTCCTCCACCATGCCGGAGCTGATACCCCGACGCAGCCGTCCATTACAAGAGATCGACCTCTCTCATCCACGGCTTCGGACCGGGATCCTTGCATCCCGTCCTGTCGCTTCATCCCCGCCGTCGTCCACCTTGCCGGCGCCGCTCCTATGACCGTCTCATTCACCACGCCTCGCCGCCACCGTCTACCCTCCTAGATCTGCTTCCACGCAGCCGACAACCATTGCTACCGCATCACCGTCAAATTCTCAGCAGATGCGTACACGGCGACGCACCAGAGGCGGTACTCTTTTGTATCTGCTCAACTTATTTGTCGCATCGAGAAAATAGATCGCCACTGCTTTACTCTGATTTCTTGTCTTGGTTGTGAAGTTTCCTTTGCCGGTTCACACCTTTAGATCCGCCATGGCACGCTCAACAATATAATCCCAATGCTTATGGTTTTCCCCTTTTATATTCCACACTAGTTAAATCACAGTACACTAAATTTCAAAATTGGGTCATTCGATTTTTCAGAGCTCGCCGGAGTTAGCCGGTGCGATCGAAGGGGCTCGGGTGGTTGTGGGGCCTCGCCGAACAAAGAAAACTCGATGTGGGTGGGGGTTAGGGCGGGGGTGGATGGTGGCGGGGGAACACAGGCGGTGGGGGCCGGTGGTCCGGCGGGCGGCCCGTGTGGTGTTTTGTATGGGAAGAATCAGAGAGGAGGAATAAGAAGGGTTAGGAGACGTAGGATCTTCATCCAACCGCCTGAAATGGTCGAGAGACAGCTGGGAGTTGCATTCTTAATGCGCTCTGGTTCATCATGTGTGGGCACTGCCCAACCAACATTTTATTACCCAAAATCCGCTTGCTCTTGTTTACCACGTTCCTCTTCCGTTCTTCTTTAATATGTACTCTCTCCATTCCTAAATACAAGTCTTTGTATAGATTCCACCATGGACTACATATGGAGCAAAATGAGTGAATCTACACTCTAAAATGTATCTGGATACATCTGTATGTGATCCATAGTGGAAATCTCTAGCAAGACTTATATTTCGGAATGGAGGGAGTATGATAGTAGTATAATATGTTCCTTGTACTGAAGATGAGCAGGGACATTTGCAGTGTAGAGGTCTATACGGTCGGTTGTGATGGACACTTTGAGCCTCTTTGATTCGTAGGATCTTGTAAACATAGGAATAGGATTTGTAGTGGCCTTCCCACTTGAATCCTATAAGAATAGAAAGGAAATGCGGGGAGCTATGTCGCCTTTGAGAGTTACACTGATATTAACAGTACCGCACCTTCACTTGAAGAGAGCTGGTATCCAAAGCCATTCTAGCCGTACCGACAATACTAGCACATATATTCCAGCAAGTTCCATTTTGCTGATTTTACTCTGATGCTTAAGGTTTTCTCGTTATATCGACACTATGATCTGTGTAGCTGCTTTGTGTCGCACTAGCAGCAGTCCACTCTTGAAGCTAAACACTGCAATGACTTACAAAATTGGCACCAAGGCATTGAGTGCCATTCTGGATGCAATGAATATGATCCTAATGACTATTCTAACCTCGAGGAGTCAAAGGAAGATGGCCTGTCATGTTCACCCATCAAGGTGCCTGTTCTAATTTGGCAATGTTTTATTGATTGCGGGTATCTTGCATATGTTGTCTTGCATTTATTCTACTTTGTTACACCGCCATCTGCTTAGTTTACTCATCATATATGTCGAGATGCCATGCCCATCCATTATCAATACATATTCCATCTGTCAGCATACCATGTTTTTCCACTCAAATGTTGTTCTTGTGCATCATACATCAAAAAGGAAGAGGGTGATTGCCGAACCTGAAGGAGCACCAGCAAAGTCCTTGAAAAACATGGTGGTGCTAGAGAAATCAGACAACACCCCACTTATATTGGCTATACAACCAGTGACACAAAACGTAGGACCGACTCCAGCAGACTGTACCCACACTTCATTGGCCACACCAGTAGCCCCACGACATAGGACCTGCACTCCAGCAAAAGGTATACCGATTTCATTTGCCATAGCACCAGTTGTACTGTCAGGACCCCGACTCGATGCCACATAGATCTAGCATGTAACACCTCATATCACTTTGCGGCCTCACGCACGGTATTCCCACGGGTGTCGTCTTACTTTTGCCCGGGACCGTTTGCGTCTTTTGGCACACGTATATGATAGTGTCGCTAGCATCCATATGATAAGGAGCCCGGGCTGACATGGCTAGTCATAAACCCAAAGTGGCACAGACTTACAGGGACAGGCATCCATGACCCAGCAACGAACGTGTCGGTCATCAGCAAGTGGGTCCGGGCTGTAGCACTGGGCTAGCAGGACTCCGGTAAACCGGGCTGTAGCGGGCTAACAGGACTCCGGTACTCAATGCGTGACATTTCCCCGAAGGGACAGACACAGGAACAAAGAAGGACACATGCCGGCCAGCCTAAGTGTTCCGGAGCAGTAGCAAGCTACCATGGCTCAGTGGTAACACTAGGAGACATTTCCCGGTAAGAGAGGCTACTAAAGATAAACAACTAGATAGTCAGATCCCACACATACCAAGCATTTCAATCATACACACAATATGCTCGATATGTGCAAATACAACAAGGCATCACAACATGACTCTACGACACAAGTACTTTATTTAAGGCTCAGAGAGCCATACATAACATACACATAAGTACGGGTCACACGACCCAGCATTCAAGTCATACAGTCATACAAACCAATAGCGGAAGTAACTTGTCTGAGTACAGACAACTAGTAAAATAAAAGAGGCTTGGAAAGCCTAGCTATACTACGTGGTCCTTCACAAGCTTAGGATCACCACCTGGGCCTTAGCCTACTCATTGATGTCAACGTCTACGAAGAACCCATCAGAAGGGGTTGCAGCGTCTTCTGTAAAAATGTAAATTATAGCAACATGAGTACAAAGGTACTCAGCAAGACTTACATTAGATCCTACATACATGCACATTATCAAGAAGGGTTGGTGGGGTTATTGCAGCAAGCCAGCTTTGACTCTTGGCTAGGCTATCCTACGAGACTCCAACTTGAAATGGTTTTGCGCACACGAGTCCACTACTCACCACTTCAATACACTACCGAGGATCCACCTCCGTCTTCCTACGGAAGAGCCATCCTCGGCACTCACACTTATCTTGAGGCTTTTAGTAGTTTCCATTTACTTGTCTATGAACTGTATAGGCAACCAAGTAGTCCTTTACCGCGGACGCGGCTATTCGAATAGATCATGATAACCCTGCAGGGGTGTACTTCTTCATACACGCTCTCACCACTTACCGTCGTTTACACGACATGTGCTCGGCAACCTTCAAGCGGAAGCCCAACGTGGGTGTCGGCCACGACCTACCTAATCACCTAAGTCTCTAGTCCAGGTTTATCGCCTATTCGGGTTCCATCCATGAGGAGATCCGGCCGAGGTTTCGCTCACAGCCCCAAACGATGTGAACAGGGTTCCGAGACACCTAACGGGTGCCCGACATACCCGGCCACGTACCTACCGCATCACAGCCCACCCCTATGGTCAGCGCTGTCCACGGCCTCCAGTAGGCTACAAACACCAGAAACTACTTGCAACTCCTGGACAGAGGACTAGGGTAATTAAGAAGTCGAGAGGGTCCATTGGTTTCGGGCCCAATGCATGGTAGTAGCTGAATCTTAAATCACACATACAGATCTCAGTGCTTAAGGACGGCTTCAATAAAACAACCCACCATGTACTCCTACATGGCCTCTCATCGATACCTTTACCAAATCGTGTTCACCACACCACTCTCATTACCGACATAATCATTTCACTCTAGCCCATCACCCAGATGAACCAGACCTGACACGACTCTAAGCATAGCAGGCATAGCAAGGTAGGAACAACACATACATATGGCTCAATCAACTCCTACACATGCTAGTGGGTTTCATCTAGTTACTGTGGCAATGATAGGTCATGCAGAGGAAATGGGTTCAACTACCGTAGCACACAGCAGTTTGAAACGCGTTGTCTTAATGCAGTAAAAGAGAGCAGGAGCGAGAACATGGGATTGTATCGATATGATCAAATGGTTGGTTGCTTGCCTGATGGTTCGATGCACTGATATGGTTCTTCGCTAGGGTAATCACGGTACTCCTCGGAGGCAGAACCTGCCGCAAAGAACACCGATACACAACCATCACCAAACAACGTGCGACAATATGATGCATGCATGAAACATGGCAATATGAGTGTGTTGGGCTAATGCAACTAAGACCAGAAGGGTTTGAACCAATTTGAACCAAAGATTCAAATTTCAAACTCATACATGGCCCTTTAAAGTGTTTTATCTTGTTCTGCATTAAACATCAAGTTAACTTGTTTAATCATGCATGAAAACAGTACAGATGGATAGATTGGATTTTTCTGATCATTTTTCATATATAACTTGTTTGATTTGGAGTTACAGATTAAAAATATGAATTTTTGAAGTTTAAACTATGTTCTGGAATTTCCTATATTAGAATAAATCCAGAAATTAATTTATTGCGTCAGCCATGCGTCAGAATGACGTCAGGGTCAACGGAGACGTCCAGGTCAAACCTGACTGTGGGTCCAGGGTGTCAGGGTAATTAGTTTAGTTAAAGTTTAATTAAAACTAAACCTATTTAGTTAACAGGGCTGGGCCCCACCTGTCATTGACTCATCGGAGACAACCAGGGCCCACCCGCGGTCAAAGCCAGGTCGGCTGCACCGGCGTTTAGCCGCCGGCGAGCCCGACGCGGCGGCAGAAGTGGTTTTGGCCGTTCCGGCAACCAAACGAGTCGCGGAGGCCATCGGAGTGGAGCTGAGGATGAGCCGCAGCTCTTGGTGGAGTCCATTGGGGTCGGGGTGGCCGGAGTTGGCGCCAGCGGCGACTTTGGCGGCCACCGGAGTTCGGCCGAAGGCGAACTTGAGGCTAGAGGGGTCGGTGAGGTGCGGGGAGTAGTTGGTTAGGTGCTACGTGACATGGTGAGCACGATGGACACCAAGTGGTGGCCGGAGGGTGACCGGGAGCAGGTCGGCGACGAGCTCCGCGGCGGTGGGTGCGGTTGAGCTCCGGGAGGTCACTACATAGCTCGGGGGCAAGAAAAGAAGGGAGGGGAAGATGGTTAAGCTCACAGGGAGTTCGACGAAACACTTGGTGCGGCCGGGGACGGGCCGGAGCGACGACGGCGTTGAAGGAGATCTCCGGCGACGGCGGTTAGGTCGAGGTCGATGCGGTGGACTCGGGCCTTGCGAGCGCTCGGGGCTCGGCTTGCTCGAAGGAGAGGAGGGTGGCGGAGCTCCTGGACACGGTGGCGCGGCGTTGGGTTGACGGAGGGCGTGGCTACGGCGAGGGGGTGGCGGCTATGGCATCGGCCATGGCGTGGGAGAGCGAGGGAGAGGAGTTGGGGGAGAATGGAGGTGTCCTAGGGGTTCACGGCTCGACGTGGAGTTCATCCAACCAGCAACGAGGCGAGAAGGTGAAGCAGGGCGACGGCCAGCTGTGTGGCGCACGCTACGGCCGCCGTCGGGCACCTGCCTGCCTGCCTGGCCGGCAAGCAGCTTGCTGGCGCGGCGCTGGGCTGGGCCGGCAGGTGGGCCGGGTGCTGGGCGCCTGGTAAGTTTTCTGTTATTCCCTGTTTTCTGTTTTTTAGTTCCTCTGCAACTTTGTTGAATTATTAAAAATACTTAGGCAACTCCTAAAATCACCAAACTACTCCTGGTCCATAGTTGGATTATTTCCAACATGAAACATTTTAGTTTGGAGATATTTGAGCATTTGAAATATTTTATATAATTTTAAATGCCCAAATTCAAATATCTATGATTTAATTCAAAGACCCTAAGATGGCCTAGGAAAATGTGCATCACTTCTGGCAGAGGTTATGAACCAAGACAAAAATGATGGGCATTTTAGAAGGGTATTTCAGGTTCATTGAAAAAGTTTTTAGTAAACCCTAGTTGGTTTCAGAGGGGGCTGGGGGTTCTGTCATCCCCATTTCAGGTTTCTGATGAAAGAATAGACATGGTGCAACACTCTAATGCATGAACTAGCTAGGGTGTGACAACTCACCCCCACTCAAAAGAATCTCGTCCCGAGATTTGGGTTCCTCCGGAAAGAAGGCGGGATACTCGAGTCGAAGACGATCCTCCCTTTCCCAAGTTGCTTCATCCTCAGAATGGTGCGACCATTGAACTTTGAGAAACTTGATATTATGACGTCGAGTGGTATGCTCGGCCTGATCGAGGATACGAATGGGGTACTCTCGATACGTGAGATTATCTTGGAGATCAAGCGTTTCGTGGTCCACTCCACAGGTAGGATCCGAGAAGCAACGCCTGAGTTGAGAAACATGGAAGACATTGTGGACTCTGGAGAGATGCGGAGGTAGTTCCAACTGGTAGGCAACTTCTCCTCGTTTAGCGAGAATACGAAAAGGTCCAATGTAACGGGGAGCCAATTTGCCTTTGGTACCGAAACGATGGGTTCCCTTCAGAGGAGTAACCCGAAGGTAAGCCTTCTCGTCAACCTCGAAAGTCATAGCCTTATGTTTTCAGTCATATTGACTCTTTTGACGAGATTGGGCTGTTTTCAACTTTTCACGAACGATGCGAACTTGCTCTTCTGCTTCCTGGATCATATCCGGGCCAAAGAATTGTCTTTCCCCAGTTTCTGACCAATTAAGGGGTGTTCGACACCGTCGTCCATAGAGAACATCAAAAGGGGCTTTACCCAAGCTAGATTGATAGCTGTTGTTGTAAGCAAATTCGGCAAATGGAAGGCATTTCTCCCACTCCATTCCGAATGAGATAACAGAAGCTCGAAGCATGTCTTCTAGAATCTGGTTGACGCGTTCTACTTGACCACTTGATTGAGGGTGAAAAGCGGTGCTAAAGGAAAGGCGGGTTCCCATAGCATTTTGGAAACTTTCCCAAAATCAAGAGGTGAAAAGACTTCCTCGATCCGAGTTAATTTCCAAAGGAACACCATGGAGAGACACTATTCGGGAGATGTACAAGTCTGCTAACTGACTAGCAGTTATACTCTCACGAACAGGTAAGAAATGGGCCACTTTGGAAAGACGATTGACAACGACGAAGATAGCATTATTCCCTCTCTTGGTCCTGGGAAAACCGGTAATGAAATCCATACCAATTTTATCCCATTTCCATTCAGGAATAGCTAGGGGTTGAAGGGTGCCAGCAGGCCGTTGATGCTCTGCTTTTACACGACGGCAGACGTTGCAATTAGCAATATACTGAGCAATTTCTCTCTTCATCCTAGTCCACCAGAACCTCTGGCGTAGGTCCTGATACATCTTAGTGCTACCGGGATGAATGGTGAGAGGAGATTCATGAGCTTCCTTAAGGATCAATCGCCTCAGGTTTCGCACCTTGGGAACCACTAGCCGATTCCCGAAGTATACGACCCCTTGATCATCAATGGAGAAACAATTCGCAACTTCTTTCTTGATGTTTCTCTTGATGCCGGAAATTCCCGGATCTACCTTCTGTGCTTTGATGATCTGATCCATAAGGGTAGGTTTCGCCACCATGGTGGAAAGGAATCCTTGAGGAACAATGTGAAGGTTAAGCTTCCGAAATTCCTCATGGAGAAGCGGTTGACTTTGTTGTAACATCAGGTTGTTACAATAAGATTTACGACTTAGCGCATCAGCCATGACGTTGGCTTTCCCTGGGGTGTAAGTTATTCCTAAGTCGAAATCTGTGCTCAACTCGACCCAACGTCTTTGCCTGAGATTCAAATCCGGTTGGGTGAAGATGTACTTCAGACTTTGATGATCAGTGAATATCTCGCAATGATTACCGAGGAGGTAATGTCGCCAGGTTTTAAGTGCATAGACTACAGCTGCAAGCTCTAGATCATGAGTAGGATAATTCTCCTCATGTGGGTGCAATTGCCGTGAAACGTAAGCAATTATGTGTCGATCTTGCATGAGAATACAGCCTAGTCCTTGTCGCGAGGCGTCGCAGTAGATAACAAAGTCCTTAGAGAAATCTGGCGGTACCAGTACGGGAGCAGATGTCAGGCGTCTTTTCAGTTCCTGAAAGCTGTGCTCACATTGTGGAGTCCATTCGAACTTTTTATCTTTCTTGAGGAGTTCGGTTAGAGGTTTAGCAACTTTGGAGAAGTTCTCGACAAAGCGACGACAATAGCTCGCTAAGCCCAGAAAACTCCGAACTTGCTTGACCGATTCAGGTGGAGTCCAATTAAGGACGGCTTGAACTCGCTTAGGGTTAACAGCAATACCTTTACCAGATATTACATGACCCAGATAGGTCACTTATGTCAACCAAAATTCACATTTAGAAAATTTGGCATAAAGACGATGCTCTCGAAGTTTCTTCAACACTAGCCTTAGATGTTCGGCATGTTCTTCCTCGTTCTTGGAGTAGATGAGTATATCATCGAGGTAAACCACGACGAATTTATCCAAATACTCCATGAAGATTGAGTTCATTAACCGAGAAAAGGTGGCCGGAGCGTTGGTCAAACCGAAGGACATGACGGTGTACTCGTATTGGCCATAACGAGTAACAAAGGTCGTTTTAGGAATGTCCCCGTTCCTGATTTTTATTTGATGGTAGCCCAACCTCAAATCCATTTTGGAGAAGACTGAGGATCCAGTGAGCTGATCATACAGGTCGTTGATCCTGGGGAGCGGATATTTGTTCTTGATTGTGACCAAATTGACAGGTCGATAATCTACAACCATCCGGTCCGTACCATCCTTCTTCTTGATGAAGAGGACGGGGCAAGCCCATGGAGATGAACTAGGTCGGATGAAACCCTTTTTCAAGGACTCATCGAGTTGTTTCTTAAGCTCGGCTAGTTCTAGTGGTGCCATCTTATATGGTCTTCTAGCAATCGGGACGGTTCCTGGAATGAGGTCTATTACGAACTCAACATCCCTGTCAGGTGGAACACCTGGCAATTCCTCTGGGAAGACATCCGGAAAGTCACGGACTACCGGAACGTCCTCAAGGTCTGGCAAAGGGCTGGCGTTAAGAGAATATAACTGTCGCTTGGCTATTCGGGTCAAGACATTGATAACTTCCCCGAAGGATGGGTGAGTTGAACAGTCCTAGAGAAGCAATCAATTTTGGCATGATGGGCTGACATCCAGTCCATACCCAAGATGATATTAATATCTGAAGATTTGAGAGCTATCAAAGATGCAAGGAAAACAAGTCTGTCGACTTGGATTTCATTTCCGTGACTTACCCTGGAGGTTTGCCATCTAGAACCGGGAGTGGAAATTTCCATGGTAGAAGGCATGTCACAGAATGCGATGTTATGCAAGCGTGCATAGTTCTCGGATATAAATGAATGAGATGCTCCTGTATCGAAAAGAACAGATGCCGGGTGGCAATTAACAAGGAGCGTACCGAGAACGACGTTGGGATCCTCTTGAGCTTCTTCGGCAGAGATACAGTTGACATGGCCACGTGCAGCGGTGGCCGGCTTGGCGTAGAACACTTTCCTTGTCGGCTTGCCACGGCCAACAGCTTTAGCAGATTGGTTGGGGTTGGTCTGGGGACACTCGCGCATATAGTGGCCAGATTCCCCACACTTAAAACAAGTCATGGAACTGGTGCGTGGAGGAGCATTGTTGGTTGGACCACCATAGGGCTTGGCTGGTGCAAACTGTTGAATGGGGCGAGGCGCCTGGAAGGATGGCCTCGGTGTGAACCTTGGTGGCAGGGTAGTGTTAGGCACCCACACACGGCGCTTCTGAGGACCAGCACCGGATGAGGAACCCATGTCACGGCCATGCTTGCGTGTTGCGTCGAAATCAGTCTGACCAGTCTCAGCACTGATGGCCTTGTTAACAAGCTTCTGAAAAGATGTGCACTCATGCAGACGGAGGTCGTGGCGAAGCTCAGGACTAAGTCCCTTACGGAACCTTGCTTGCTTCTTGGCATCAGTAGAAACTTCCTCAGTTGCATATCGTGCGAGGTTACCGAACTCCCTGTTGTAAGCATCCACAGAGAGTCGGCCTTGAGTGAAACTGCAAAATTCCTCACGTTTACGGTCCATGAGACCCTCCGGAATGTGATGTTCACGGAAAGCCTCGCTGAATTCAGCCCAAGTAGTGACATGGTCCGCTGGGCGCATAGCTCCATATTTTTCCCACCATAGACTGGCGGGGCCTTCAAGATGATATGCAGCAAAGGTGACCTTGTCAGCCTCAGCTACTAGCGCGTAACGCAGTTTGTGAGAAATACTGCGAAGCCAGTCATCAGCGTCGAGAGGCTCGACGGAGTGGTGGAACGTGGGTGGATGTAACTTGCTGAAATCACTGAGTAACACCAAGTTATTTCTCTGATGGTGTGCTGTGTTCTGTTCAATACGCTCCAACAAACGGTTGGTCTCCCGCTTGTTTCTCTCGGCTTCCAGCATAACTTCGGCTAGGGAAGGAGGGTGAGGCAGATTTGTATTCCCGACTTCACTGCCTTCGGCCTGCTCTTGGGGAGCAGGGTTATTGCGCGTGTTGACCATCCTAGGTAAACAAGACAATGATTAAGTCAGAATGATAAGATGCCGACATAGAATACAGAATGTAAGGAATAACTCGGAATGCAAGATGATCATCCGTATGACATGGTAGATACAGAAACTGCTTCTTTTATTCCATCGTCATACACACCATACAAGGTTTAGTACAAGACCAAACAAGGTACTATTACGGGAAAGGAAGATTACATCACATCGGAGGCACTCCGAGCTCCTATACATTATTTTTCTACACCTCCGGAAGGCGGTACAAACTAGGTCATATCCCACGAGTCACGCAGGACGATAGACGACACAACTAGTACGAACTAGTGATACTACCACTAACTCAGACCGATCCGTAGTAGTCCTCATAGAAGTCACCTCCATAGCCTGGAAGCTCAACATGATCATCCGGAAACAGACGATCTCGCGGAGCTTGTGGACCATAGGGGCTAGGATGAGGTCTTGGACCAACAAACGGTTGCCTGCGGGGACCACGAGGTGGGGTGATGCCTCCTACATCACGCCAACCCATCACGTCTGGCAGAGCAGATCTCACAGGATAGAGATCGCGCATATCCGAATATCCAGCTTGCACAGCCGGTGCAAACCGAGTAAACGTGGCCCAATGGTCAGCACGGGTATTGAAAAGCTCTAGCCTCAAGGCCCGATTTTCACGGTCCTTATCCTCGAGCATCTCAGCAGTGGTGCGAGTCCGTGAATCCTCCTGAGTGGGGTCAGCATAGATAGCCTGGAGATACCCTTGTGCTCCCGGAAGTGATGCTGGCATATACCGGAAATCAGAGTCCCGAAATAGGCCAGTCCTGACTCGCATGATGGTCATCATAGAGTAGGCGGCATCCTGCATAGCCATCTCGATGGTAACCCCGAGTCCATAGGAGCAGTGAAGGGGCTCGGTGGATCCAGGATAAGATGGAAATATCCTGACAGTGCAAAGATACTGGCTTTGATTAAAGTCTCGAAATTGCTCTTCGACCGTGTACTCAGGATACCAACGGCATCCAGCCTCAGTCATTACCCTGACCAACATGGCAGTATGGCCGGGTACATCTAGGCATCGAGTCAGGCGAACCACTTGATTGAGGTCGCGAGTGGCCATCTGAAAGCACAACCATAATGCAAAGGCATTAGAATTTCTAGCAAAATTTCGACAGCATAACAGCTGTAAATGCTCAAAAAGGATGTTGAGACATTTGACAAAGGGATTCATACACACTCAACAACATCATATCAAAGTTCTGGGTCCATCCTAGCAACATAATGTGGTAGTAGAACTGAACTAGGCTTGTATCCATCAAACCTATAAGGTACTACTGATTAGTAACACGTGAACCTGATAGAGAGAAAAGATCCTAATTCCTTAACCCCCGGTGGAAGAATAGAGTTACTCAGATCAGAATGTCATAAGATAAAGGAGTAAAAAGAGCCTTACGTTCCAACCCACAAACAATTCCCCTACATATAACTAAAGAATTTCTAGACTCAACATCGACCAGTTTGGCTTGGAGAACCTACAGGCAGTCTGGCTCTGATACCAACGCTGTCAGGACCCCGACTCGATGCCACATAGATCTAGCATGTAACACCTCATATCACTTTGCGGCCTCACGCACGGTATTCCCACGGGCGTCGTCTTACTTTTGCCCGGGACCATTTGCGCCTTTTGGCACACGTATATGATAGTGTCGCTAGCATCCATATGATAAGGAGCCCGGGCTGACATGGCTAGTCGTAAACCCAAAGTGGCACAGACTTACAGGGACAGGCATCCATGACCCAGCAACGAACGTGTCGGTCATCAGCAAGTGGGTCCGGGCTGTAGCACTGGGCGAGCAGGACTCCGGTAAACTGGGCTGTAGCGGGCTAACAGGACTCCGGTACTCAATGCGTGACATTTCCCCGAAGGGACAGACACAGGAACGAAGAAGGACACATGCCGGCCAGCCTAAGTGTTCCGGAGCAGTAGCAAGCTACCATGGCTCAGTGGTAACACTAGGAGACATTTCCCGGTAAGAGAGGCTACTAAAGATAAACAACTAGATAGTCAGATCCCACACATACCAAGCATTTCAATCATACACACAATATGCTCGATATGTGCAAATACAACAAGGCATCACAACATGACTCTACGACACAAGTACTTTATTTAAGGCTCGGAGAGCCATACATAACATACACATAAGTACGGGTCACATGACCCAGCATTCAAGTCATACAGTCATACAAACCAACAGCAGAAGTAACTTGTCTGAGTACAGACAACTAGTAAAATAAAAGAGGCTTGGAAAGCCTAGCTATACTACATGGTCCTTCACAAGCTCAGGATCACCACCTGGGCCTTAGCCTACTCATTGATGTCAACGTCTACGAAGAACCCATCAGAAGGGGTTGCAGCGTCTTCTGTAAAAATGTAAATTATAGCAACATGAGTACAAAGGTACTCAGCAAGACTTACATTAGATCCTACATACATGCACATTATCAAGAAGGGTTGGTGGGGTTATTGCAGCAAGCCAGCTTTGACTCTTGGCTAGGCTATCCTACGAGACTCCAACTTGAAATGGTTTTGCGCACACGAGTCCACTACTCACCACTTCAATACACTACCGAGGATCCACCTCCGTCTTCCTACGGAAGAGCCATCCTCGGCACTCACACTTATCTTGAGGCTTTTAGTAGTTTCCATTTACTTGTCTATGAACTGTATAGGCAACCAAGTAGTCCTTTACCATGGACGCGGCTATTCGAATAGATCATGATAACCCTGCAGGGTGTACTTCTTCATACACGCTCTCACCACTTACCGTCGTTTACACGACATGTACTCGGCAACCTTCAAGCGGAAGCCCAACGTGGATCTCAGTGCTTAAGGACGGCTTCAATGAAACAACCCACCATGTACTCCTACATGGCCTCTCATCGATACCTTTACCAAATCGTGTTCACCACACCACTCTCATTACCGACATAATCATTTCACTCTAGCCCATCACCCAGATGAACCAGACCTGACACGACTCTAAGCATAGCAGGCATAGCAAGGTAGGAACAACACATACATATGGCTCAATCAACTCCTACACATGCTAGTGGGTTTCATCTAGTTACTGTGGCAATGACAGGTCATGCAGAGGAAATGGGTTCAACTACCGTAGCACACAGCAGTTTGAAACGCGTTGTCTTAATGCAGTAAAAGAGAGCAGGAGCGAGAACATGGGATTGTATCGATATGATCAAATGGTTGGTTGCTTGCCTGATGGTTCGATGCACTGATATGGTTCTTCGCTAGGGTAATCACGGTACTCCTCAGAGGCAGAACCTGCCGCAAAGAACACCAATACACAACCATCACCAAATAATGTGCGACAATATGATGCATGCATGAAACATGGCAATATGAGTGTGTTGGGCTAATGCAACTAAGACCAGAAGGGTTTGAACCAATTTGAACCAAAGATTCAAATTTCAAACTCATACATGGCCCTTTAAAGTGTTTTATCTTGTTCTGCATTAAACATCAAGTTAACTTGTTTAATCATGCATGAAAACAGTACATATGGATAGATTGGATTTTTCTGATCATTTTTCATATATAACTTGTTTGATTTGGAGTTACAGATTAAAAGTTATGAATTTTTGAAGTTTAAACTATATTCTGGAATTTCCTATATTAGAATAAATCCAGAAATTAATTTATTGCGTCAGCCATGCGTCAGAATGATGTCAGGGTCAACGGAGACGTCCAGGTCAAACCTGACTGTGGGTCCAGGGTGTCAGAGTAATTAGTTTAGTTAAAGTTTAATTAAAACTAAACCTATTTAGTTAACAGGGCTGGGCCCCACCTGTCATTGACTCATCAGAGTCAACCAGGGCCCACTCGCGGTCAAAGCTAGGTCGGCTGCACCGGCGATTAGCCGCCGGCGAGCCCGACGCGGCGGCGGAAGTGGTTTTGGCCGTTCCGGCAACCAAACGAGTCGCGGAGGCCATCGGAGTGGAGCTGAGGATGAGCCGCAGCTCTTGGTGGAGTCCGTTGGGGTCGGGGTGGCCGGAGTTGGCGCCGACGGCGACTTTGGCGGCCACCGGAGTTCGGCCGAAGGCGAACTTGAGGCTAGAGGGGTCGGTGAGGTGCGGGGAGTAGTTGGTTAGGTGCTACGTGACGTGGTGAGCATGATGGACACCAAGTGGTGGCCGGAGGGTGACCGGGAGCACGTCAGCGACGAGCTCCGCGGCGGTGGGTGCGGTTGAGCTCCGGGAGGTCACTACATAGCTCGGGGGCAAGAAAAGAAGGGAGGGGAAGATGGTTAAGCTCACAGGGAGTTCGACGAAACACTTGGTGCGGCCGGGGACGGGCCGGAGCGACGACGGCGCTGAAGGGGATCTCCGGCGACGACGGTTCAGTCGAGGTCGATGCGGTGGACTCGGGCCTTGCGAGCGCTCGGGGCTCGGCTTGCTCGAAGGAGAGGAGGGTGGCGGAGCTCCTGGACACGGTGGCGCGGCGTTGGGTTGACGGAGGGCGTGGCTACGGCGAGGGGGTGGCGGCGATGGCGTCGGCCATGGCGTGGGAGAGCGAGGGAGAGGAGTTGGGGGAGAATGGAGGTGTCCTGGGGGTTCACGGCTCGACGTGGAGTTCATCCAACCAGCAACGAGGCGAGGAGGTGAAGCAGGGTGACGGCCAGCTGCGTGGCGCACGCTGCGGCCGCCGTCGGGCACCTACCTGCCTGCCTGGCCGGCAAGCAGCTTGCTGGCGCGGCGCTGGGCTGGGCCGGCAGGTGGGCCGGGTGCTGGGCGCCAGGTAAGTTTTCTGTTATTCCCTATTTTCTGTTTTTTTAATTCCTCTGCAACTTTGTTGAATTATTAAAAATACTTAGGCAACTCCTAAAATCACCAAACTACTCCTGGTCCATAGTTGGATTATTTCCAACATGAAACATTTTAGTTTGGAGATATTTGAGCATTTGAAATATTTTATATAATGTTAAATGCCCAAATTCAAATATCTATGATTTAATTCAAAGACCCTAAGATGGCCTAGGAAAATGTGCATCACTTCTGGCAGAGGTTATGAACCAAGACAAAAATGATGGGCATTTTAGAAGGGCATTTCAGGTTCATTAAAAAAGTTTTTAGTAAACCCTAGTTGGTTTCAGAGGGGGCTGGGGGTTCTGTCATCCCCATTTCAGGTTTCTGATGAAAGAATAGACATGATGCAACACTCTAATGCATGGACTAGCTAGGGTGTGACATGTACCACAGAAAAATCCCACTCCAGCAAAAAGTACAGCAAGTCCACCGGCCGAAGACCTATCCCAACTGCAGAGACGGCCAATTCTTGCAGATTGGAACCCCAGTCCATTTATTCCCAGTTTAAAAGACAATGCTTCCAATGTTGTTAGGGACTACGTGCATATATTCCCATCATGGGAAGATTATTGTGAAGACAAACACCATTTTCACATCTTCCTGTCCAACTTACGTGTAAGTGCTATTATTCATGGTTATTATTTTCCTGCTTTCTGCTGATTGAACACATCAATGATTTACATTACATTGTTGTGACTAGGCGAGGGTCAATCTGGATAGTCATGACGAGCAAAGCTTGCATGTGCTTTTCAAGGAAGCATTGGAGCAGTATCGGCGTTACCTGAGGAAATCACAATTTGATGGCAAGTCTATAAACGAATTTCCGGTGAAGTCTCCTGTGCTAAATTTATAAGACATTGAATGGAAAAACCTTGTTATGCACTGGTCTTGTTCACAGGATGAGGTACTGTCTATGAAATCACATGACAATTTGAACTTCTACTTTTCCGCATGTGCCCTACGGATCTTTTTTGCAGGAAATCTGCTCGAAGAAGAATTCCGATTTGACAAGAACGACATGATATCGCAAATATGTTGCCCGCTGCTTTGCTCTTGTTAGTACATGTTGTCCTGTATCACTGTACTTGCAAACATACCTGGTTCATTATGTGACAGCAGTATGCATGATAGCCTGCTTATCAATTGTTTGCTCCAAATTATCTGATATGTATGAATGGTAACATTAGTGTAGAATATATCCAATGCCAATGTTTTTTTAGCTCTGCATTGTTCTTGTAAGTACATGTTGTCCTTTATCAGTGTACTTATAATGACAGGTAGTTGTTCATGTACCATCACTCTGCATCTTATTTTCCTTTGCCCTCCATTTTCTACACATCAGATCTATATTTACTCTTACCATAAGGTTGGTACTGAAGAAGTTTAGCTATGCATTGCTCTTGGCTGTACCTTTTGCCTGTATCGCTGCATTTACATTTATAGCTACTTGGTTATGTAGCATCACTCTTCATCTTATCTTAAATATTCTCCATTTTTTCATATATTATCACATATATATTTACTCTTAACAAAATGTAGAATAAAGGCAATGCTTTTGAAGAAGATTCTGTGGTAAACTTCTTGAATTGCCCCCCTAGCAGCATGGACAAGGCCTTTATAGAGCCTGTATTCACCAATAATGTAAGTTTGTCCATCTCAAGCCTTCAAACTTTGTTGTATATATTTGGTTAGGCTTGACTGCAACAGCTGTTTATTTTTGGTGTTTGCATCAAATTGCTTGTTTAAAGTTTATTATGTAGTTCATAAACAAAAGTTTGTCCTTTCTCAATTTAAGTTTTCAGTTGTACAACCAATTTCCTTCTTCATACCATGTAAATTAAACTATACAGAGCAAGTGATCTTCTTTTGCACTGCATGCATGCTTCTGTTCTTCATCCGTAATCCAGTGGTGTGCTGAGCCTACCCACTACAGCACAATGTCATATTCTGCAATGTCTTAACTATGAACAATGTCATATCATTCTACTATTATTTAAACCGTCTCTTTATTTGCCAATCTGAAATGGTATAAATTGACAGCACACTAACCATTGATACTTATGAGTTCTTGATCTGTAATCTAGTGGTGTCGTGAAGCTGCCAACTCCTTCATAATGTCATTTCCTGCCATGTCTTGACCTGAACAATACCATATTGTGTTAATGCAATTTTAAACCGTGTCACTTTATTTGTCAGTAAGAAATGTGATGAATTGTCAGCACTGATACTTTTATGTGCAAAACCTGTCATCTGTCTTCTTGTTTATCTTTCAGAGTGAGGAAGATATAAGTGTTGAACAAGCGCATTCTCATCATCTTGCTCAGCTTCTTGCGCTACAGCTCCCTAGCAGGGCTAACCTTTCTTGAACTCTATTGATGTGATGCCGGTTTTGTATATTATTTTGTCAGCGTGTTTATTTGCACTGGTGGCGATCTTTGATGCCCCGTGTATGTAATCTGTTGTCTACTTGTGCTTTATTATCATAGTGGCGAACTTTGAGGCCCAGTGGATGTAATATGCCATAATTTGTTTATTGTATAGTCTATGTTTTTTCTTATTCACGATGCTGCAGTTATTTTACTGTATATATATCTTGTCTTTGCAGCAAACCGGCCAAACCGTAAAATTACGGTACATAATCGGGCCATCATGCAATCACGATGTAGGTTGGGCCTGAAACGTGCCGAACAGCTCACGGGCCGGCAGCGGCCCGAAATGAACCCCGGCCCATGATTGTGCGAATCAAATCACAGGCTTTTAACAGACCAAAATTGTCTCGGTCCTTGTTTGGCCCAATCAGATATCGGCTGCGAGCAGGCCGGATGCAAACCAGGCCGTAGTTAGGCCCAACTATATGACAGGCTTTTAACAGGCCGAAATTAATATAGGGCCGAAATGTTAAACGGGCCCTTAACAAGCCAAAACTAATATCAGGCCAAATTACTAAGTGGGCCTTTAGCAAGTGGGCCCAAAAGCATAGTGTCCAGTTGACGGGTCGAATCTGATATGGGCCATAATTGTGCCCCAAGCCTCTTAAAGGGCCGAACCTGATCTGGGCCGTAATTTGGCCCAAAACATGGTAGGCTTTTAACGGGCCGGATCTCATATGGGCCACTATTAGGCCTGGAGCGTGGCAGGCCATTAATGGACCGGATCAAATATGGGCCGGCATTTGGCCCAAAACATGGCAGCCAGTTAATGGGCCGGCCTACTAGGGTCCTCAAAATCTTGTGGGCCTATAGCTGGGTCGGCCCATTAATGTTGGCGAAATCTTGTGGGCCTTTAGCTGGGCCGGCCCATTATGATCCGCAAGAAACTTGTGGGCCTTTACCTGGGCCAGCCCATTATGGCACACAAAAATCTTGTGGGCCTTTACCTGGGCCGGCCCATTATGGCCCGCAAAATCTTGTGGGCCTTTAGCTGGGCCAGCCCATTATGGTCCGCAAAATCTCTTGGGCCTTTAGGTGGGCCGGCCCATTATGGTCCGCAAAATCTTGTGGGCCTTCAGTTGGGCCGGCCCATTTAAACTTGACGGGCCGGTCCATGTGTCAACATATCATAGGCGCGTCTCGCCCATTGGATGAGTGACACCTGTGCCAACGCGGACCTGACACGTGTCTCCTCCAGCCAATGATGATTTTACACGTGGAAAATCCCCATTGGTCGGGGCTGTTAACGGGTTATCGGATCCAAAACCCGACCCGATAGCTTAATGGCGTTCCGTTATGGTGGATGCCACATGTCGGTAACCCTTGACGAAAGCACTTCTGTGATGCGTGATTTATCGTCATGGAAGTGGACACTTCTGTGATGATAATTTTGGTAATGTCATGGAACACTTCTACAACAGCACAGGTATGACTATCTTGATTGTGTCATAAATTTGTCATGGATGTACATGCATGACAAAAAACGCGACCTACTATGACAAACACGTATCATCACGGAAGTGTATTTTTTTGTAGTGGTATTACTCCCTTGAAGGTAGTATTACTATGGCTTATTTGTGTCGGGTCTATCCCCATTTTGCAGACTGTGCCCTGATATATCAGATTTAGATCACTGCTACCGTCCATGAGGACTCGTGTGAAATGGTACCCATTTATTATATGGTCTAACACCAACGCCGCCAGTCCTTTGTGCCGGATACTTGTCGCGTGATCCCTACGATCAGAAGTGATCGGGCAGGCCAACCAGGGGTTGAACCTAGGGGTTACGGGCTCTATGGCGCGTGTATCTCGGAGTGCATGCTTGCTTCTCCTCTTCGTCACATGGATCACGTTTACCATTTTAACTCTAGTGGGAACCTTTTCTGTTCTCCGGTGCTTTGCTGGCGAGGTTCATCCTCGTCTTTGCTTGGTGTCTCTTCCCCTTTGTGTTCGGCGTTTAGCTTACCGGCCTGCTTGAAGACACAACATTCTCTGTGGTGTGATTTGCAGATTTGTCAGGGGTGCCTTGAATCTGACGGAGCTTGTCAAGAATCTTGTTTAGGCTGGATGGTCCTTCTCTGCTGCCTTTGAAAGGCTTTTTCCGCTGACCAGGTCGAGAGCCCCTGAATTAGGCATTTATCGCCGTATTATCTGGGCTACGTTCTTTATTTCGACGCTTGTTTTTGTTGCATCGTGGTTTTCCGTTGCCATCACTGACTTCGGATATAGTTGGGTCGCTGGTGCTGCTACGGGCCAACCAGCTGTCTTCGCCCATGCAAAAGCGGGTCATGAGGCTTGTTAGGGCTGCCATTGTTCTCGGTTTTTCTTGGCCGAGGTGTCTGGCGAGCCATTCATCTCGGACACTGTGTTTAAAAGCTGCTAAGGCTTCAGCGTCCGGACAGTTGATGATTTGGTTCTTCTTGGTGAGGAACCTGTTCCAAAGCTTTCGGGCAGACTCTCCAGACCGTTGGATTATATGACTTAAATCGTCTGCATCCGGAGGTCAGACAGAAGTCCCTTGAAAATTAGCCCGAAAAGCGTCCTCGAGCTCCTCCCAACTTCCAATTGAGTTTTCGGGGAGGCTTTTCAGCCAGTGCCGAGCTGGCCCTTTAAGCTTGAGGGGCAAGTATTTAATGGCATGGAGATCGTCTCCGCGAGCCATATGAACATGGAGGATAAAGTCCTCGATCCAGACTCCAGGGTCTGTGATCCCGTCATACGCCTCTATGTTCACTGGTCTGAATCCTTCTGGGAATTCATGATCCAGCACCTCATTGGTGAAACATAGAGGGTGTGCGGCACCCCTGTATTGGGATATGCCATGGTGTTCGGACGGTTGTAGTATTCGGTTTTGATTTTGGGCTGGAGCGTGCTTCCTAGATCCATAGATGGATCTGGTCGCGCCGGATTTTTGGCGCAAGTTCTCACGTAGACCGTGTGTTGACTTATGTGCGACTTTGTTAGTTGGTCTATCGCGGTCATAAGGTGGTGGATCCGGCCAGTTGGCCGTATCCTTTTTCGGCTGTGTGGGCTCTAATGCCTCATCGTCGAATTCAGGTAATAGCTTGCGCTTTGGATAGCTATTTATGTGGTAACTTCCACCATACTTTCTTTCATTGTTGAGCACTTTGTTCCACCTGTTGTTGAGCGTATCTTGTGCGGCCTTAAGCCTTTGCTTCTGCTTCTTCAGGCTCCTCGCTGTGGCAATAAGCCTTCTGCGGAGGTTCTCTTGCTCCAAGTGCGTTTCCGGGATGATGTGTGCATCTTCGTCCGGACTATTTTCCTCCCCGGACGGGGTTTGATGAGGTTTATCCATGGCGTCGCCGTGTTTGGACGCCGGATCCACGCTATGTTTGCCGTTTCCATCTTGATCATGCTCTGCCACCGGGGCGGTGCAGTCGTCGTTTCTTCTAGGGTCGACTGGATTGTTATTTCCTCTTGCGCTGATATTGTTGTTTTTGCTATGGCGGGACTTAGAGCGGCGCCGCTGACGTCGGCGCTTGGGTTGCTTGGAGGGGGCATCCTCCACTGTTTCTTCGCCATTGCCCTCTTTGGGTGTATCCACCATGTATATGTCATGTGATGAAGTGGTTGTCCGGCGCCAAGTGGGCGCTGGTTCCTGTTCGTCTCCTACATATTCGTTCATGCCGGCGATGTCTTCGGAGTCGAAGTTAAGCATGTCGGTTAAGTCGTCGACAGTGGCTACCAAGTGGGTGGTGGGTGGGCAGCGAATTTCTTCATCGTCCGCATCCCATTCTAGCCAGTCATAGTTCGGCCAAGGTTCTCCTGACAGGGAGAGAGACCTTAATGAATTTAGCACATTGCCAAAGGGCGGGTGCTGAAAGATATCCGCGGAGGTGAACTCCATGATCGGTGCCCAGTCGGATTCGACGGGCACGGATGTAAGCGACTCGGAGTCTGTGGCCGGAGGTGAATCCAGTGGTTCGGCGACACGACTCTCGTAAGGGGCGAAGTAAGCATCCGGCTCTATAGCACTGAGACTGCAGCCTCCATGGCGGGGTCTATCACTCCGCTCTCGGATGGCGCGATTTGCTCCGGATTGACAACCAGAGTAGTTGCAGATGTGATCTCCCGAACACTGTCTGACGGCAGAGTTACGTCGTGCTCGTCTTGACTGTACGACGCACCTGACACGGGCTTGAATCCGTCGAAGATCAAGTCTCCATGGATGTCGGCAGTGTAGTCTATGTTTCTGAATCTGACCTGATGGCCAGGGGCGTAGCTCTCGATCTGCTCCAGATGGCCAAGCGAATTGGCCCGCAGTGTGAAGCCGCCGAATACAAAGATCTGTCCGGGGAGGAAAACCTCACCCTGGACCGCATCGCTACCGATGATCAAGGAGCCATCAAGCCTTATGGTGACGACACAGTGGAACTCTCAATGAAAGCACCAATGTCGGTGTCAAAACCGGCGGATCTCGGGTAGGGGGTCCCGAACTGTGCGTCTAGGGCGGATGGTAACAGGAGGCAGGGGACACGATGTTTACCCAGGTTCGGGCCCTCTTGATGGAGGTAATACCCTACGTCATGCTTGATTGTTCTTGATGATATGAGTATTACAAGAGTTGAGTTACCACGAGATCGTAGAGGCTAAACCCTAGAAGCTAGCCTATGGTATGATTGTTTGTTGTCCTACAGACTAAACCCTCCGGTTTATATAGACACCGGAGGGGGCTAGGGTTACACAAGGTCAGTTACAAGGGAGAATATTTACATATCCGTATTGCCTATCTTACCTTCCACGCCAAGGAGAGTCCCATCCGGACACGGGACGAAGTCTTCAATCTTGTATCTTCATAGTCCAACAGTCCGACCGAAGGATATAGTCCGGCTGTCCGGAGATCCCCTAATCCAGGACTCCCTCAATAAGGTAAAGCAATTACATCGCGCTTGCATTTCATACAATAATTGAGAGAAAACCCTAAGGCTCCTGCCAGTTGTCGATATTACAAAACATGATCATCTCATACATAAACATATATCACATCATATCCTAACCATATCACATCACAACTTGCCCTGCAAAAACAAGTTAGATTCCTCTACTTTGTTGTTGCAAATTTTACATGGCTACTACGGGCTTCTAGCAAGAACTATTCTTAACTACGGAAAAACCAAAATGACAATTATCAAGTTTGCTATTTTAACCTTCTTCAAGGAAGGTCGTAGTCAAATTCAATTCAACTAAAGTAGGAGAAACAGACACCCACTAGCCACCTTTATGCAAAACAAGTTGCATGTCAGTCGGTGGAATTGGTCTCATGTGCATGGACATGTAACGTTGGTCCGGGCCGCTTCATCCAACAATATCCCTGAATCAAAATAAGAGGTTGGTGGTAAGCAGTATAACCATCACCTCCCACAACTCCTTTGTTTTCTACTCGTGCATATCATCTACGCATAGACCTGGCTCTAATACCACTGTTGGGGAACATTGCATGGAAAACCAAAAAAATTCTATGCACACGCAAGATCTATCCATGGAGATGCATAGCAACGAGAGGGGAGAGTGTGTCTACGTACCCTCGTAGACCATAAGGTGGAAGCATTTATTAACGCGGTTGACGTAGTCGAACTTCTTCGCGATCCAACCGATCAAGTATTGAACGTACGACACCTCCGCGGTCAACACATGTTCAGCTCGATGGCGTCCTCGGCTTCTTGATCCAGAAAAATGGGCGAAGTAGTAGATGAGTTCCGGCAGCACGACGGCGTGGTGTCGATGATGGTGAACTTGTTCTCACAGGGTATCGCTGAGCACTGCGGAGAAACTGGATGGAGGACTAAACTGTGGAGAGGGGCGTCGCACACGTCTAAGAGATTATCGTGGTCTTGTGTGGTGCCCCTTCCTTATATATATATAGTGGGGGAGGGGAGGCAGCCAGCAGGCACCCCAATGGTGGCTGACCGGTCCCCTTGGGCTCCTGCCCTCTAGCGCCCCTTCCTTGTTTTGCGCCACAGAGAAGGCAGGAGGAGGTGGCGCCCCCTTTCCTTTCTCCCATGAGGAGGGGAAGGTAGGAGGGGCAAGTCCTCCCCCTTTTCTTCTCCAGGTCCTACGGCTAGGGAGAGGGCATGCCAGTCCCCTTGTGGGCTGGTGTGTGCCTCCCCTTGGCCCATTAGGCCCATAAACCTCCCGGGGCCTCCCGAAACTCATTTCGATGATCCGATGACTACCCGATACACTCTGAAACCTTTCCATGTCCAAATAGCATCGTCCTACATACCAATCTTTAACTCCAGACCATTCCAGAGCTCCTCTTCATTTCCGTGATCTCATTTGGGACTTCGAACATCATTCGGTCAACAAATCACATTACTCATATAACACTATATCGGCGAGAACTATGTAGACATGACCGAGACACCTCTCCGGTCAATAACCAACAGCGGAACCTGGATGCCCATATTGGTTCCTACATATTCTACAAAGATCTTTATCGGACAAACCTTATGACAACATACATAATTCCCTTTGTCTATCGGTATGTTGCTTGCCCAAGATTCGATCGTCGGTATCTTCATACCTAGTTAAATCTCATTACCAGCAAGTCTCACTACTCCTTTCGTAATACATCATCTTGTAAATAAATCCTAACTCCCTTTGCTTGCATGCTTCTTGTGATGTGTATTACCAGGAGGGCCTAGAGATACCTCTCCAATGCATAAAGTGACAAATCCTAATCTCGATCCATGCCAAATCAACAGACACCTTCGGAGATACCTGTAGAGCATATTTATGATCACCCAGTTAGGTTGTGATGTTTGATAGCACACAAGGTATTCCTCTGGTATCCGAGAGTTGCATGATCTCATAGTCAAAGGAATATGTATTTGACATTAAGAAAACAATAGCAATAAACTGAATGATCATATGCTAAGCTAACGGATGGGTCTTGTCCATCACATCATTCTCCTAATGATGTGATCCCGTTATCAAGTGACAACAAATGTCTATGGTTAGGAAACCTTAACCATCTTTGGTCAACGAGCTAGTCTAGTAGAGGCTCACTAGGGACTCGATATTTGTTTATGTATCCACACATGTGTCTAAGTTTCCGATCAATACAATTCTAGCATGAATAATAAACCTTTATCATGAATAAGGAAATATAATAATAACAACTTTATTATTTCCTCTAGAGCATATTTCCATCACTAGGTTCATCCCCATGGATCCGTCTCCTCAAGTACCAAACGGACCGATAACACGATCACGTGTAAGAGCACTCGAAACAGAGGTGACATATCTCCTTAATGACCTCCCATATGATGCATGTGAGAAATGGCTACTACCGAAAGCATAGACTCTATGCATGATCAGGTACCAAGATGAAGGATGTGAAGATTCTAAGCCAAGTGGACAAGACGGCGAGGACACTGAGCGCAAGGACCAAGGGAATAGCCGCCTGGAAGATACAACCGTCGGACAACCGGCAAGGACCGGACATCCGACACCTAGCAGATCCTACTGCCCGAAGTCCCAGCCGGCGAAGTCTACAGCGGTTGGATGTTCGAAGCTTATCGGACGACCGACAGCCTACAACGCCCAGATGCCTGTCCACCACCAGAAATCTGGCACCTGTGGGTCAGAGCCAAAACACCAGAAGTTTGGGACCAACCGGACGACCGATGCACCAGAGGTCCAATCTCGACCGGAAATCTGATAGATGCCCATCAGAACCAAAACGTCAGAAATTCGACACTTACTGGACGTCCGGACCCCCGCGAGACACCGGACGACTAGTAACTATCAGACGTCCGACACATGTCTGTGCATAGCTTGTTGGGTTGTAGCCCATGTACCCTTTCGCCCCTCTAGACTATGAATACTCTTCCACCTCCTCCTAGCAAGGGTTAGCATTGTGATAGCGAACCTGAGATAGAGCTTTGCTCATCCCCTTGAGGTCTACTTCACGAGAGATTGCGGCCTCTACGGAGAAGATCCCCCAAGCGAATTCAAGACCCCTCACGGTAAGACACCTCAAGACCTCCTCTCGGAGAAGAACTCGTTACTGTCACCACAAAAAAATCACTTCCGTGATTATACATGTTTGTCACAGTAGGTCATGTTTTCTGTCATGCATGTATATCAATGACGATTTTATGACAGAATCAAGATAGTCATACATGTGCTGTCGTAGAAGTGTTCCATGACAATACTGAAATTATCATCACGGAAGTGTCCACTTCCATGACGATAAATGGCGCTTCATGGAAGTGTTTTCGTCAAGCGTAACCGGCATGTGGCATCCATCGTAACAGGTCGTCGTTAAGCTATCAGGTTCCGGTTTGGATCCGATAACCCGTTAACATCCCAGACCAATGGGGATTTCCCACATGTAAAATTCTCATTCGCCGAAGGAACCACATGGTAGCTCGTCATTAGGATAGAGAGGCACCTATTATATCTCGACACATTTTATGGCCTCGTAACTCATGGCCCGTTATGGCGTTCGTGAATTTGTCCCAACAGCATCATGTGGGCCATCCAGTATAACACCCGACCGTTTCACTTTCGGCCCATGTAAGACCCACGACGTCATCGGCCCATATGAGATCTTTCATATCTTTGGGCCCTTTAGTGGCCTGCGGTGACCCTGGCCCATAATGAACAGTAAATTTCTTTGTACCCATTAACGACCCATGATTCACATAGGCCGTTTCCCGTCCGTGTTAGCTTTTGGCCTACTGACAGCCCATACATTCTTGGGCTCCTTTACAACCCTCGATTACTTCCAGCCTCTTACTGGCCCATTCTCCTAATGGGCCAAATTCAGCCCGTGGTTAGAATCAGCCTGTTTGTGGCATGTTAACCCGTCATGTATTCTGGTCCATTAATGACCCGTTATGCATGTGATATAATTAAGCCTTTACTGTGTTCCGGCCTATTAATGACCCATTATCGTGCTGCCCCGATACCTATTATGCCCATTTATGTCCCATATTGGCCCATTTATCCAACGGCCCATAGGAAGGCCATTGATTCTACGGCCCGTTAGAGGCCCATTGATCCAATGGCCCATAGGAGGCCCATTGATCCTACGGCCCGTAGCAGGCTCAAGGTTACAACGGTCCATAACTGGCCCATCATTGTTGTGGCCACTAGCAAACCAAGGAAATAGAAGACTAGGGGAATAAATAAGCCAAAAACTAATGCTAGGCTATTAAGGCGATTGCACAGATTACATCCACTGGGCATCAAAGTTCGCCACCAGTGCAAATATAGGGAACAACCTACACTATACAAAAATGGCTTGTTGTTTCCTTCAGCCGGTCGCTGCACATTAAGAACAAATTTTGTATCACAATAAAACAAATTACAACCATACAACAAAAGGAAGGTTGGCATAAAAGTTAACAGTCCGGCAGATAAATGCTCCACCAGAAGTTTAGAAGCTCAGTTCATTTGACCCGACTGTTAAGTTTTCATGCTGTACTGTCCGATAGAGCACCATAACCTTTGCCTTCATTTCTCCTAGGCTCCCGAACAACATACCAAATGTCTGATAATGTGGTTTCAAAACCATGCGTATCTTCACGACATCGAACAATGGCTGTCCTTGTTTCACAAAGTGTCTATGTTAGGGATTGGACTTGTGTCTGGAGCGCAAATATAACATTGTTTTGAGCTTGCATATCTTGATCATGAGGCAGTTTGGATGAGATTGCCTTAACAACCAACCCAGTATTACGTAGGAACTTTCTTTTGGCATTGTTAGTGGACAGGTACTGACCCACTTCAGCAAGAGTTGACATTGCGGTTATCGTTGCCTCGTCACCTTGAGAAGGTGGTGGTTCCACCATTTGTTCCATAGCTTGATGAGAAGTACTTTGTACATTAGTAGTACCAGAACAGAAGATATTAAGGAGGCAGCAAAACCAAATAGAATAGCTTTGGTCTATACACATAACTTATTCTTGTGAACCCGTGTAAAATATTAGTTGTATTTTACTACAAAGTACATAATAAAACCAGGTTCCAAACATATGACCATGTACCATGGTTAATGTATTGCCTATTTTTTCACATTGTATTGACATCTAAGGATAAACAGACAAAGTTTATAATACGGTAAGCATAGTATGACATCATTCATATCACAAAACAACTGAGAATAGACAAACACGCAATTGTAATGTTGTGTGGGCAAGTCCAGCACGGAACTGTATTATAGATCAGTATCAAAGAAGCATCACTCCTCTCTTTCAAACCTTGTAAGGTGCAATGACATGCTAAGAAAATTGTGTATAAAATTGAAAAGAGTAATAGACATTGGCTGCAAATCGTGTAGTTCAATGCACAAGTCAGAGTAAGTAGTAGTTAAAAGGCATGTGGATTAAGGACTTACAATGGCGGCTTTGACTAGTGTACTCATGCCCTTCGTCTTGCTAGTGTGAGAGTCCTTGAAGATTTCCACAACATTTGGTTCATGTACTTTTGGCTCCTTGCGGGCTTTCCTCTGCATTCGGAACAAGTCAATATAGAGCTGATAGTATGGCACAGTGAAAAGAGTGAAACAACATCTAGTTACAAGAGCCTCGCAGTGTGCAATATACCTACGAGATCCCGTCGTCTGTTCAAATTTCACTTTCATACGGTTGGCCTTGTTCTTTGAATAGTTCACCTCCAAGAAGATAGATTTGTGAGGCACGTAAGTAGGAGTTCAACATGTGATCTGATCACATATATATAACATACTTGATTCTTTGGATCAGACCAGTGTTTAACAAGGCCTCTCCAATCTCCATCCAATATATTTTCCACTGGAGATGTTTGGGCAAGTTCAATATTAGCCTTGCCTTCAAAGTGAGTTTTCCTGAAGTTATATGGATACTGTCGTAGAGCAGACCTGAAACATGGGTGCATGCTTGTCTGGTTGCATCATCTTGGTTATCCAACTTGAACCTCATCTGTTGAAAGTTATGGGAGTCTCATTACCAGCAACCTAGAATGTATGGGATAGAGCAAGACAATATTACTAATTTCCATAGATAACCATACCGATAGATAAATGGTCGAGGAAGGTGTTAAATTGGGTTTTGTCTTTGTCATTCCTGTACTGAATCCATGTTGGGAGGATATGTGCATGACACCTAACGACAATGGATTCCTCTGATACTAACTTGGCTGACTCTATAGCACCACGTGGCCTTTTTAAACCTGCCTCAAAACGGATCTCCATTCTTCCTCCTCTAGATTTAGTTAACCCGTCGAGCATTATCCCTGATGTCTGATGTCTGTTTTCTCTTGTGCCTAGGTGCTAGTCCAACAACGAAAATAGGAAGTGTTAGTGTACATCAAACCGTGAGACTACATATAAAAAAGGATGCAACTATAACTTGACTCAAGCAACTACCTTCTTGTTGTTGAAGCTCACAAGGTTCATCTAATCTTGGCAACTCCTCTTGTGGCAAGAGTGCTTCGGAAGTAGTGTCGAGTGGCAAGGGAGCTTGGGAACTTGCCACTAGCTGAGTTGACAAACGAGTAACTCATGCAGATGTCGGTACTATGGAAGAAGGTGGTGCAACAACCAGGGTTGTCGTTGATTGTTTGGTGCGGGCTTTTCATTTGCGTTTAGATTGTTTTGCAGTTGGTCTAGCAGGGGATACCGTGTTTGTACAATTAACTGGTGGACTTGGACCTTCTATTGCACTATCAGTACCAGTAGAATCTTCATAATTCTTTTGCTTCCTTATCTGTGCGTCCTGAGTACTAACCCCTACCATTCTGTATTCCTTCCTCTTACTCTTTACCATATCAAGTCAAGCCGACAAGAAAAAGGAATAAATATTTAGTTCTTCAGAATGATTTGATGCGTGATACAGACGAACTAAACTTTGATGTTAGACACCACATGATAGGAGGATGTCATATGTACGAAAAACAGGCGACATGAGATAATCAGAACTATGATGTGCAAACTAAGTAGAAGGCATTTCAATAAATTAGAAGCAATGCAATGGAAGGTAGACACCATATGAAATATGCTACAAATATCTCTCTCCAAGTTAATAGTGTCAACCCATAGTTGGCATTTAAACAAATGTGAAGCGGTACAACAAATAAATCATATGCAAGATGCAAACAATATCACACTACTAAGTTAAAGGTCTCTCGCCATTAGTGCCATTGCATATTCACATCTATGATGTGTAAACTAAGCAGAAGGCATTTCAACAAATTTGAAGCAATGAAAGGTAGACACAATATGTAAGATGCAATGAATATCACACTACCAAGCTAAAATTGTCTCGTCATTAATGCCATTTCAACAAATTATTAGTATAAGCTACAAAATAATGCGAGATGTAACCCATATTAGACTCCCAAGTTAAACATGTATTATGATAAGTGATTGTTGTAGGTTACACAATAGTAGTACTTTGATGTAAGAACATGGTGTGATAGACAAATATTGTATGTTCTAGAAACAGGAACACATGTCTTATCCGCAAGTATAATGTGTAAAGTAAGCAGATGGAATTCAACAAAATTAGAAGCAACACAAGCTAGACATCATACATAACATGCAACCACATATAACAATGCCAAGTTAGGGGGAGCACCTATGATGGTGGACTAGGGGAGACGTGCTCATCATCAACACAACTACATTGAGTGTCTATGCATGTGTTATTTTCCAAATCTTGTTGGGGGGATGGCGGAGTAGAATTTGTAGGGGCCCTCCATTTCAGTTGGTTGGAAGGAGCACCTTTATCCTCTGCCTTGCTAATTTCCTTCTGCTTTATTGCTTTTGCATTGTCAAGTAAAACCGAAAAGAAAAAACAATAAAATACACTCTTCAGAAATCATTCATGCATGATCCTGACAAACACTACTTTGATGTAAGGCAAACACATGATACAAGGATGGAATATGTACGAAAAACAGGATGGCATGGCATATTCACAACTATTAGAGTAAACTAAGCAGAAGCCATTTCAACAAATTAGAAGCAATGAAAGCTAGACACCACATGAAAGATGCAACCATTATGACTCTGCTAAGTTAAAAGCGTCCCATCATAAATGGCGTTTCAAACAATTAGAAGCGGTGCATGCTATAAATCATATGAAAGATGCAACCAACATCACACTGCATATACTAAAGGTGTCTCGTCATAATTAATTGAAGCGGGATACAAAAAACAGTAGTTTTATGTAAGGACATGCTTAATAGATAGATGTACTGTGTACCAAAAACAGGAAGGCATGTCACATAAACATGTATAATGTATAAACTAAGAAGAACAAATCATGCAATTTAACCAGATTGGAAGAATTACAATCTAGACACCATATGCAACATGCAACCACATATCACGCTGCCAAGTTAGAGAAAGCACCTACGATGGTGGTGTAGGGGAAATCCGGTCATCAACTATAAGCTATGTTGACTATCTTCATCTAGCCTTGCTGTTTCTTGAGAATCATGTGGGGAGGCTGACACTGCATTCTTTAAATGAGGATTTTTTTTGTCAAAGTAGTCCCTGGCTGTCTCATCATAAGTGACTGTTGAGGGATACACAAGAACATTAGTTTGATGTAAGAACATGGTTAATAGATAGATGTAGTAGTATATACCAAAAACAGGAAGGCATGTCATATTCAAAGGTATAATGTGTAAGCTAAGAAGATGCAATTTGAGAAAATTAGAAGCAATAAAAGCTAGACACCTGGCTGGAGTGGTGAGCATGATCATCGAGGACCCGAGAGCCTGGTGGGAGGCGGGCTGCTTCGCCACCACCATGGATTTTTAGTTGGCTTGCAGGTGATGCCTATCTGTGATGGGCTTGTCACTGGCTCAGCCAGTGCCATGACTAACTACTTGGCTTATGGTGCTCCTGGGATGGTGGTTCATGTAAAAACTATCTTTCCTTATCTTAATAAAGACCGACTTTGGCCTTTCAAATTGTCGGTGTATAGAAGTAGGGGCTCTCCTTTATACCCCTTTACTTGTGCATGGGCAGTCAGAACCACGCCTGTGACCACACTTGGCAGGGCTGAGAAGAAAACAGAAATACAAGGCTACCTCCCGGCGAGACCCTTGCCAGGGCGGCCTACACAGCCCCGGCAAGAGCCTTGCCGGGGCAGCTCGCCTAGCACCCAACATCACAGCCACCCTTGGGCCTGAGTGTTTCGACGCCATCGACAACATTGGAACCAACGCTTGGGAAGTGCCTCCATGGTGGTATGCAAATCTTTGTGAAGACAGAGAGCCTACAAATCCTAGATGAGGACCAGAAGACAAGACAATCGCAAGGCTCCTTGCCGACGATGCCACGAGGCCCTGGCAAGGCTCCTTGGCGAAGACACTCGCCAGGCCCCGGCAAGACTCTTACCGAGGGCGCTCACAAGACCCCTGCAAGACCCTTATCGGGAATATACACGAGACCGCGGCAAGACATTGCCGCCCCGTCAGCATCCCAGCTTAGGGGCCAACCCACCAATGAAGCAAGTACCCATGTGGCAGTATGTGGGTACTAATACAACTAGCCAAACACCTGCGTGGTGGCATACAGATCTTCGTGAAGACCCTACCACCATGCCAACTCAGCAGCCTGCCAGCCTACATGGCGCTGCATGCCTGTCGGCCTGGACGCGTGTCGGAGCAAGGCGGAGCGGCGACGGATGGGACGGGCATTATTAACGCCCCCGATAAAGCAAATGGACACCTAAGTAGCACATTTAATGCACTTTGTCCTGTAATGACAGGTGATAAGCTTGTACACTTTATACCTTTCCACCTCCTGTGTGCCATTGTGGCAGCCCTGTTTGACTATAAAAGGAGGCACGAGGTGTACTGGAGAAGGATTCGGATCTTTTGGACGACACACGCATCGTAGCTAGTTCAAGAACTCAAGAACACTCAAATATACATCAAAGCAGGACTAGGGTATTACGCATCCTCATGGCCCAAACCTGGGTAAACGATCCTCGTGCTGGCTTCTAGACCCGCTCTTTGCATAACCTCGCGCCCGCCAACCATAGCAAAAGGGATCCCAGTGATCCCATAGGTGTCATTTCCCCCAACATCTTTGGCGCGCTAGGTAGGTGGCGCGGTTGTGAAAATCCGGTCTGGCAGTTAGTTTAGTAGTTCTTCGTCACCATGGCTCCCAAGAAGAAGGCGATCACGGCGATCGGTTCCTCTGGAGCCGAACTGCCCGTACTAGGGCGAGCGAGCGACGGAGCGGTCGTGGGCGGGAGCCGAGGCGCGGCTCGCGAGCACCCATGACGAGCGGCATCGTTCGCGCACGAGACGATGGGCCGCACACCAATAAATCCAAAAATGGAGCCATGCCCCTCGCAGGCGACGCAGGGCCCTCCAAGAGCGGCGCCGTGCCGCCTATAGGAGGTGCGGCGACTTCCAGGACGCCCATGTCGGCGCCCGCAACATGCTCTTCCCAGGTCTTGCATGACGTGCAGCGCCACCACACCAGTGACCCCGGTCGCCGCCGTGGGAAGAGTCCTATGCACAAGTCATGGGACGCGCTAGACCAACATGCACGCCGATGCGCTGGCAAAAATTGTGCGCAACCATAAGGCCGTGATAGAGCTCCTTCTAACATAGTTAGAAGTCAGAGCGCGTCATGGTCCACGTAGCTTTCACTACCACCCACGCAAGTAGAAGCTTTGGCGTGCGCGCAGTTGCTCCTCAACTTCCCTCCTGCTACGGAAAAGCTCGACGAGTGGAGAGCCACCATCCGAAGCCTCGTCGGCATTGCCAACAAAGACGAGCCACGACCAATGGGGCCCTCAGGCCGACGCTTTGTCGAGCCACCGTGCGCCAATGGTGGAAGGACCGGAGGCGCTGCAGCCATGGTGCATTCTCCTCCTACCCGCTAGTTACTGTGGGTACCGGTCCGTCGGGACAATGCTTGTGATAACATTTCCATAGCATCGTCCGACCCACGGACCCACCATGATCAACGCCAAGTTCTTCGGGAGCAAGCCCATGAAGATGCTCAAACCAGTATCGAGTGGCGGTGCGAAGCGCGCCACCAGTCAGATAGGCGAGCAAGGCCCACTATGGACCACCCAGCTCTGGAGGGCTCTGGTGGCCTACGCTATGAGGTGGGTTGCCCAGCCTTTACACGCGAGCTGTGGCAGTTCCAGTGGCCCACTCACCGCACGTTCAAGCCTAACGTCGGTGAGAAGTACAATGGCAAGACTCACCCGTCAGAGGTCCTTAGCATCTACAGCATCGCGATGCAAGCTGCCGGAGCTCGCGGCGACAAGGTGCTTGCCAATTACTTCCTGTTGGCGCTTAAACCCAACATCATGTCATGGTTGATGCACTTGCCAGTGGATTCTATTTGCTCTTGGTCAGATGTGTGCCATGAGTTTGTTGGCGCCTTTACGGGAGGCCACCAAGCTCATGGCCAGGCAAGCGACTTGCATATCATCCCCCAGAAAGAAGGCGAGAACCTACGCAAGTACATATAGAGGTTCAGCCGGGTGCAGTACAACATCTCGGACATTCATCCCGCCGCTATCATCAGCACATTCCATCAGAATGTGCATAGCCGCAAGATGCGTGAAGAGCTGACGATGAACAAGGTGAAGGATGTGGCAGAACTCAGTGTTCTAGCCGATAGGTGTGCTCGGGCTGAAGAGGGAAGGAAGTACCCCGGCGAAGATGCTAGTGTGGAAACCGATTCCTTAGACGAAGATTCTGCCGCCCAGGCAAAGAAGGGCCGACGTCGCAACAGGAAGCGCAAGGGCAAGGCCGTGCTTGCCATCGAGGGATCCGACGATGCCACCGCTGCCAAGAAGACCAAGGCAGACGACCCCGGCATGGAAGTTGTCGGGTGGACCACTTGCCGGGCCTTGACGGCTGCCGACAAACCAGGAGGCTCCGACAAGCAGTACTGCAAGATCCATCGCACCAAGGGCCACGACCTCCGGAACTGCCGGCAAGTCGAGCAACTCGCAAAGAAGCAAAAAGCTGAATATGAGAGGCGAGATAAGGAGAAAGACCAGGGTGGTGCTGAGGGATCCGACAAGAAGCATGGCAGCCAAGCTAGCCGCCGCGGCAAAGATAATCAACAGGAAAGGCCCGCCCGAGGCCGCGACAAGAAGCAAGAAAACGATGATCATGACGAGGATGACGAGTCCGGCGAGCATGAGTTCCAGAAAGCTATAGAGGCCATGTGCGTCGACAGTGGCGCCTCGCTGAAAACCTCTCACCGCCAGCTCAAGCAGTGGGCGCGTGAGATCACAGCAGCGGAACCATCGTTCAATCCTCAAAGGCTACTGAAGTGGTCCAGCACGCCTATCATTTTTGACACCGAGGACCACCCTGACTGCACAACTGCAGTCGGGTGTTTGCCGTTGTTGGTTTCGCCAACAATACACAAACCTCAAGGCGACAAAAATGCTAGTTGACGACGGAGCCGGTCTGAACTTGATCTTGCCAGTGGTGATCAAAAGGCTACAGATTCCTGATGGAGACCTCGAAGAGACGGGCACGTTTCAAGGAGTCAACCCGGGAAGAAGCCAGCCGAAGGGTAAGGTCACGCTACCCGTGACATTTGGAGGCGAGCTGAACTATAGGACAGAGAGGATTGTTTTATGTCGCTGATATCCCCTTGCCCTACAATGGGATCCTCGGCCGCCCAACACTAGCCAAGTTCGTGGCGGCATATTATGCCTACAACACACTGAAGAAGTCTGGGCCGATGACCATCATCACCGTCCCCTCCGACAAGAAGGATGCGCTTATTTGCGCTGACCAACTCTACCGAGAGGCAGTTGTAGCAACTGCCACCAAGGCACTTGCTCCTGCCGCTGAAGCCCCGGGAGGGAAGAAGACCGGTGTCGGTGTCCAAACCGGCGGATCTCGGGTAGGGGATCCTGAACTATGCGTCTAGGCGGATAGTAACAGGAGGCAGGGGACACAATGTTTTACCCAGGTTCGGTCCCTCTTGATGGAGGTAAAACCCTACGTCCTGCTTGATTTATTCTGGATGATATGAGTATTACAAGAGTTTATCTACCACGAGATCGGAGAGGCTAAACCCTAGAAGCTAGCCTATGGTATGATTGTATGTTGTCCTACGGACTAAAACCCTCCGGTTTATATAGACACCGGAGGGGGCTAGGATTACACAAGGTCGGTTACAAAGGAGGAGATATACATATCTGTATTGCCTAGCTTGCCTTCCACACCAAGTAGAGTCCCATCCGGACATGAGACAAAGTCTTCAATCTTGTATCTTCATAGTCCAAGAGTCCGGCAAAAGGATATAATCCGACTGTCCGGATACCCCCTAATCCAGGACTCCCTCAGTAGCCCCTGAACCAGGCTTCAATGACGATGAGTCCGGCGCGCAGTGTTGTCTTCGGCATTGCAAGGCGGGTTCCTCCTCCGAATACACCACGGAAGAATTTGAATACAAGGATAGTGTCCGACCCTGCAAAATAAGTTCCACATACCACCGTAGAGAGAATAATATTTCCACAAATCTAATCTGCTGACATGTTTTGGCAACTTGACATCATGCTGTGGCCCGGTGATTATTCGAACCGTTTCTTTTAACTAGACCCGCACATAACGCGAGGCAGTTCCTTGACACGCCTTGTCAAAGCAGAGATCGTGTCCCCCTTATTACGGGATTCTCATCAATACGGGTGTGGGTAACCCAACCGTGCCTAGGACTCCTAGATTTTAGGCAAGTCCCAACCGACCACGAGGAGGACGCTTGATATTCACCCTCTTTATAAAGGGACAAGGCTTTTACTTTTTTCCTCCCGTGCTCAATCGAATCCTTCCCCCGCCTCGAGTTCTAACACCCAAAGCCCAGGTCGGGTGCTTCGGACCTTCAATCAACACCATGGCCCCTTGATTTCCACGATCTAGCCCAGGATTCCTTACTCCACATCTCAACATTTATTGTCATATGTGAGGCCTTCCTCCGCATTACCCCTCACTTCGGCCTGTGGCTCAAGACCTTTGGTGTGAAGCCGAAGATGGTTGAGGGGCAGCATGCAGTGTGCGGAGGGGCATTAATAAGCAAGATCGCTGGAGCTCCGTGGCCAAAGGGTTCCTTTCCAGAGATGTCCGGATTATGGCAACGGGAGTTGTTCTACGTAACCTCTACTAGAAGTGCGAAGTGGGTAGCTTCCCCCGCCTTTCGCTCGGGCCCTCCACCACAAGTGATGTCATGGATCAGCAGGGGGCTGAGCTGGGGTCTAGCCAAGGATGTGCCCATACTGCAGAGCCGCATCCGAGATCTCTTTGAGGGAGATTTTAGTTTGGTTATGGTAGTGCAAGTCATGTTGGTTCGTCGAGTCCAGCCTTGCAAACGCCGACCCCTCCGCTTGTGGGAATTCAACCCACAACGAGCGCGTGCTATTCCGAATTTCCATGGCCTGATGCACGAGGAGATGTACAAGTCGTTCTTCGGTCCCCAAATAGAGTGTCCGCACACCTCCGAGGACGTGGGCCTGAGCAGCAACCGCATCGCGGCCCAAGTAATTAATTCTCTAGCCAAACGCACTATCTTTCATTTACGATGATGTCATTCTAAAGAATCGCTTTTTGACCAGGACTGGATAACAAAGGCGAAGATGATCCGGTGTTCGGCCCCCCTTCTCGAAGGCTGGGACAATCCGGTGCTGGAAAAGATGCTCGAGGCAGCACCTTGCCTGGTGCCCTCAAAGGAAGATGAAGGGGGGAATAAAGAGGGCAAAAGAGGGCCCCCACCGCTACCTATTCCAACCGAGAGAATGAGCGCCTCTGTGAGGGAGGATAGCCAAGGGAAGGAATTCGACATTCCCTCGCCCCGGGGGAGGAAGAGGACTACCTCTGATGATCCGGAAACCAAGGTTTCCAAACGGGAGAAGAAAACTCCACCAGAGGGTCCTGCCTCGGAGGGTGGTCTTGCCGCACAAAGTCCGTGCGGGGATCAGCCCTCTAACGAGCTGCAAGTAATCAAAAAGTACTTAATAGTGAAGATATACTACCTTACTTCTGAGGAACATAACCGAAGCATCTATCTTGTAGTTCGGATCTGAGCCCTTCTCAGCAGAGCTCGTCTTCGGGGGATCTTCTTCCGGAGATGATGGAGAGCGAAATGCCTCCCCCGGACTCCCTGTCTCAAGAAGCGGGCGACCTTGAAATGTCGTCACGGAGAGTTTCTCCAGATCCGGCAAGGCCAAAAGGTAATCCCATGGTCACCCGAAGCCCTCAGTATTCGGCTCTTGAAGAGAGCAATCAAAAGAGTCCGGCACCACCTGGTATGCGGTCGGACGTACTGAAGGGTCTGCTAGAGCGAGCGACTATCTCAGAAGAGCACCGTACATTAATGTGTACGGTGATTGAAAGGATTTCGTCCGCCGAAAACGGGTTGCATGAAGCCTTAATGAGTCTACTGATGGGCTCTGAGGTATGTGGAATGATATGCATTTGTTGTAGTATCGCACATTTTTAGGTGCGCCCTGTGTAGATAGTAGCCCCTGAGACTCTGGTTGTCGTTGAGAACGGCGGCGAACAAAGGATCATAGTACTAGGTAATAACCAGACTGCCGTTATGTGCAGGTGTCTGAAGCTCCGCTGTCTAGCCAGACCGATGGGGTTGCCGAGCTAAAACGGCGACTGGATGCGGCGGATGCCGACATCGAGCTTGTTAACAAGCGGCTTGACAAGGCACGGGCTAGGTGATATTTATAGTGAATGTCACATAGTAAGAGTAGCGTGATGCCAGTATCTTTAATATGTTGTGACTGCAGATGGAGCTGCCACCGTGGAGGCCCTGCGAGCGGAGCTTGCCCGAGCCAAGGAGCAAGCAAGAAGTAGTAATGCGGCCGCTTTGAAGGCGGCCGAAGAGTTGAGAGTCGAGAAGGCTGCGCATAGCGAGAGCAACGAGAAAATGGCCAAAATGGCTGTGAAGTTAAAAGACACTGTCGACCACTGTGAGTTTCTTGAAGAAGAAAATCGGGTGAAGGCTACAGACCTCGAAAAGTCCACAATGGTGACCAAAGACACCCGCTCTGCAATGAGAGCAAAGAAGGAGGAACTGCGTGAAGCTGGGGACATTGTGGCTGGGAAGCCCTTTATCCTGTGGAGGAAGTTCGGCGATCCGCGGTATGCCCCTCTAGATCGGCTGTGGAGTTCGGCGACGCATATCTGGACTTGGCGGCGAGCGTTGTCGATGCGGCCGAATACTTCCGAGATCAAACAGATCGTGAAGTGGACAAGCTGTTCTGGTCGCAATTCAACGTTCTAGAACGTCCACTTCCATTGACTGATCAGCTTGCTGAATGGGCCAAACTCAATAGATTGTCCGGACTCGCCATGAGGTCTGTCGTGGATCATCTATGGCCGGAAAGGCCGAAGCCGAATAGCTATTTTAGCTTGGTGCAGCAGTTCCTTGGTGCGGTGCCACGCATCAATGCGATGAAGAGGTCGGCGTGCATAGAAGGCTCAAGGATGGCCCTTGCCCATGTCAAAACATACTAGGCGGAGATGGATGCCACCACTGTCATGGCGCAGGGTTCTGCCATAGGCCGAGTGGCTACTGAGCACTATTTTGAAGAAGTTCTTGAGGGCGCTCGTTCGATAGAGGCCTAGTGCTCGAAGAATGTTATGTTTGAGTGACATGTATTCCCATTGTAAAAACAACGTTTTGTTGAATTTATCAAGGTTGTATTTATACTTTTGCCCGAAAGTATTGTGATGCCTCCTGTGCGGCCGTTTAAGTATACATGTATATAACCTGAAAGATTGCAGTCGTCGGCTTCAGCCCCCATGCATATAATGCGGGGGTGTTCACAGAAGTCGTGTATTCACACTTAATCCAACGTCTTGGTCCTATTAAGGAGGTGATGGCGCAGTGAACTAGGCAACCGGACTATGATGCTTTAACACTTTCACTTAGCTAGAGGAGTTTGACAGTGGGGCTACTAGATAGCCGCTGGTGGCTCCGCACTCGTCCGGATTCGGGGTGTGTCCATGCCTGGCCGGGAAACGACCCTTCGTTAATGCGGAGGAATCCCGAAGATTCCAATAGGTCATCGAGTGGTTGACCAGTCTCATGCTATATCATGACAGTCAATTTTCGGCTTTCTCTACTAAGGTGCTCGTCCGGATGAACCAGGGCACAATCGCAGTAGTTCTCCTGGTGCCGCCTTAGCCGATAGAGTGGAATGTAAGGCAGCAAAACACAGGAGCCGGGCAAACCCAACATTTGACCAAAGACATGATTCGGAGCTGATGCATATAAGGCCAAACTCGCGACGCCAAACACTCCCTAAGGTATTCGGTCTTTATGGTGTAAAACGGGTCTAAACGGTACCCTTTGTAATAAGCCCCTGGTGTCCAGGTATGTGCATTATTCTGGCGTGGCCACATGCCAAGACATCAGCATCCTTCTCGGTTGTACTGAGAATCCGAGGGATGTAAATCAACAAGAGACAGTAAAAAAGGTTTACGCAGGGTCTTAATCTACTAAGAATCCTTGGAACGGGTCCCTGCTGCACGTCTGCGCATGTGTCTCTGTTGTGCCGTATCCTGGACGGGTGTAGCCCGATGGTCATCTGAAAAAGAGAGGAACTTAATTTAAAAGTTGCCGTGCAAAAGTTAAGTTATACTAAATAAACAATATATAGTTGAAATGAGTAAAGGTGAGCCTTATTGCCACTTTTGCGCGCGCGTTGAGCCCCTTGTATTGTAATAGGGGTATAGCCATCAAACATGTATTAATTACATATAGTTGAGCCGGACTCGTCAGGCCTTGTCCGTGGTCTTAACAACCTGTCAAATGCTTGAGTTGGTGAGGCCGTTTAGTGTGCGGCGGCCAAGGCGGCCGCACCGTCTTCGGCGCGCAAGGAGCGCTCAATATTTCCATTTACTATAATGATGCCGCGTGGACCGGGCATCTTGAGCTTGAGGGAAGCGTAATGCGGTATTGCGTTAAAGCGAGCGAAAGCTTCGCGTCCGAGTAGTGCTTGATAGCCACTTTGAAACGGAGCGACGTGGAAAGTTAAATTTTCGCTGCCGAAGTTATCGGGGAAGCCGAATATAACCTCTAGTAGCAGGGAGCCCCTGTAGTGAGCCTCCGGGCCTGGCATTACTCATTTAAAGGTAGCATTGCTGCAGCAAATTTTTGTTGGGTCTATACCCATTTTGCAGACTGTGTCCTGATAGATCTGATTTAAACTGCTGCCGCTGTCCATCAGGACTCAGGTGAAGTGGTATCCATTAATTATTGGATCTAATACCAAGGCAGCCCATCCTGCACGCCGGATACTTGCCGAGTAATCCCGATGGTCGAAGGTGATCGGTTGGGACGACCAGTTGCGGAGCTCCACGGTGATAAGCCCTGGGGCATGTTTCTCTAAAGGTGCCTCTTTGTTTCTCCTTTTATTACGTGTAACACGTTGACTGTTTTGACTTTTGGTGGGAATATCTTTTGTTCCCCTGTGCTTTGCTTGCGAGGCTCGTCCTCGTCTTCACTTGGTGTATCCTGCCCCTTTGTGTTCGGCGTTGAGCTTGCCGGACTGTTTGAAGACCCAACATTCTCTGTGGGTATGATTTGCAGGTTTATCCGGGGTGCTATGGATCTGACATATTTGGTCCAGAATTTTGTTTAGGCTAGACAATTCGTCTCTGTTGCCTTTGGAGGGCGGCTTCTGCTGCCTTGGTCGAGAGCTTCTAAATCCGGCATTTACTGCCATGCTCTTCGGGCTGTCTTGTTTATTCCGGCGCTCATTCTTGCTGCGTCGTGATTTCCCATTTCCATCCCTGACTTCGGATGTACTTGGGTCGCTGGTGCTGCATCGGGCTAACCAGTTGTACTCGCCCATGCAAAAACGGGTCAGGAGACTTGTTAATGCTGCCATTGTTCTCGGCTTTTCTTGACCGAGGTGTCTGGCAAGCCATTCGTCTCGAACGCTATGCTTGAAAGCTGCTAAGGCTTCGGCATTCGGACAGTCAACTATTTGGTTCTTTTTAGTGAGGAATCTGTTCCAAAGTTGTCGGCCTGACTCACCGGGCTGTTGAGTTATATGACTTAAATCGTCTGCATCCGGTGGTCGGACATATGTCCCTTGAAAATTTGCCCGAAAGGCGTCTTCGAGCTCTTCCCAGCTTCCGATGGAGTTTTCGGGGTGGCTTTTAAGCCAATGCCGAGCTGGCCCTTTGAGCTTGAGGGGTAAGTACTTGATGGCGTGGAGATCATCTCCTCGAGCAATATGGATGTGGATGATGTAGTCCTCAATCCAGACCCCAGAGTCTGTTGTTCCATCGTACGCCTCTATGTTTACGGGTTTGAATCCCTCTGGAAATTCATGGTCCAGCACCTCATCGGTGAAACATAGAGGGTGTGCGGCACCCCTGTATTTGGGCATACCGTGGTGTTCGGATGTTTGTTGTGTTGCCTTGTAAGTTGGAGCGTGCCTGCGTGGTCCATAGATGGATCTGGTTGCGTCGTCCTTTTGATGCGAGCCCTTACGCGGATCGCATACTGGTTTATGTGCGGCGTCGTTTGCCGCTTTATGTTGGCTATGAGGTCGTCTATCCGACCAGATGGCCGTTTTATTTTTTAATTGTGGAGGATCTAAGGCCTCCTCATCAAATTCAGGTAGCAAGTTTTGCTTCGGATAGCTCTTCGTGTGGCGATTACTGTCGTTCTTCGCTGCAGTGTTAAGTACTTCACTCCATTTGATTTTGAGTGTGTCTTGTGCAGCCTTGAGCCTTTGCATCCATTTTTTCAGACTCCTCGCTGTGGCAACAAGCCTTTGGTGGGCATTATGTTGCTCCTGGCACCTGTCCGGTGTGATGTCGTCCGGACTGTTACCTTCGACGAGGTTGGGTTGTTCGGCTTGATTTTCCGTGTTGCCGTGGTCGGGCAATGGTTCTATATGATCGTTATTTATGCTGAGGCGGGATTTGGAGCGGCGTTTACGCTGCCTCTTTGACTGCTTCTCGAGGGAACCACCCTTCGTTGCGTCCTTCCGTTCCTCGTCGTTATTTTCTTTGGGTGTGTCCACCATGTATACTTCATGTGACGAAGTGGGCGTCCAGTGCCCTGTGGGCAGTGGTTCCTCTTCGCCTCCCGCATTGTCGTCCATACCGTCGATGTCTTCGGAGTCGAAGTCGAGCATGTCGGTTAAGTCATCGACAGTGGCTAGTAAGTGGGTGGTGGGTGGGCGGCGAATTTCTTCATCATCCGCATCCCAATCCTACCGGACGTAGTTCGGCAAGGACTCTCCTGAGAAGGAGAGAGACCTGAATGAGTTCAGTATGTCGCCAAAGGGCGAGTGCTGAAAAATATCCGCGGAGGTAAACTCCATGATCGGCGCCCAATCGGATTCGACAGGAATGGGCGCAGGCGGTTCGGAGTCCGTGGCCGGAGAAGGATCCGGCAGTTTGGCAACACGACTCTCGTGAAGGGAAAGGTCGATATTCGGCTTGATCGCCGCACAGGATATGGCCTCCGTGGCGGGGTCTATCCACCCATCCACGGATGGCGCAACTGGCTCCGAATTGAGGGTCGGAGCGGCTGCCGGTGCGATTTCTCGAACACTGTCCGATGGTAGAGCTAAATCATACTCATTGTGACCGCGCGGCGCACAAGGCAGGGGCTCGAATCCGTCGAAGACCAAGTCTCCGTGGCTATCGAACATATAGTTTAAGCTTCCAAACCTGACCTGGTGGCCAGGGGCGTAACTTTCGATCTGCTCTAGATGGGCAAGCGAGTTGGCCAGCAGTGCGAAGCCGCCGAACACAAAGATCTGTCCGGGGAGAAAAGTCTGACCCTGGACTGCATCGCTATCGATTATCGTAGGAGCCATCAAGCCTAACAGTGACGACACAGAGGAACTCTCAATGAAAGCACCAATGTCGGTGTCAAAACCGGCGGATCTCGGGTAGGGGGTCCTGAACTGTGCGTCTAGGCAGACGGTAACAGGAGGCAGGGGACACGATGTTTTACCCAGGTTCGGGCCCTCTTGATGGAGGTAAAACCCTACGTCCTACTTGATTTATTCTTGATGATATGAGTATTACAAGAGTTGATCTACCAAGAGATCAGAGAGGCTAAACCCTAGAAGATAGCCTATGGTATGATTGTATGTTGTCCTACGGAGGACTAAAACCCTCCGGTTTATATAGACACCGGAGGGGGCTAGGGTTACACAAGGTCGGTTACAAAGGAGGAGATATACATATCCGTATTGCCTAGCTTGCCTTCCACGCCAAGTAGAGTCCCATCCGGACACGAGACGAAGTCTTCAATCTTGTATCTTCATAGTCCAAGAGTCCGGCAAAAGGATATAATCCGGCTGTCTGGAGACCCCCTAATCCGGGACTCCCTCAACCGGTAAGACCTCTTGCACCTACTCCGGCAAGCGCACCTTTTTGGAGTGTTGTGCTCCTGTCGAGGACATGCTAGAGAGCTCCACCGTCAAGAGCAAGAAATCCAGAGCTAAACCACCAAAAACTAAGAAGGTGTCCGTCAAGGAGGATGGCACGGGAGGGGCTTTCATTATAAGCTCCACCCTTGACAACAAATAGGAAGGCGTGCTCCTCACCTTCCTATGGGCGAATGTTGATGTGTTTGCATGGCAAGCATCCGACATCCCCAGCGTTCCCAGGGAGGTGATTGAGCACCATCTTGCTGTCTGTTCTCATGTGCGACCCGTCAAGCAGAAGGTCAGGAAGCAGGCTTTAGAGCGGCAAGAGTTCATCACAGAGGAGATCATGAAATTGGGAGCGGCAGGCTTGGTCAGAGGACTGCTCCACGCAATGTGGTTGGGCAATCCTGTAGTGGTGCGCAAGGAAAATGGGAAATGGAGGTTGTGTATTGATTACACGGACATCAATAAGGCTTGTACAAAAGATCCTTTCCCTTTGCCGCGCATTGACCAGATTGTGGACTCCACGGCCGGGTGTGACTTGCTATCATTCCTTGATGCTTACTCGGGATACCACCAGACCTTCATGACAAGAGAAGATGAAGAGAAGATTGCGTTCATCACCCCATGTGGTACGTTTTGTTTTATGAATGCCTTTCGGGTTGAAGAGCATTGGCTCAACATTTGCAAGGGCAGTCCAAATTGGTTTTGAGCCTCAGCTACATAGAAATATGGAAGCTTATATGGATGACACAGTGGTCAAAACCAAAGACAAGGCAATACTCATACTAGACTTAGAAGAGGCGTTTGCAAATTTGCGCAAGATCAACCTCAAGCTGAACCCTGAGAAGTGTGTCTTCGGTGTTCTGTCCAGCAAACTTCTCAGGTTCTTTGTGTCACAGCATGGGATCGAGGTGAATCCATATAAGAGCAAGGCCATTGAGTAGATTGAGGCGCCCATGCGAATCAAGGATGTGCGTCGGCTCGCTGGCTGTGTTGCCGCCACGAGCAGATTCATCTCCAAGTCTGCTGAGCGCGCCCTTCCCTTTTTCAAAATCTTGAAAAAGGCAGGCCCCATGGAGTGGACCCCGGAGGCCGAAGCAGCGCTGCAGAATTTGAAGGAATACCTCTCCTCTACGCCAATACTGGTTGCGCCTAAACCACAAGAGCCGTTGCTGCTATATTTAGCGGCAACAAATCAAGTGGTCAGTGCTGCACTAGTGGCGCAGAGGGAGGTCAATGCGGAGGTGATAGCGACGGCAGGGCTGACCAGTGGCGAGGCAGAGCGCCCGACAGAATCTGACGCCAATAGAGCAGAAGCGACGCGACCGAATGAAGTAGTGCAGAAGAAGAAGATGATGCATCACCCAGTCTACTTTGTTAGCTCCGTCTTGCAGGGGGCTAGATCAAGATACTCCGGTGTACAGAAATTGCTCTTCGGCCTCCTTATGGCCTCGAGGAAGCCACGTTATTACTTCGAAGCACACGAGATCACCGTCGTCACCTGCCTCCCGTTGCAACTGATAGTGCATAACCCAGACGCAAGTGGGAGAATTGTGGAATGGGCCTTGGAACTGTCAAGCTTTGGGTTGAAGTTTGAAAGCACTTCGACAATCCAGAGTAGAGTCTTGGTAGAGTTCGTTGCAGAATGGACCTCAACGCCCGACGAAGAGATCCAGGAGACCACTCTCCCCGACAAGGAAACAAGTCGCGACTGGATTATGTACTTTGACACGGCTTTCTCGCTACAAGGCACTGGTGCTGGTGTGCTACTCGTCGCACCCACCGGAGAACACCTCAAGTATGTAATCCAGATGCACTTTCCGAGGGAGATGTCAACAAACAACACTGCTGAATACGAGGGGTTGCTTACTGGTCTCAGGATCGCGGCAGACCTCGGAATCAAGAAGCTCATCGTCAGGGGTGATTCACAGCTTGTCGTCAAGCAAGTCAACAAAGACTACCAGAGCCCATTGATGGAGGCCTACATAGATGGAGTGAGGAAGCTGGAGGAGCGCTTTGACGGTATACAAGCGGAGCATGTTCCCCGAGTGGAGAACGACATCGCCAACTACTTGTCGAAACGCGCTGCCCACAAACTGCCTGTGGAGCCTGGTACCTTTGTGCTTCGACTAACTCAACCATCCGTCGAACCATCGACAGAGAAGAACAAGTGGGGGAAATCAGGCCCAGGCAAGTACTTTCCTGCTGAGCTCCCAGGAGCCGCCAGCAAGGATATTGCCAGGGACACTAAGACTGCCATGAAGAGAAAGACTCTGGCAGGGCGCCAAGCCCTGGCCGCAGAGACAACCCCCCCCCCCCCATGGCAAAAGAGATGCCTTTGGTCCTTGCCATCAAGCCCTAGGCTCCGGCATGGGCGCAACATACTGTTTGATTTCTCCAAACCGGGGAACTCCCTGAGGAGCAGGAAGAAGCGGAGAAAGTAGCCCATCGGTCTGCCATGTATCAGTTCGTCGACAACGTTCTGTACAAAAAAAAGACCAAACGGTGTGATATTGAAGTGCATCCCCTGGGAGGAAGGACTAGAGCTGTTGGCAGAGATACACAGAGGCATATGTGGCTCCCACATAGGGTCGAGGTCCCTTGCCGGCAAGGCATTCTAACAAGGTTTCTTTTGCCCACTACCCTCCAGGGTGCAACGGCACTCGTAACCAAGTGTGAAGCGTGTCAGTTCCATTCAAAGAAGCTTCATCAACCAGCTCAAGCTCTCCAAGAAGCAATACATTCAAGACCTCGGCAACAAGGTCTGTTTTGCTTCTGTTGCACACCCACGAAGCAACGACCAAGCTAAGAGGGAAAATGTTGTAGTATTGCGAGGCCTCCGGACAAGGACTTTTGACAGGCTAGACAAGTGCGGGAGGTGCTGGATTGATGAATTGCCTGTGGTTCTTTAGTCAATCAGAACGACAACAAATCGACCCACCAGCCAGACATCTTTCTCCCTCATTTACGGGGTAGAAGCAGTTCTCCCCACGGAACTCACATACGGTTCACCCCGAGTGTTCGCTTATGATGAGCTTGAGCAAGAGCAATTGCGGCAAGATGATGCAATGCTCCTTGAGAAAGATCGACTTCGGGCGGCTGTGCGAGCAGCACACTACTAGCAAGCCTTGCGCTGGTACCATAGCCGCAAGGTTCATGCCCGAAGCTTTGAGGAAGGAGACCTTGTTCTTCGGCGCGTTCAGTCGGCCAAGAATTCCAACAAGTTGACGCCAAAGTGGGAAGGCCCTTATTGGGTAATACGAGTCACCAGGCCCGGCATAGTCTACCTGGACACTAAAGATGGTATTCCAGTAAGCGATTCCTGGAACATCGAGCATCTTTGCAAGTTTTACCCATAAGGCGCGGTTGCCGGACCCCCTGGCAGACCACCTTTTTGTACAAGCCTTGTCGTCAAGGCATGTAACTCTTTGTACAAAGCCAGGCGCAGACCCTGAGCATAAATAAATGAAGCGCTGGCACCCTAAGTTTTAGCATGCATGCTAGGTTGAGTCTCTCCCTCGGATAGGGTTGATAGTTCTTAGCGGCGACTAACCCCTAGCCTGGAGGTCGGGTGCGTGTATCTCTGTTCTTTCCTGTCCTTTTTGGTTCGCAGGGCGCATGAACATTTCTGCTGAGCTGTTTGGAAGAAAGAGAATAGGCCGGCGCCCCAACCCCAGCAAGCCATGGTTGTCGGGGGCTGCAGACCCAAAGATCCGACCGCCGCAAGCCAAGATTGCCGGGGGGCTGCAAAATCAGATAAGTCTTTCATCCCCAACTCCTTACTTCCGTATGAAACTTGAACGTACGAGACTTCGCTCAAACTTATACCATCGTGTTCCCTCTCCCCCATGTCCAAAAAAACCTTTACTTTGGGCCGGGACTTGGTCGTAGCGCGGTGGGAAAGGAACGGGCGAAGGGCCCAATCCTACTTTGCCCCTACCTCCACCAAGAGCGTGAGTGTAGTCGAGCTATGGGGCAGGAGGATGGCAGGGTCTGTTGCCATGTCACAATGTTTATCTTAAGATAACGAGGACTCGTTCCTTGGTGCGGGCCTCGCCCACGCGCAAAAGAAACCCGGCAAACACCCTTCTCTTCATTAATATGTTGATAACAAGTACAATTCATACAGAATGCAAACATGACCATGGGGGTTACAAGGTTTAAATCTTACCAAGGCCCGTAGGCTTAAAAGATAAAAAGAGATAAGATGCCAGTAATCCCTTTCGTGTCCCTCTCCTCAGGAAACGGAACAAGATAACAAAAGGGCAAAAGGAGCACCTCCCCAACCCGCTACCCTCATCGTCGCTGTCGCTATCCTCCTCGTCTCTCTCACCCAAAGAGTAGCTTTCGCCATCGGTCGAGCTCTGGGCACAACACCCTAGTCTGTGTCCCGAGCGCCCGAAGACCTTGACGAAGAAGCATCACATGAGGGGCGGGGAACCCTGTGTTCACCCGCATGTCGCCATGGCAACACTCCTCCATAAGAAGCCTTAGCCTCGGTGGATGGTCAATCTCCAGCACCCTCGCAAACGCGTCGGGAAGACGAAGGCGGCTGCGTGGCGGCTCGCGCAGTTACAGGATAAATTCCAGCGCTGAATCCCCAACATGACCGCTCGACGAGGCAAGGGAGCGACGGAGATGGTGACGACGTGGGTGTCCCCTGTCCGCGCCCGCCTTTGCCTCGGCCACCTCGACGACCGCGGCCCCGGCCAGCGCCTCTGCCTCTAGCATGGCCTTCATCTTGGGCGTCTGGCTCTTCTTTAACTGCCACCACCCTCTGGCGTGAGGAAGACCTGGTCGCCTCCCAGGGGCACGGCCACGACCACGCCCTCTCACCATGACCAAGAGAAGGAAAGGGATTGGATAGAGAGTACATGGGTACAAGAGGACGATGTCCTTCTCCCCTTATATATAAAGGGACAAGGCCAAACGAGCCCGGGCACGACCGCCCCAATCAGCCAATCCAACCGTTGGAGGCGCGAGGAAACAGGACCGACCCGCTGCCCCAATCAGCGATGCCCGGCCCCTTGCCCCAGCATTAAAGCCCATGCCTTCTGTGTCCACCACCTGCCCTCCCCGACGCATGCAGGACATGTGGCGGGTGAGTCAGGACTTAGATGGCGAGTGGAGCGGCCGTTTCGTGCCCCGTGACCGTAGTGCGGGGGCGCCATGATGGCCATGACCCAAGTCTACTTAGTAAATGAGACGCGCCTCTGTAGCTCCCTCTGTTTTTGTGAGGAGAACGCAGATCGCCTCTTTACTTTTGAAACCACGGAGTGACGCAACTGTGATGCGGTCACTCCGCGCATGACCTCTGCGTCATGCATGACCCCCACGTCGCACATTCAATGCGGGTCGTGGGGAAGCGTAACCAGCGAAGAGGATACCGCAGTAAAAACTCCGCCCCACATGCCCGACCCAAGTCAAAGAAGAATAAGAAGAAGAAGAAGAAGAAGAAGAAGAAGAATAATAATAATAATAATAATAATAATAATAATAATAATAATAATAATAAGAAGAAGAACAAGAACAAGACCAAGCAACCACTCCTGCTCAAGGAAACCTTTGTCAAGGCGGGTGAGGGTTCTCATGGGAAGAAGAAGAACAAGGAATTGGGTGGTGATGCCAAGAAGGGCAAAATTGCCCCTACCTACAAAGCCGGCGACTTTAACCCCTCTTATGTTTTGTGGCGTGCTAGTGATGGGCATGTTTATGCCAAATTTGTTGGTTCTTATTATGAGTACATTGAATGGTCTATTTGGGTTCCTAAGACCCTTGTTACTAACATCAAAGGACCCATTCAAAAATGGGTACCTAAATCCAAGCATTGATCTCTTGTAGTAGTTTGCTTCCGGTGGGGTTTCATGGTTGCTCGATAGTGGAGAAACAAATCATATGACCAAGAGCAAGGACTTGGTGGTGGATGTGCATCCAATTCCATCTATGCCCACCCATGTCCAATTTAGTGATGCTTCAACTTCTAAGGTATTGGGACTTGGCAAGGTGGTCATCTCTTAAGATTTAACTATTGAGAAGGTCATGCTTGTTGAGTCACTTGCATACAATTTACTTTCTGTTCGTCAACTTGTACTTATGGGATTTGCAACATTCTTTGATCTTGATATCGTGGCCCTTTTGTGGAGCAAGACTCTTAAGGTAGCCTTTGTTGGACATGTCGAGAACGGTCTCTATGTGGTGAACTTTTCGGAGTGACCCACTAAGACCTCGACTTGCCTAATGTCTAAAGTTGATGTGGATTGGCTCAGGCATCGCCGACTAGCCCATGCAAATATGAGATCTTTGCAAAGTCTCCCCAATAGGGATCATGTCTGTGGACTAACAATTGTGAGTTTTGCCAAAGACCATGCTTGCAGTGCTTCTATCGAAGGAAAGCTTGATGAAACGGCTCACCGACCCTCGACTATCATCTACTCGAAGAGGCCCTTGGAGCTCCTTCACATGGATCTCTTCGGTCCTCCATCCTTTGATAGTCTTGGTGGAACAAAGTATTGCTTGGTGATTGTGGATGACCACTCAAGATATACATGGGTATACTTCTTCAAGAGGAAGAGTGAGACTCTACAAACTGTCATCAACTTTGCAAATGAAGCTCATTGTCAACATGAAGCAAATATCTTGATGATTAGAAGTGACAATGACACGGAGTTCAAGAACTACACATTGGATGAGTTTCTTAGTGACGAGGGGATCAAGCAACAATATGCCGCACCCTACACCCCTCAACAAAATGGTGTGGCGGAGAGGAAGAACTAGGTGTTGATGGACACAGAAAGAACCATGATGGCGGAGTTCAAATCTCTATATAACTTTTGGGCCGAAGCCATCAACACCACATGTCATGCATCCAATAGGCTCTACCTCCACAAAGGCTTGAACAAGACTTCATATGAGATACTTACCGGCAACAAGCCCAACCTCAAGTACTTCCGGGTGTTTGGTTGTAAGTGTTTCATTCTCAAGAAAGGTGTTTGTTTGTCTAAATTTGAACCTAGAGCTCAAGAGGGCATAATTTTTGGTTATGCTACAAACTCTCATGCTTACCGTGTCCTCATCAAGTCCACTGGACTCATTGAGGAGACGTGTAACATGGAATTTGATGAAAATAACGGCTCCCAAGTGGAGCAAAGTGGTCTTTGTGATGTAGGTGATGAAATTCCTCCCCAAGCCATAAGAAGAATGGGGATTGGTCAAATACTCCCCATTGAGGAACCACTTGTAGACGAAGGAGAAGCACAATGCTCTACTCAAGTGGAGCCATCACCTATGCTAGACCCACATGCTTCCGAAGAACAAAGTGAAGGCCCTCAACCCAATGAGAAAGGTCAAGGGCACCGAAAGGTCAACCCCGTGGAGATGGTGATGCACCGAATAATGCCCAAGATCAAGTTCATGCCTCCGAGCCCACTCAAGATCAAGAGAAAGATCAAGACGGTGCTCAAGATCAAGAGCAAACTCAAGAAAGTGCTCAAGATGAAAAACATGATCCTCAAATGACAATCGAGGAACTTTTGGAGCGCTGTGCTGCCAAGGTGGCTTCCAAGCTCGAACGACAACAACATGTCATGGAAAATGTGCTTGGAAGCTTGAGAAAAGGGGTAACTACTCGTAAACAATTGTCAAACTTTTGTGAGCACCACGCGTTTGTCTCATGTGTTGAACCCCAAAAGGTACATGAGGCACTCGATGATGAGTATTAGCTTGAAGCCATGCATGAAGAACTCAACAACTTCGAGCACAACCAAGTATGGGAATTAGTGCCAAGGCCAACGGAGGAACACAATGTTATTGGAACTAAGTGGATCTTCAAGAACAAGCAAGATGCGAATGGGGTGGTTGTTTGAAACAAGGCAAGATTGGTGGCACAAGGCTACTCCAAAGTCGAGGGTATCGACTACGGTGAAACCTTTGCCCCTATTGCTCGTCTTGAATCTATTCGCATGTTGCTTGCATATGCATTGCATCATGAATTTTAAGTTGCAGCAAATGGACGTGAAAAGTGCATTTCTTAACGGTCCTTTAAATGAGTTGGTATATGTCAAACAACCTCCGGGATTTAAGGATCCCAAGTTCCCCACTCATGTATACAAACTTAAGAAGGCGCTCTATGGCCTGAAACAAGCCCCACATGTGTGGTATGAGCACCTTACCAAGTTGTTACAAGATAGTGGGTTTTAAATTGGGAAAATTGATCCCACTCTTTTTACTAAGAGAGTCAAAGGTGATTTGTTGATATTCCAACTATATGTTGATGATATTATTTTTGGTTCTCCTAACAAATCCTTCAATGATGAGTTTGCCGCACTAATGACCGAGAAGTTTGAGATGTCTATGATGGGAGAGTCGAAGTTATTTCTTGAGTTCGAAGTCAAGCAAAGAAGACAGGGAATGTTCATCTACCAATCCAAGTATACCCAAGACATGCTCAACAGATTCAAGCTAGAAGATGTCAAGCCTGTCAAGTTTCCAATGCACACCAAATGCAAGGTGATCCCAACAGTAAAGCGGTGGATCAAAAGGTATATCGCTCCATGATTCAATCCTTGCTTTACCTTTGTGAATCCAGACCAGATATTATGCGGAGCGTGGGAATTTGTGCACGGTTTCAAGCCGCACGTAACGAAAGCCACTATGTGTTCATCAAGCGAATCTTTCGATATTTGGCTCATACCCCAAAGTTTGGCTTATGTTACCCCAAAGGAGCAAGCTTTGATCTCATGGGCTATTTGGACTCGGATTGGGTGGGAGATTGTGTGAAGAGGAAGTCATCTTATGGAGGGTGCCAATTCCTTGGCCGCTCTCCGGTGAGTTGGTCTTCGAAGCAGCAAAATTGTGTGTCTCTATCTTCCACCGAGGTCGAGTATGTAGCCGCCATAAGTTGTTGTGCACAATTGCTATGGAAGAGGCAAACTTTGAAGGATTATAGTGTAACATGTGACAAAGTGCCTCTTCTATGTGTAAATGAAAGTGCTATCAAGATTTCACTCAATCCAGTGCAACATAGCAGGACCAAGCATATTGAGATCCATCATCACTTCATCCGAGATCACATCAAGTAGGGAGATATTGATATCATCTACATCAACACTCAAGAGCAATTAGCGGATATATTCACCAAGCCTCTATATGAAGCAAGATTTGACGAGTTAAGGCATGAGCTAAATATCATTGATTCGAGCAATGTGGCTTGAGTATAGGCACACCCCACGGCACTCATCATTATATCTTGTTCTAGATGTAGGCATGGACATAGGGGGAGTGTTGTTCTCTCAATGAACTCTCCCTCCCCTCATTATGCATAAATCGATCAAGTCTTTCACATTAGAGTTTTGGTCATGGGCCCAAGGTTAAAATATTCGCGGTGCCATACCTTTTAAGTCAAACATAGGTGGCTTCGGCCAGCGCCCTCTTCTCGTGATCAACAGTTGTTGTTTGGTCTTGAGGTCTTTTGTGTGGGTTTGAGACACTTCTTGTGTGGTTTTGTTGTCCCTTGCTTTTGTGCTTGAGGTGTCTCTTCCTGTTGTTGTTGTTCCTCATTTTGTCTCTCTCGTGTTTTTCCATGGTTTTTCCCATTTGCATAAGCCTTTTTCCTTTGTACTACTGCATGTTTTTAGCTGAGTGGTATTACCACTGAGCCATCATGGTGCTACCGCCCGGGCCCATGGTACTACCACGCGGGGAGTTCGAGCAGGGGTTATGAATTGGGGCAGGGGGAGGTTTCTCTCCCCATACTCATTCGCTCGCCCCTCTCTCCTCTCTCTCTCAAGTGACGAACAAGCAGCAGAGGGCTGCCACCGGGCCGCCGTCTCCGGGGCGTCTTCCGCGTTTCCGTCCAGTGGGATCGACCCCCACCCCTTCCTCTTGCCATGGATGCCGGTATTGGCCCCGTTCTTCTCCTCGTTGGTTCTAGTTCTTGGATCTAGGTTTTTGGGAAATATCCCTTTTGTGTTTCTAATTAATGCTTTTCCAGTCATTACCATGAGATGGATGGCTCATTACATTATGATCTTTGCACTCCTTGTTCCAAGAATGTCATAGTATATCCTGTCTTGTTTCAGCAACATGAAACAACCTATGCAGTCTTGGTATAATTGGAAAATGTCTCAGACCATTATGAGGAATCCTCTTCACAGCATCACCATCTTTCCATCTTGAAGATTTGCATTTTGGGCATTCACTTAAGTTGGCATAATCCTTCCGGAAAAGAACACAATTATTCTTACAAATGTCGATGAATGGATTCTTTGTTGGGGAGATGAGCAATTCAAACCCAGGAAATTCTATAAGTTCCTCTTCATAAATATAACAGCCCCAACCCATATAACTTCAATATGTAAATCTAAATGCATCATGAGGCACAAAGTTTTTTGCATGGCTCATGTTAATGGATAGGGTGAACACAAGAGATATGCTCCTATGAAGGCACTTCAATATTGGAGAAGATCATTCCTGCCTCATGTGCAACCTTGATGTGCTTGAAACAAACAGACGCCTTTTCTATGAATGTCAATTTGCTATCAGGTGCTGGGATACAATAGGAATCCAATGGGGGACTGAAAGGTATATCCAAATAATGTTCAATACAGCTCACACCTCTTGGCACAACCCTGCATTCAAGGAAATCACAATTCTTGCAGCTTGGAACATCTGGAAGCAGAGAAATAAAGTTTTATTTGATGGTGAGGTGGCCTCACACTTGGACTGGCTCAGGATGTTTAAGAAGGATCTTGAGATTCTAACATTTAGGACAAAAGAGGATAACAATGCTTTTATGCAAACCTTGATTCAGGATTTGGCTCTTCACCAAAACCCCTTTGTGTAAAATGTAGCCTTCTTTTATTGTTTAGCCCTTTGGCTCTATACAAAATGTAAAGTGTAAATGTCCTCCCTTATAACAAAGCAACAGTAGGAGCCTCTCCTACTGTTTTTAATTTAAAAAAACATGGATCATATCATATCCAATTCCAACTGCACAAAGGAAATTCTTCATTTTACTGTAGGTGTGTGGTTGCTCAGATGCATGTGGGTCAAATTTGCGGAAAGCAGCCAACATTGCATTGAATGATTTGTTGGTCATCCACTCAGATGTCTTCACCTGAAGAAAGGTGACCATAGCTGAGAATACTGGCAGCTTATTTCCTGGGGTGATAGCCACATTGCATTATTCCAACATGTGGGCCCACCATTTTTCTTCTGTAGGTGAAAGTTCACAAAATGCACGAGCATTTCGTAGCATTGTTCAATGTTGGTCAAACTCACTGGCTCCGCCACCACCACCACCACCTCCTCCTCTTCCACCTAAGCATCAAGAAGATCAAGATGGTGATCTGATGCTTTCACATAGTTAGTAACATTGACGTTCGCAGCTTCACCATGTTGAACCCAGCTAGTATATGTGACCGACATCCCATACAAGTGTAGATGATTTTGCACAGTTGACTAGGGTCTTGTAAATGAATTCATACAACTTCTACACGGGAAGAGCACATCTAATTTTGGACCACCGTACTCAGCTCTCATAAAGTTCATGAAGTTTTCAACCCCCTCGAGATATGCAGTGGATAATCTTCGAGAAGAAGTTATCCAAGTCTTGTGCATCTATTAGCGTACAAATTAGTTCTTCTACTAGATATTACAAGAAAAACATATATTCTTTTTATGAAGTCCAAAAAAATACCTACATTTATATCTAAAGCTATGGAAATATATTTGGACAAGTAGATCTAAGTAATGAAATATATGTAAAGCTAATTTAGCAAACAGATTTGAGTGCTAAATTATGGCAGGCTATTTCAGCAGTCAATGCGGCCGAGCACATAGCCATCGAAGGCCATTTCAGCAACAAAGATCGAGTATAAAACGGTGTAGAGCTATTTCACCTAACAGATTTGCTACTAGACCATGGCAATCTACATCACAATAAATATATGGCAGGATATTTTAGCAACTAATTGGGCGTGGCATGCCATCTCAGCTATGCAGATTGAGTGCAGAATAGGGACATGAAGCGTCTTAAGCAGATCATATTGACTGTAAACTATTTTGGCAAACAATGAGATTAACACTGTCTATCAGCTAACATTTAGCACTATTCTCACATGCACGGGGCCTCAGTCTAGAATGCGCGTGTCATGGGAGAAGCTGACCGTCGTGCATCTCCACAAGAATGTCGCCAGTGGTGGCGTGATAACCCACAAGTATAGGGGATATATCATAGTCCTTTCAATAAGTAAGAGTGTCGAACCCAATGAGGAGCAGAAGGAAATGATAAGCAGTTTTCGGTAAGGTATTCTCTGCAAGCACTGAAATTATCGGTAACAGATAGTTTTGTGATAAGGTAATTTGTAACGGGTAACAAGTAATTAAAGTAAATAAGGTGCAGCAAGATGGCCCAATCCATTTTGTAGCAAAGGACAAGCCTGGACAAACTCTTATATAAAGGAAAGCGCTCCCGAGGACACATGGGAATTATCGTCAAGCTAGTTTTCATCACGTTCATATGATTCGCGTTCGTTACTTTGATAATTTGATATGTGGGTGGACCGTTGCTTGGGTACTGCCTTTCCTTGGAAAAGCATCCACTTATAATTAACCCCTCTTGCAAGCATCCACAACTACAAAAGAAGTATTAAGGTAAACCTAACCATAGCATGAAACATATGGATCCAAATCAGCCGCTTACGAAGCAACACATAAACTAGGGTTTAAGCTTCTATCACCCTAGCAACCCATCATCTACTTATTACTTCCCAATGCCTTCCCCTAGGCCCAAACAATGGTGAAGTGTCATGTAGTCAACGTTCACATGACACCACTAGAGGAAAGACGACATACATCTCATCAAAATATCGAACGAATACCAAATTCACATGACTACTTATACCAAGACTTCTCCCAAGTCCTCGGGAACAAACATTTCTACTCAGAAATCATATTCATGTTCATAATCAGAGAGGTATTGATATGCATAAAGGATCTGAACATATGATCTTCCACCAAATAAACCAACTAGCATCAACTACAAGGAGTAATCAACACTACTAGAAACCCACAGGTACCAATCTGAGGTTTTGGGAGAAAGTTTGGATACAAGAGATGAACTAGGGTTTGAGATGAGATGGTGCTGGTAAAGATGTTGATGGAGATTGACCCCCTCCCGATGAGAGGATCGATGGTGATGACGATGGTGATGATTTCCCCCTCCCGAAGGGATGTTTCCCCAAAAGAACAGCTTCGCCGGAGCCCTAGATTGGTTCCGCAAAGGTTCCGCCTCGTGGCGGTGGAGTTTCGTCCCGAGAGCTTGCTTCTGATTTTTTTTCCAGGGAGAAAGACTTCATATATCCTAAGATGGGCACCGGAGGCCTGCCAGGGGGCCCATGAGGTAGGGGGGTGTGCCCCCACCCTCGTGGATGGTGGGTGGCCCCCCTCTGGTACTTTCTTTGCCCAATGTTTTTTATATATTCTAAAACTGACTTCCATGGAGTTTTAGGACTTTAGGAGTTATGCAGAATAGGTCTCTAATATTTGCTCCTTTTCTATCCCAGAATTCCAGTTGCCAGCTGTAACGCCCTCGATGCGGCTATATCTCCCACGTGTCGAAGCACGACTTAGAGGCATAACCGCATTGAAAGCAATGTCGCAAGTGAGGTAATCTTCACACAACCCATGTAATACATAAAGGGAAAAAGATACATAGTTGGCTTACAATCGCCACTTCACATAGTTACATGAATAAAGCATTACATCAACCAAATACAATCAAGGTCCGACTACGGAACCAAAATAAAAGAAGAACCCCAAATGCGACAAAGGTCCCTGATCGACCCCAACTGGGCTCCACTACTGATCAACTAGAACAAAAAGACATAAAGGATAAGATCTTCATCGAGCTCCTCCTGAGCTTGGTTGCGTCATCTGCACGGGCTCATCGGCACCTTCAAGCTGGTTTTGGAAGTATCTGTGAGCCACGGGGACTCAGCAATCTTGCACCCTCGCGATCAAGACTATTTAAGCTTATGGGTAAGGTAAAGGTATGAGGTGGAGCTGCAGCAAGCGACTAGCATATATGGTGGCTAACATACGCAAATGAGAGCGAGAAGAGAAGGCAAAGCACGGTCGATAAAAGTATGATCAAGAAGTGATCCTAAAACAACCTACGTCAAGCATAAGTCCAACACCATGTTCACTTCCCGGACTCCGCCGGAAAGAGACCATCACGGTTACACACGCGGTTGATGCATTTTAAATAAGGTCAACTTCAGGTTTTCTACAACCGAACATTAACAAATTCCCATCTTCCCATAACCGCGGGCACGGCTTTCGAAAGTTCAAAACCCTGCAGGGGTGTCCCAACTTAGCCCATGACAAGCTCTCACGGTCAACGAAGGAATAGACCTTCTAGCGGGAAGACCTGATCAGACTCGGAATCCCGGTTACAAGACATTTCGGTAATGGTAAAACAAGACCAGCAAACCCACCCAGATGTGCCGACAAATCCCGATAGGAGCTGCACATATCTCGTTCTCAGGGCACACCGGATGAGCCAGACGTCGGGTGGCCAAGCCCAGAGTTGCCCCTGGTAGCTCCGGACATCACTCAGTTGGACCAACACTCAGAGGAGCACTGGCCCGGGGGGGTTAAAATAAAGATGACCCTTGGGCTGGCCTAACCCAAGGGAAAAAGAGGCTAGGTGGTAAATGGTAAAACCAATGTTGGGCCTTGCTGGAGGAGTTTTATTCAAAGCGAACTGTCAAGGGGTTCCCATTATAACCCAACCGCGTAAGGAACGCAAAATCCGGGAACATAACACTGATATGACGGAAACTAGGGCGGCAAGAGTGGAACAAAACACCAGGCATAAGGCCGAGCCTTCCACCCTTTACCAAGTATATAGATGCATTAATTAAATAAGATATATTGTGATATCCCAACAAGTAAACATGTTCCAACAAGGAACAACATCTCCATGTTCCAACAAGGAACAAACTTCAATCTTCACCTGCAACTAACAACGCTATAAGAGGGGCTGAGCAAAGCTGTAACATAGCCAAACAACGGTTTGCTAGGACAAGGAGGGTTAGGGGCTTGGTTCAACAATATGGGAGGCATGATAAGCAAGTGGTAGGTATCGCAGCATAGGCATAGCAAAAGAGCGAGCAACTAGCAAGCAAAGATAGAAGTGATTTCGAGGGTATGGTCATCTTGCCTGAAATCCCGCAAGGAAGAAGAACGAGTCCATGAAGAATACAAACGGATGTAGACGAACGGGTCCTCACAAACGCGATGTTACCGGAACCAACCCGAAGAAGCAACACCGGAAAGGAGCAAACAACATAGTAAACAACCAACACATCAACATGGCACGATGCGCAAACAAGTATGATGCATGTCCGGTTTAATGAAGCATGGCATGGCAAAGTGCACAAACAATCCTACAAATTAAGTGGAGCTCATTATGCAATGGAGTTGTATATTGAAGAAAACACCACATGACTTATTTAGTTCTCTCTCGTTTATGTACCCAACAATATTAAATGTCGTTAAACATGGCAAGAGGGGAAGCATGATGAAACTATCTAATCTAGGCAAGTTTAAATGAGGTCGGAACAACAAAACAACAAGTCCGGAAACTCCTCATATGCATAAATTAGGTTTGGTATTGTTCTGCCCTAAAACATATTTTAGAGTTGTTAAACATGCAAAGTAAAGCCACCATGTTACACTAGGCATTTTTCCACCCCATTTACTTATAAAGTTTGTTAAGTTTGGAGCTACGGTTATTTAGATATGAATTAAGTCATTTTAACATGGCATAGGGGCACATTTAAACAAACATCATTTTAAACATTTTAAACATAGATGAAAGTGGCATATTATGAAACTACACAAAATTCTAAGCAAGTTTCATATATAACTTATTTTAATCCGATGCACGGTTTGTGAGATATTAAATGCATGAACATGGAGGGTTTTTCTGTAAAACTGCAGTACTCTGGATAATAGACAAATACACAGATCTGGAAAAAATCACATTGGGCCGAATCTGCTGGCTGGCCCAATAGTGCACAGGAAAGGGGGCACTGGAGGGGCTGCTCACTTTGGCCACGGGCCTGGCCCAGTAGAACGAGAGGCCTGGCAGGCCGCGAAGGGGCGCGCTGGGCCTGGAGGCGCGTAGGAGGCAGGCCAGGGGCGCTGGAAGCAGCCCACGCGGCAGGACAGAGTTCGACGCGTGCGTTGGCTCGGTCGACGAACCAGAGGGTCAACGAGGGATCTTCCTCGCGCTCGAATCAGAAGAAGTAGAGGCCGGCAGCGAGGCTTCGGACGACGGCGATGAACTTGGCGCACGGCGAAGCTGACGGAGGCCGGCCGGACCTGGCCGTTTCGAGGTCAGGCGGGGGAGCTTGTCAAGGCGACGACCTGCAGGTGCGGCGGCACCAGATCCGGCTGCGGACGGAACTACAACAGCGGGCATGCCGTTCCCTGCGGGTACAGAGGAGAGTTTGAGAGCAGAGAGATAATAGAGAAGGAGGAGGAGGGAAAGGAGGCAACAGGGGAAGGGAGGCAGCAGGTCACGACGTGAACATTCTGGTTCGATGAAGAGGAGGCACAGCGGCACGAGAGAGGCCGGCGGCGCCAGTGCTGTAGAACGAGGTGTTGGCTGGAGGTTCAACGGGAGCACAGGGGCGGCTTCGGGCGATGCAGGGCGCTGCGGCGGATGGAGCTCGGTTCCTCGCCTCGCTGGAATACGAATGGGACGGCGGCGACCGGCGCTGGTGGTGGTGCCCGACGGCAAGGAGAACTCCGGTGGTGCTGCTGATTGCGGTAGCGCGCGGAAGCACAGGAGGAGGGCGATGGGGTCGGCGTGGAGGCTGCTCGAGCAGGGGAGCGCACGGGAGCTACGGGCGTCCAGATCGGGCACGAAGGAGGACGGCGTACGGGGATGAGGGGTTGGTCAGGCGGGGCTGTGGTGATTGGCTCATTGGGGAAAACGAGACTGGGAGGAATTTTGGATCGGGAGTGGTTTGGTCTGGAATCCGATGAAGAGACTGGCGGCGGTGGGATGGATCCCTAGAAATTAGGGATTTGGTCTAGGGTTAGACTAGCTATATATAGTAGGTGGGTTAGACTTAGGGGTATAACGTCCCTCCGATCGCAATCGAACGATCGCGAATAAAATAGCTAGGAAGTCCAAATAAGAAAAAGGTGACGTTTTGTAGACGTTTGGGGATGATCCGGACACAACGGTGGCGACAGTCCGGGTCGGGTCTAGGACAATTTCGGACGCGCACGTGAGGGGTTCGATGCACTGTGCACAGAGGGTTTCGGACCGAGCGGTCGCATCAGACAACTCCGGAAGCGAAGAGGGGAAGGAGGATGGACTAGGTGGGGTGCAGGTGGGTTGTGAAAAATGGGTTGGACTGAGATGAGAGGGGAGGAGTGCAGCCCGGCAACTGTTTCCGGAGACCGAAAACATCCGACGTTTGACCGGCTATATTGCCGCTATAGTTAACCGTTGGGGCATCAAACGAACTCCGAATGCGATGAAACTTGATAGGTGGTCTAGCTACACTAAAATAAGACCACACATCAACTCTCATCCCATTCCGAGAACATTTTCCGGCCACTTATAAAATAATATTTCGGACATGTCGCGGGTGCGTGCAAGTGTGTCTGGGCTCAGAACGGAGAACGGACGGAACAGGGGGAACCAAGACGAATGCAAGTTTCGAAAACATGATGATGCAATGCACATGATGGCATGATGAAAAGCAACACGCAAGCAAATGACATGGCAACACCGACGAATAACTGGAGGACACCTGGCACATCGGTCTCGCGGCATTACAACACTCCACCACTACAAGAGGATCTCGTCCCGAGATCTAGAATGGCACCGGAGGGAAAAACGGAAGGGAAAGAGAATAGGTAAAACTAAGTTGCTTCTTTGACAAACGAGTGAAAACCAAGAACCTTGAAAATGTTAAACAAATTGGAGAAAAGAGTGCAATGGAGATGAACGAAATTGAAAACACACCACTAGAAAAGAGGAACAAGGAAGAACAACTTTGGGCAGTACTCCGATGGAAAAGAAAAGAAATTGAATAAGAACTTGGGAAGAATGGATGATACTTGATGAAATCACAACACACTACCTCTGGAACTATTGAATGAATCGAACAAGGGGTAAGAAAGATCTCAGACAGCACTCCGGTTGAAAAGAGATGCAAGGCTTGATAAGGCGAAAAGAACTTGAGCAAAAGGGCACAACACTCCGGTTAAATGGATAAACACGAAAAGAAGACGATCTTTGACAAAACGAGATGATGGGTTGAAAAGAGCAACATGACAATGCCCCCGGAAACAAAAGAATAGAAGATAGATAATTGAAATAAAAGAATGGAGAAGAAAATGCCAACTTCTGCCACAAAAGAGCTTGAGAAGGCATCCTTAGGAGACGGGTCGAGCGGAGTTGTTGGAACCCCAACAATGAAAAGAATAACCTTGATGCGGTCTGATGGAATACATCCCAAATTAAGAGATGACAACCTGCCACTCACGGGAAAAAGAATTGGATTGATATCAACAAGGAGACGAGAACTTATTTCACCTGGAGGATAGATGAAGAACTTGGATCATATATTATCACCATTACTAGCAACAACCCTTAGGGAAAGCTTTAGGTGAAATATAATAGGTTGATGGATTTAAAATACCTCATTCTTAATAATGTGTGAATCATGAAACATGAACTCAAATTATCGAGAATGACATAATACCACCTCCAAAGATACGGTAGAAAGAAATTGCACTCCGGATTGCAAGATGAAGAATGCTTGAGCTCCTTAGAAAATAATCTCGATGAAAACTTCGAGAAGGAATTAAATCCTTTATGAACCATCATGTAGAACCTTCATGAAGAACTCCGGTAACAAAATAATGATCCAAACTAATTGAATGATGAAAAGAATAAGATTTAAGCCTCGCAATGATTTAGATAGAGATCTCCGTGACAATATAACTGAAAGAGGTTGGCACTCCGGGAAAAAGAGAAGATCAAACAAATGAAACTAAGAGTTTGAATGGCCTCCGGAATAAGAATTAATCATTAGGATGAAACAAGAATAAGAATTACATTATGCTTATCCTTCACCAATTAAATTGATGACAATCAACGGATTTATCACACTACTTATTCCCGTAGAAAGGATTAAGCGAGATATAGCGCAAACTTGAGACGGTCTTCAACAAGCCATCGGTAGGATTGAAAACACAAATGGATTGATATGCTAACCAAGGAAGAGAGATCTTGAATGAACCACCGTAAGAATTCAAAATGAACGAAGAGAAGATAAAGAAACACTAGAAAGAATTTGCAAATGAACGAAGATGCTCAAGAGAATCTAGATACATGAGAACGAAGGGATCACGAACTGATTAGAGATCACTTGAACGAAGCACCGGTAAAATTTGGAGTATGAGAGCTGAAAGCTGAGAATGAATAAACCTGAATTGATGGACTCCAGATAACAAACTGAGAAGACTCTTGAATTGCTTCAGATAGGTGAAAAGAATTTTTCACGATCAAAACAATTACGAGAGGATGGCAACAAACTAGAATCACAAATCTTGAAGAGAATGGAGCAAGATTAAAGAGAAACTCTTCTTCGGTCTTTAAAATCCGAGAATGACGACGAGAAACACCACCATGAATTATTGAGGCACTCCGGAATGAAGAATGGAAAGGTTGAGCCAACGATGAAAAGAATTTGAAAGATCTTGGAGAAATACATTTGATTGATGATAATTCATTCTTACGTCAAACTTTGAAATGAATTTATGATAGCTCCGGGAAAATAAGAAGAGTCAGGTAAGATCCTGGGAAAAGACCTGTGGGTTAGGGCCCACTCAACAGAAACATCGTTGAAGGATTTAAAAGAGAGAAAGCGCCGGTTGAATTAAATGGCTTGAATGAGATAACAACCCCGAAATAGGTTGAACGGATCTTGAATGACAAGACGAGCCCATTGAGATATCTTGAGCACTCCAGAACAAATGAATAGCGAGAAATGAATTATTATGAGGTGCACCGGTATGAGAAGGTATTTGAAACGAGGGAGAAGGGATATGAGATCAACATCAAAAGCTTGATTTGAAACCACCAGAGAAAAAAAGAATGAAGAATGACGAACTAGTAGAACATCTTCATGGAAACCATCGGGTAAGAACATTGACGGAAAAGAATGGAGAGACTTCACAAAAGGATACTTGATAAAGAAATCTGAGTCCTTGAAGAAAAACAAGGGTGGGAGGGTGGGAAAACAAAGACAACTTGGAACGGATGAAGCAAACACCGTTGAGAAGAACTGATAATTGATCTTACGGTTGTAGAAATGATCGGATCCACTTGAAGAGAAACACGCCGGTTGAAAAGGATTGACATGACAATCTCGATTATCATGAGGATTGGTATTCACATCGGAGTATGAGAACAACATTTGGGGAAGGTATGGAATCAACTCTTGACTTCGAAGCAACTCGAATACCACAACTCAAAACAAAAACAAAGGATTGGCTTGCGGAATAAGCCGGAACAAACATATGATAGAGATTTCGTCTGAAGTTTTCGTGGTGGGGCCTACACGGGCTCGATCGTACATCACCATCATGTACAAGGGAGTGCACATGACATACGAAGCGTCCCGGAGTCAGCATAGCCAAGGACTCTTTAAGACACAAGACCACTGTAAAACCGACCGTGAATAGGCGGACCACTAGACGTCGAACCCCAATTTCATATCATATATCCGTCGGAAAGATATCCTAAGAGCTACTTGAATTCCCACCTATGAAACTCCCGAAATTTTCCGGTTATGCAATCAGGTGTTGGGGATACAGGGGAAGTATAATACCTCACCCAAATCTAGCAAATCCTACATCCAGCTGTATCCATCCTTCAACACATAACCAAGAAACCTTCGGAAATCATCTACCTCAACCTTCGAAAAGCATCTGTTATACAAGTTATGGCGATACTCCCGAACTCCCGCCCCAGTACTGGGTGGCGTCGAGGTTATCTCACCAACGAACTGCATAAAAGAGATTTTCGATGTCGGCGTACTAAACTCAGGTATTCCAGAACTGCAACGATAAAAATATGACGACAACACCTCAGAGCTCAACTCCCCGGGACACTTCCACAAAACCCCTGACAGGAGGCACCAAGACAATGTTCTCGTCACAAAACAATCGCAATGATTCCAAGATACCCGCGTGATCCTAAGAAAAATAGTGAAATTTGAGAAGAGAAGAGTCAAAACTCTACGTCAGGATGCCTTACCAGAGCGATGAGGAGACTGTGAAGTAAAAAGAATTCCTAAACTCTCCGATATATAATTCCTAAATGACTCAAAACATTTTTCTAGACACAACTCGGCCGCTAAAAATGATCAAGCAATGGGGCTCCTAAGGTTCGGGAAGGCTCTGATACCAACTTGTAACGCCCTCGATGCGGCTATATCTCCCACGTGTCGAAGCACGACTTAGAGGCATAACTGCATTGAAAGCAATGTCGCAAGTGAGGTAATCTTCACACAACCCATGTAATACATAAAGGGAAAAAGATACATAGTTGGCTTACAATCGCCACTTCACACAGTTACATGAATAAAGCATTACATCAACCAAATACAATCAAGGTCCGACTACGGAACCAAAATAAAAGAAGAACCCCAAATGCGACAAAGGTCCCTGATCGACCCCAACTGGGCTCCACTACTGATCAACTAGAACGAAACGACATAAAGGATAAGATCTTCATCGAGCTCCTCCTGAGCTTGGTTGCATCATCTGCACGGGCTCATCGGCACCTGCAAGCTGGTTTTGGAAGTATCTGTGAGCCACGGGGACTCAGCAATCTTGCACCCTCACGATCAAGACTATTTAAGCTTATGGGTAAGGTAAAGGTATGAGGTGGAGCTGCAGCAAGCGACTAGCATATATGGTGGCTAACATACGCAAATGAGAGCGAGAAGAGAAGGCAAAGCACGGTCGATAAAAGTATGATCAAGAAGTGATCCTAAAACAACCTACGTCAAGCATAACTCCAACACCGTGTTCACTTCCCGGACTCCGCCGGAAAGAGACCATCACGGTTACACACGCGGTTGATGCATTTTAAATAAGGTCAACTTCAGGTTTTCTACAACCGGACATTAACAAATTCCCATCTGCCCATAACCACGGGCACGGCTTTCAAAAGTTCAAAACCCTGCAGGGGTGTCCCAACTTAGCCCATGACAAGCTCTCACGGTCAACGAAGGAATAGACCTTCTAGCGGGAAGACCTGATCAGACTCGGAATCCCGGTTACAAGACATTTCGGTAATGGTAAAACAAGACCAGCAAACCCACCCAGATGTGCCGACAAATCCCGATAGGAGCTGCACATATCTCGTTCTCAGGGCACACCGGATGAGCCAGACGTCGGGTGGGCCAGCCCAGAGTTGCCCCTGGTAGCTCCGGACATCACTCAGTTGGACCAATACTCAGAGGAGCACTGGCCCGAGGGGTTAAAATAAAGATGACCCTTGGGCTGGCCTAACCCAAGGGAAAAAGAGGCTAGGTGGTAAATGGTAAAACCAATGTTGGGCCTTGCTGGAGGAGTTTTATTCAAAGCGAACTGTCAAGGGGTTCCCATTATAACCCAACCGCGTAAGGAACGCAAAATCCGGGAACATAACACTGATATGACGGAAACTAGGGCGGCAAGAGTGGAACAAAACACCAGGCATAAGGCCGAGCCTTCCACCCTTTACCAAGTATATAGATGCATTAATTAAATAAGATATATTGTGATATCCCAACAAGTAAACATGTTCCAACAAGGAACAACATCTCCATGTTCCAACAAGGAACAAACTTCAATCTTCACCTGCAACTAACAACGCTATAAGAGGGGCTGAGCAAAGCTGTAACATAGCCAAACAACGGTTTGCTAGGACAAGGAGGGTTAGGGGCTTGGTTCAACAATATGGGAGGCATGATAAACAAGTGGTAGGTATCGGAACATAGGCATAGCGAAAGAGCGAGCAACTAGCAAGCAAAGATAGAAGTGATTTTGAGGGTATGGTCATCTTGCCTAAAATCCCGCAAGGAAGAAGAACGAGTCCATGAAGAATACAAACGGATGTAGACGAATGGGTCCTCACAAACGCGACGTTACCGGAACCAACCCGAAGAAGCAACACCGGAAAGGAGCAAACAACATAGTAAACAACCAACACATCAACATGGCACGATGCGCAAACAAGTATGATGCATGTCCGGTTTAATGAAGCATGGCATGGCAAAGTGCACAAACAATCCTACAAATTAAGTGGAGCTCATTATGCAATGGAGTTGTATATTGAAGAAAACACCACATGACTTATTTAGTTCTCTCTCGTTTATGTACCCAACAATATTAAATGTCGTTAAACATGGCAAGAGGGGAAGCATGATGAAACTGTCTAATCTAGGCAAGTTTAAATGAGGCCGGAACAACAAAACAACAAGTCCGGAAACTCCTCATATGCATAAATTAGGTTTGGTACTGTTCTGCCCTAAAACATATTTTAGAGTTGTTAAACATGCAAAGTAAAGCCACCATGTTACACTAGGCATTTTTCCACCCCATTTACTTATAAAGTTTGTTAAGTTTGGAGCTACGGTTATTTAGATATGAATTAAATCATTTTAGCATGGCATAGGGGCAAATTTAAAAAAACATCATTTTAAACATTTTAAACATAGATGAAAGTGGCATATTATGAAACTACACAAAATTCTAAGCAAGTTTCATATATAACTTATTTTTATCCGATGCACGGTTTGTGAGATATTAAATGCATGAACATGGAGGGTTTTTCTGTAAAACTGCAGTACTCTGGATAATAGACAAATACACAGATCTGGAAAAAATCACACTGGGCCGAATCTGCTGGCTGGCCCAACAGTGCACAGGAAAGGGGGCGCTGGAGGGCCTGCTCACTTTGGCCATGGGCCTGGCCCAGTAGAACGAGAGGCCTGGTAGGCCGCGAAGGGGCGCGCTGGGCCTGGAGGCGCGTAGGAGGCAGGCCAGGGGCGCTGGAAGCAGCCCACGCAGCAGGACAGAGTTCGACGCGTGCGTTGGCTCGGTCGTCGAACCAGAGGGTCAACGAGGGATCTTCCTCACGCTCGAATCAGAAGAAGTAGAGGCCGGCAGCGAGGCTTCGGACGACGGCGATGCACTTGGCGCACGGCGAAGCTGACGGAGGCCGGCCGGACCTGGCCGTTCCGAGGTCAGGCGGCGGAGCTTGTCAAGGCGACGACCTGCAGGTGCGGCGGCACCAGATCCGGCTGCGGACGGAACTACAACAGCGGGCATGCCGTTCCCTGCGGGTACAGAGGAGAGTTTGAGAGGAGAGAGATAATAGAGAAGGAGGAGGAGGGAAAGGAGGCAGCAGGGGAAGGGAGGCAGCAGGTCACGACGTGAACCTTCTGGTTCGATGAAGAGGAGGCACAGCGGCGCGAGAGAGGCTGCCGGCGCCATGGCTGTAGAACGAGGTGTTGGCTGCAGGTTCGACGGGAGCACAGGGGCGGCTTCGGGCGATGCAGGGCGCTGCGGCGGATGGAGCTCGGTTCCTCGCCTCGCTGGAATACGAATGGGACGGCGGCGACCGGCGCTGGTGGTGGTGCCCGACGGCAAGGAGAACTCCGGTGGTGCTGCTGATTGCGGTAGCGCGCGGAAGCACGGGAGGAGGGCGATGGGGTCGGCGTGGAGGCTGCTCGAGCAGGGGAGCGCACGGGAGCTACGGGCGTCCAGATCGGGCACGAAGGAGGACGGCGTACGGGGATGAGGGGTTGGTCAGGCGGGGCTGTGGTGATTGGCTCATTGGGGAAAACGAGACTGGGAGGAATTTTGGATCGGGAGTGGTTTGGTCTGGAATCCGATGAAGAGACTGGCGGCGGTGGGATGGATCCCTAGAAATTAGGGATTTGGTCTAGGGTTAGACTAGCTATATATAGTAGGTTGGTTAGACTTAGGGGTATAACGTCCCTCCGATCGCAATCGAACGATCGCGAATAAAATAGCTAGGAAGTCCAAATAAGAAAAAGGTGACGTTTTGTAGACGTTTGGGGATGATCCGGACACAACGGTGGCGACAGTCCGGGTCGGGTCTAGGACAATTTCGGACGCGCACGTGAGGGGTTCGATGCACTGTGCAGAGAGGGTTTCGGACCGAGCGGTCGCATCGGACAACTCCGGAAGCGAAGAGGGGAAGGAGGATGGACTAGGTGGGGTGCAGGTGGGTTGTGAAAAATGGGTTGGACTGAGATGAGAGGGGAGGAGTGCAGCCCGGCAACTGTTTCCGGAGACCGAAAACATCCGACGTTTGACCGGCTATATTGCCGCTATAGTTAACCGTTGGGGCATCAAACGAACTCCGAATGCGATGAAACTTGACAGGCGGTCTAGCTACACTAAAATAAGACCACACGTCAACTCTCATCCCATTCCGAGAACATTTTCCGGCCACTTATAAAATAATATTTCGGACATGCCGCGGGCGCGTGCAAGTGTGTCTGGGCTCAGAACGGACAACAGACGGAACTGGGGGAACCCGGACGGATGCAAGTTTCGAAAACATGATGATGCAATGCACATGATGGCATGATGAAAAGCAACACGCAAGCAAGTGACATGGCAACGCCGGCGAATAACTTGAGGACACCCGGCACATCGGTCTCGGGGCGTTACACCGGCATTCTCCCTCTTCATGTAAACCTTGTAAAATAAGAGTGAATAGACACAAGTATTGTGACACAATGTGTAATAATAGACCGTAATGCAATAAATATTGATATAAAAGCATGATTCAAAATGGTCGTGTCAACTCCCCCAAGCTTATACCTCGCTTGTCCTCAAGAGGAAGCCAATATCGAAAAATATGTCCACATGTTTAGAGATAGAGGCGTCGATAAAATAAACTATGGACATGAGGGCATCATGATCATTCTTAGAACAACAACACACACACACACACACACACACACATATATATATATATATATTGTCATATGATTTCTTATGCTAAAGTAACAATTCATTCACAATTTCAAGGATGAATCAGAAACATCGTTGGAAACTAACAAACTATAATCTCAATCATTGAAGAAATTGCAATTTATCATAACATCAGAAAGAGTCAATATAAGATCTTTTTAGCAAGTACACATACTCAGCAATCATTTAGTCTTTCACAATTGCTAACACTCACACAATACTTATGGGTATGAAGTTTTAATCGGACACAGAGAAAGATAGGGGCTTATAGTTTTGCCTCCCAACCTTTTACCTCAAGGGTAATGTCAATAATAATAGTTCATGAAAACTCACATCCAATTATCTATATATATATATCAGGATATTTCCAACACAAAGTGCTTACCAAAGGATAAAATGTGAAAGGAAAGGTGAAGATCACCATGATTCTTGTATAAAGTATAAGACAAGAATAAAAGATAGGCCCTTCGCAGAGGGAAGCAGAGGTTGTCATGTGCTTTTATGGTTGGATGCACGAAATCTTAATGCAAAAGAACGTCACTTTATATTGCCACTTGTGATATGGACCTTTATTATGTAGTCAGTCTCTTTTATTTCTTCCACATCACAAGATCGTATAAAGCTTATTTTCTCCACACTAATAAATCTTACATATTTAGACAGCAATTTTTATTGCTTGCAACAATGACAACTTACTTTAAGGATCTTACTCAATCCATAGGTAGATATGTTGGACTCTCATGGCAAAACTGGGTTTAAGGATATTTGGAAGCACAAGTAGTATCTCTACTTGGTGCAAATAATTTGGCTATCATGCAAGGGAAAGGCGAGCTCAACATGTTGGATGATCCATGACAATATAATTTATTTCGGATGTAAGAAAACATAACCCATTATGTTGTCTTCCTTGTCCAACATCAACATGTCATATTTTAATGAGTGATCACAATCATAAAAGATGTCCAAGATACTATATTTATATGTGAAAACCTCTCTTTATTTATTACTTCCTATTAATTGCCACGATGACCAAAACTATGTTTTTTTTAACTCTCAACAACTTTTATTGATCATACTCTTTATATGTGAAGTCATTACTCTCCATAAGATCAATATGATCTCTTTATTTCTTTTTGTTCTTACTTTTATTCCCTCAAGATCATAGCAAGATAGCAAAGCCCTTGACTCCACGCTAATCTTTATTATATATAACTCACGGACTCGATTACATAGAAGGATCATAAAGCAAAACGCAAAACTAGAGCATACTAAAACTTTATTCTACTAGATCAAGATATTACCAAAAGGATCGAACTAAGAAAAACGGTAAAGATAAAAGTGTAATGGTGATACGATACCGGGGCACTCCCCCAAGCTTGGCAGTTGCCAAGGGGAGTGCCCATACCCATGTATTTATGTCTCTTTCTTCAGAGGTGAAGGAGATGGTGATGATGAAGACAATTGTGCCTTCAACTTTTTCATATTGTAATTGAGAAGAGCGATCTCCTCCTTTAAATCATCGACCTCCGATTCCATCTTCAAGATCTTGTCACATAAATCTCCTTTGCTTTTCTGCCAAAACTAAGGTGTCGCTCATATACTCCTCTGGGGTTACGGTTTCAATAACATTAGTTTCAACATTTATAGGATTACCTGAGATATAATGTTTGATTCCTTGACCGTTCACCACCGTCGGATTTGTGCCTTCGAAGTTGTTGATTTTGTTGGCACCGGAATGATAGACCTCCTCGATAACGTAAGGACCTTCCCATTTAGAGAGGAGTTTTCCTGCAAAAATCTTAAACGAGAGTTGTATAACAATACATAATCACCTACATTAAACTCATGTTTTTGTATCCTTTTGTCATGCCATCTTTTAACTTTTTCTTTAAACAGTTTGGCAATCTCATAGGCCTGGGTTCTCCACTCATCAAGTGAACTAATGTCAAATAGTCTCTTCTCACCCGCAAGTTTGAAATCATAGTTGAGCTCTTTAATGTCCCAATATGCCTTATGTTCTAGTTCGAGAGGTAATTGACATGCTTTTCCATAAACCATTTTACATGGAGACATACCCATAGGATTTTTATATGCAGTTCTATAAGCCCATAATGCATCATCAAGTTTCTTGTACCAATTCTTTCTAGATCTATTAACAGTCTTTTGCAAAATTAATTTAAGCTCTCTATTACTCAATTCTACTTGACCACTAGACTGTGGATGATATGGAGATGCAATTCTATGATTAACGTCATACTTAGCAAGCATCTTACGAAAAGCACCATGAATAAAATGTGAACCACTATCAGTCATTAAGTATCTAGGGACTCCAAACCTCGCAAAAATATAATTTATTTAAGCATCTTAATAGAGGTGTTACGATCAGCACTACTAGTTGGAATAGCTTCTACCCACTTAGTAACGTAATCAACATCAACTAAAATATGTGTATACCCATTAGAGGAAGGAAACGGTCCCATCTAATCAAAGCCCCAAACATCAAATGATTCAATAACAAGTGAATAATTCATAGGAATTTCTTAACGTCTACTAATATTACCAATTCTTTGACATTCGTCACAAGACAAGAGAAACTTACGGGCATCCTTGAAGAGAGTAGGCCAATAAAAACAGGATTGTAGTACCTTGTGTGCAATTCTATCTCCAGCATGGTGTCCTCCATAAGCCTCGGAGTGACACTTGCGTAGGATCTGTTCTTATTCATGCTCAGGTACACAACGTATAATAACCCCATCTACTCCTTCTTTATAAAGGTGTGGGTCATCCCGGAAGTAATGTCTTAAATCATAGAAAAACTTTTTCTTTTGTTGGTATGTGAAACTAGGTGGTATAAATTTAGCAACAATGTAATTAGCATAATCATCATACCATGGAGCAGTCTGAGAAGCATTTATGACAGCTAATTGTTCATCAAGAAAGCTATCATCAATAGGTAGTGGGTCATCAAGAACATTCTCTAACCTAGACAAGTTGTCTGCAATGGGGTTCTCAGCTCCCTTTCTATCAATAATATGCAAATCAAATTCTTGCAGTAGGAGAACCCATCTAATAAGTCTAGGTTTAGCATCCTTCTTTTCCATAAGGTATTTAATAGCAGCATGATCAGTGTGAACAGTTACTTTAGAATCAACAATATAAGGTCTGAACTTATCACAAGCAAATACAACTGCTAAAAATTATTTTTCAGTAGTAGCATAATTTCTTTGGGCACTGTCTAGAGTTTTACTAGCATATTGGATAACATTTAATTTCCTATCAACTCTTTGTCCTCGAACAGCACCTACAACATAATCACTAGCATCACACATAATTTCAAAGGGTAAATTCCAATCAGGAGGCTGAACAATAGGTGTAGAAATCAAGGCTTTCTTAAGTATTTCAAATACTTCTACACAATCATCATCAAAGACAAAAGGAACATCTTTTTGTAAGAGATTAGTCAGAGGCCTAGAAATTTTCGAGAAGTCTTTAATGAAGCTCCTATAAAAACCGGAATGACCAAGGAAACTTCTTATACCTTTAATATCCTTAGGACACGACATCTTTTGAATAGCATCAAGTTTAGCTTTATCAACTTCAATACCTATTTTAGAAATTTTATGCCCAGAGACAATGCCTTCATTAACCATAAAGTGGCACTTCTCCCATTCAAGACAAGATTAGTTTCTTCACATCTCTGCAAACCTCAATCAAGGTTGCTTAAGCAATCATGAAAAGAAGTTCCATATACAGAAAAATCATCCATGAATACCTCAACAATCTTTTCACAAAAGTTAGAGAATATAGTAGTCATACATCTTTGAAAGTTAGCAGGTGCATTACAAAAACCAAAAGGCATACGTCTGTAAGAAAAGGTACCGAAAGGGCAAGTAAAAGTTGTCTTTTCCTGATCCTCTTTCGACACAGGTATTTGAGAGAAACCAGAATAACCGTCTAGAAAGAAAAAATGTGTATGTTTAGATAATCTTTCTAGCATTTCATCAATAAAAGGTAAAGGGTAATGATCCTTTTTAGTAGCTTTATTTAGTTTGCGGAAATCAATTACCATTCTATAACCTGTAACAATTCTTTGTGGGATCAATTCATCTTTATCATTAGGAACAACAGTAATACCTCCCTTCTTAGGGACACAATGGACAGGACTTACCCACTGAATATCAACAACGGGATCGATTATACCTGCCTCCAGAAGCTTTAGTATTTCTTTTCTTACCACTTCTTTCATCTTGGGATTTAACCGTCATTGGTGACTAACAACCGGTTTAGTCTCTTTCACCAATTTTATTTTTTGCTGGAATAGAGAGGGACTAATGGCCTTAAGATCATCAAGAGTATATCCAATAGCAGCACGGTGCTTCTTCAGAGTTTTCAATATTTTCTCCTCTTCTTGCTCTGAAAGGTTAGCAATAATAATTACAGGATATATCTTCGTTTCATCAAGATAAGAGTATTTAAGAGTATTAGACAATGATTTAAGCTCAAACACGGGATCACCCTTGGGTGGAGGAGAATCCCCTAGAATTTCGGCAGGCAAGTTGTGTTTCAAAAAATTGTCCCTATTTAAAGAATACTTCATCTATTTCCGTTATTTCATTCATAAACATATCATTTTCATGGTCTAGAAAATATCGTTCTAAAGGATCATTAGGAGGCATGGCAATAGAAGCACGACCAATAATTTCATCTTTACTAGGCAATTCTTTATCATGGGGTTGTCTATGAAATTTAGCAAAATTAAAATCATGAGACATATCCCCTAAACCAACAGAAACAATATCCTTTTTGCAGTCTATCTTAGCACTAACAGTATTCAAGAAGGGTCTACCAAATATAATGGGACAAAAGTCATCTTGTGGGGAACCAAGAACAAGAAAATCAGCAGGATATTAAACTTTCCCACACAAGACTTCAACATCTCTAACAATCCCAACTGGTGAAATAGTATCTCTATTGGCAAGCTTAATTGTAACATCAATACCTTCTATCTCAGCGGGTGCAATATCATGCATAATTTCTTCATATAAAGAATGAGGTATTGCACTCGCACTAGCACCCATATCACATAAGCCATGATAGCAATGATCTCCTATTTTAACAGAAATAACAGACATGCCTACAATAGGTGTATGTTTATTTTTAGTATCGGGTCTAGCAATTCTAGCACTTCATCATGAAAGTAAATAACATGCCCATCGATATTATCAGACAAGAGATCTTTAACCATATCAATACTAGGTTCAAACTTAATTTTCCTAGAGGGTTTGGGTGTTCTAATTTTACTTTTGTTGACCATAGTTGAAGCTTTAGCACGATCCTTCATTCTAACAGGGAAGGGTGGTTTCTGAATATAAGCGGTAGGAACAATAGGATCAACATTATAAGTGATAGTCTTTTCTTCAACTTTAATACGTTCAACTACTTTTACTATCTCAGAGTCAAGTCCATATTTAGTGCTAAATTCAAGAAAAGCATCGGTATCCATAAAAGATTTAACACAATCAAAATTAGGTGTTATACCTGACTCTTTACCTTCATCAAGTTCCCAATCTTTAGAGTTACGTTTAATTCTTTCCAATAAATCCCATTTGAATTCAATAGTCTTAATTATAAACGAACTAGCACAAGAAGTATCGAGCATGAAGCGATTATTGAGAGAAACCCGAGCATAAATTTTTGAATAATAATTTCTCTTGAGAGTTCAAGATTGGGGCATGAATATAACATGGACTTAAGCCTCCCCCAAGCTTGAGCGATGCTTTCTCCTGTGCGAGGCCAAAAATTATATATATAATTACGATCACGATGAACCAGATGCATAGGATAAAACTTCTGATGAAATTACAATTTCAAACGGTTGTAGTTCCATGATCCAATATCATCACATAGCCTAAACCATGTCAATGCCTTTCCCTTCAATGATAAAGGGATAACCTTCTTCTTGATAACATCCTCGGGCATACCTGCAAGATTAAATAATCCACAAACTTCATCCACAAAGATTAGGTGGAAATCGGGATGCAGTGTTCCATCTCCTGTAAAAGGATTAGCTAGCAGTTTCTCTATCATACCCGAAGGAATTTCAAAGTAAACATTTTCAGTAGGTTCAGTAGCTTTAGGAGCAATGCTTTTCTCTACTGGTCGGGGTGAAGATACCCCAAACAAGCCCCTCAAAGGATTACTTTCCATAGTAACAAATGATAGTCAATTTCAGCACACTATATAAATTTTTCCTTACCAAATTCCACCTACCTAAGGCGCTTAACTCCCTAGCAACGGCGCCAAAAAAGTGTCTTGATGACCCACAAGTATAGGGGATCTATCGAAGTCCTTTCGATAAGTAAGATATCGAACCCAACGAGGAGCAGAAGGAAATGATAAGCAGTTTTCAGTAAGGTATTCTCTGCAAGCACTGAAATTATCGGTAACAGATAGTTTTGTGATAAGGTAATTTGTAACGGGTCACAAGTAATAAAAGTACATAAGGTGCAGCAAGATGGCCCAATCCTTTTTGTAGCAAAGGACAAGCCTGGACAAACTCTTATATAAAGGAAAGCGCTCCTGAGGATACATGGGAATTATCGTCAAGCTAGTTTTCATCCCGTTCATATGATTCGTGTTCATTACTTTGATAATTTGATATGTGGGTGGACCGGTGCCTGGGTACTGCCCTTCGTTGGACAAGCATACCACTTATGATTAACCCCTCTCGCAAGCATCTGCAACTACAAAAGAAGTATTAAGGTAAACCTAACCATAGCATGAAACATATGGATCCAAATCAGCCCCTTACGAAGCAACGGATAAACTAGGGTTTAAGCTTCTGTCACTCTAGCAACCCATCATCTACTTATTACTTCCCAATGCCTTCCCCTAGGCCCAAACAATGGTGAAGTTTCATGTAGTCGACGTTCACATGACACCACTAGAGAAAAGAGAACATACATCTCATCAAAATATTGAACGAATACCAAATTCACATGACTACTTATAGCTAGACTTCTCCCATGTCCTCAGGAACAAACGTAACTACTCACAAATCATATTCATGTCCACAATCAGAGGGGTATTAATATGTATAAAGGATCTGAACATATGATCTTCCACCAAATAAACCAACTAGCATCAACTACAAGGAGTAATTAACACTACTAGCAACCCACAGGTACCAATCTGAGGTTTTGGGACAAAGATTGGATAAAAGAGATGAACTAGGGTTTGAGATGAGATGGTGTTGGTGAAGATGTTAATGGAGATTGACCCCCTCCCGATGCGAGCATCGATGGTGATGATTTCCCCTTCCCAGAGGGATGTTTCCCCGGTAGAACAGCTCCGCCGGAGCCCTGGATTGATTCTGCCATGGTTCTGCCTCGTGGCGACGGAGTTTTGTCCCGATAGCTTTCTTCTATTTTTTTCCAGGCGAAAGACTTCATATAGCCAAAGATGGGCACTAGAGGCCTGCTAGGGGGCCCATGAGGCAGGGGCGCGCCTAGGGGGTAGGGCGCCCTCCCACCCTTGTGGATGGTGGGTGGCCCCCTATGGTACTTTCTTTGCCCAATATATTTTATGTATTCTAAAACTGACTTCCGTGGAGTTTCAGGACTTTTGGAGTTGTGCAGAATGGGTCTCTAATATTTGCTCCTTTTCTAGTAAAGAATTCTAGCTGTCGGCATTCTCGCTCTTCATGTAAACCTTGTAAAGTAAGAGAGAATAGACATAAGTATTGTGACACAATGTGTAACAACGACCCATAATGCAATAAATATTGATATAAAAGCATGATGCAAAATGGACATATCATGGTGGCGCATCTAGAGGACGACAGTCTATGAGAGCGTACTGTGGGAGCAAGAGGATTGTCGTTTGTCCCCTCGATGAACCGTGGCACCGACGTATCAGTGCGTCGGGGAGGGCAACTTTGGCAAAGCGAATGGAATGGAGGGGCCGTCGGTGGGGGTTTGGGAAATATTATAGGCTAGTTGGCCGAAGGGCGGTTGAATTTGGGATTTGGGGGGAATTTTCGCGTGATGGGCGGCGGAGTTTGGCGCATGGTCGGTTTCTCGAAGTGCGGTCCCACGTGTCAGTGAAGAGGCAAGCCGAAGCACGTTCCATTTGAGTGAGCCGTGTGCAGGAACGACCGTGTGAGGGGTGCAATGCGACTGCGACAGGCGTGATGTGAGTGTACTGCCATTTTCCTTTTAAACTTGGTCCTTCTCGTGATCCATCGATACTACTACTAGTAATCCGGTAATCCAAACTAAAATGGCGCGACTGGGTCTTTTCCCATGCGATATGCTTGGATGTTGGCTTAGTTGATTTTTTTAGGATCATAATGCTACACCTACATAATCCCAGTTACCTAATTAGCGTAATGTGAAACATGCGGGCTGTTGATTGGAGATTGGGGGACGGAGGGGCCCACCACCAAGAACATCAGGGGGAGAGAGGCAATTTACGTTAACTATTTTTTAGGTTCCCGTAGATGTAGAAAGATGTGAAATGCGTGAATCTGTAGTGGACGTACTATTGGAGTGCCTAAGATAAATTATGTATGTAGACCCCATGTGTTTATTTACTTCGCATGTTAGCTTTGCCTTGGTTCAAACCTTCTAAGTTTATACACACAAAAACAATTCGTCGTTCCATATATTTTAATACTCCTACAATATGTCTTACTATTATTGTGAAAGTTCACATACACCGGACGAGATTCATGAAATATCGGCAGATTTTCATTACATTTTGAACTTTTATAGGATAGAAAAATAAAAGAAACCCGACCCTAATCCTATTCTACGGCGGCGACTGATGTCCTCCATCTGCCGTCTCCATGTACGGGCACGGGGTTCAAGACCCGTGAAGTGAAAGTGCGTTCTCCGGCGAGGAAGAGTAGAACACGGGAGACAGACCGACTAGTTGGCACACCATGCCCGGCCACCTCCCATGCCCTACTCATCCTCAAAGGAGTCCCCGACCTCAGGGGTGCCGGTGGACGTGATGTCGATGATGATTTACGTGGATGGTCCCTGACTTCACCTGCCACATGCACCACCAAACGTTGGACGGCGGCAACTAGGACGCGTGGCTGACGGTGCTCCCGTCGTCGGCCGTCAGCATGGCCACCGCTTGTGCGGTCACGTTCGCGTTCGGCTATGCCTCTATTGCATTTTGAGCGGCAACTTGAGCGAGGGTGGAAATCTCGAGCTTCATCCCCGAAGACAAGCTCTCCCGCAGAGCGTTCACGCTTGCTGTCGTGGTGGATGTGGTGCCAGGTAGCGGGAGGATGCGCTATGGTGTGGAGTTTAGCTAGGTGTTGCCCTTGTAAGTAGCGCATTGCGGTGAGGCCAAGCATCCGAGTGTGTCATTAAGTCGCCGTAGTTGGTTCCTCAGGCACCTAGCCTCTTAATGATGGCATACGGACGGATGACATGAGCAGCTGGCGCCGGCTAGGAACGCACACGCGCAACGGTGCGAGGGACGAGGGTTTTTGGTGTGCCAGGGTAGTTAGCTACGGTCGTGGCAACATTGGAGATGCCCTTTGCTCACCTGCGAACCCAAATGTCATTGAAAAAGTAAGCCGGGTCCTGGGGATGCAGTTGGCCGTGGTAGAACACTCCGCGGATGAGTCGCAGCGTGCGCACACTTCGACGCCACGTGCATCCTCGACGAGCTGGGTGTTGATCTACAGGTCGTGCCAGAACGCTAATACCACCCTCGGCACCCTGAAGCCGAGTGTGTCCAGCGACAATGAGCGTGTCGCTCACCGCGGTCGCCGTGTCCAGAGGCGGTGCGGGAGCTGTGCCACATTGTTGGCCCCCATGACCCACATGAACGGTTGATGGTGCCGAGGAGGTCGTGGGCCAGCTCCTCCATTGGAATAGTCTGTACCATGTCATTCCGACAGGTGTACCCCACATATCGGTTTCCCTGTCTTCCCAGCCAAATTCAAGCATTAGTGGTCCATGTTACGCATTAGGCATAGAACATGTGGTTTTTGTGCATTGGTCCAAATTTGGTACAGTACCAAGTTGTTACCCTAGCCCCAAGTGTGGTGGTTTGGGTACAATACCACCCTTTTCCTTTTCAACTAGTGAAGCGTAACACCTGATTAAGTAGCCATATGGTGCGCTAATTTAGGTGTCTGACTGTTTGAAGGATTAATTGAGGTGTAACTATACCAGTGCCCACATTTAGGGCTCCAACATACCATGTTCAGGCGGTAGTAACTATACTAGTCCATGCGTACTCCCTCTGTTTTTATTTACTCCGCATTTTAGCTTTGCTCAAAGTCAAACTTTGTAAACTTTGACAAAGTTTATAGACAGAAATAATAACATATATATAATAACAAATCAATACCATTAGATTCAGTATTGAATATACTTTCACATCATAAAGATTTGCTATGGTAAATGTTCATATTTTTTTATAAATTTGGTCAACTTTTATGAAGTTTGACTTCAGTCAAACGTTATATGCAGAGTAAATAAGAACGGAGGGAGTATCTTACTCTATGACCAAGATGAAAGGGAAAACGAGACAACTTAATGTTTATTTGTGCCATTCAAGTATAATCATGTGGCGTTGCTTATTTCTCATTCCTCTCCAACCCTCTTCTCCATCGATAATGCCGCCTTCTAGTTGACTGCATCCTCCCGCATGCCTCATTTGAACATTCCGCCGAGTATCATTCGCATGTGGGCCTAGACCATGCTTGTGTTTCCAATGTTGTAATTTGTCCGACATGAATACATGCAAATGATTCATTTAATGTTTCACTTTGCCTCCACCATGTGTCGCTTCCCATCTTAGTTCTGACATCCCATTCAGTTCATGCCCCGACACATCTTGACGAGATCGATTGATGTTGAGACATCAAGTGCATGTCGTGCAAGGAGTTAAAGGTTTGGCATGTTTCTATGATAGAAATGACCCGGGGGGTCTGTGTGGATCGAAGGGAGAATATTGTACGTTCAAAAGCGAAATGAATGTACTGTACCCACCCTAGTCCTCTTTCAATCAATATCCGGACCACGAAATGAAACCGGGAGAGAACTAGTGGGTGCATGTGTGATACGCTAGGAGGATTCAAAATTTTGAATCGGTGATCATAGCATCAGCAAATCATACATAAAGGGTATATAATGTTCGTTTCGCTTTTGAACGTACAATATACTACCTCCGATCCTTTCTAGTTTACATATTAGTTTTATGTGTAGTCAAAGTATCTCTACTCTGATCAAACTTACAGAAAAAAGTATCAACATTCAACAACGCCTAATCAATATTGTTAGATTCGTACGTACTCCTAGATTTGTATTCAAACAGAAACGGTTTCCAATTTGTTTTCAAACACGTGAATGGTTGCTCTCGCGCATTCTCTTCCTACTAGGATTTCTCCACGTATAGCCAGTCCAATAGTAACTTTTTTTAAGCTCACTATCGAATAGTAGTACAAGTAGTAGTACTAGTGGAGTATTCATTTTTATTTACTCTGCATAAAACGGAGGGAGTACTAGTAACACTCGGCCGACCTCTTTCTCTTCTAATAGTATAAATGATGCGGGCGGGGGAGGGGGAGGGACATCGTTTTTCCCTCAACTGCGGTCCCACAAGCGAGCAAAAACGCGAGACGAAGCGCGTTCCATTCGGTGAGCGATGTGGAGGGTCCAACGTGCCAGGGTGCAATGCGAATGCGACAAGAGTGATGTACACCATATGTTCTTTATGAACTTGCATACTTCGAGTGCTCCTTTTTTAACTCAGTATAGATGCAAGCGCTCATACATGCACGCATACACTCACCCCTATGAACGCACACACGCACACCCTACCCCTATGAGCACCTTCGAGATAGCGAGCCAGCATACCTCTATCTCTACTCTTATCTCTACTCTCGGTGATGATGGTGTGCCTGCCATCTTGCAATATAGAACGTCTGATCTATATCTCACTGATAGAAAGCAAACTATGGCAATTTTACAAAAGGGTACCCGCACCTCTATCTTTCATCCTTATCTCCCAGAACTTCATTGTTGATTAATTAAAAAAGGAAGCCTCTAGAACAATCTGGCATGGTGGCTGCTACCGGCGTCATCCATCCCCATGCCTCCGCTAAGTCCGACTACCAATCACCACAGCGCCCCATTTCTCCTCACCTTATCTCTCATCTTTCTCGAGATGTCATTTTTCGATGAAATTCTCCAGTACCATTTTTCGATGAAATTCTCAAGATATCATTAAAAAAATCGCGGTGGAGCACCGCAAGATCACGTACTACAAGATGTTGATGCCGAAGCACCGTGCATAAATTGCGGTGGCGGTCAGCGGCACAGACCTCCGCTCCCAAGCTCACCTTGCGGTGGTCCAATCGCCTAGTTCTCTAAAGCCAAGCTCCAAGGAGGAGGAAGCCGATCCAATGTTAATGGCGGAGGTCATGGCACAAAAGGCCCCCGATGCGTATGAGATGATGGACGTTGACTTCATGCCAGCATTCGGGTCCCGCATGGTGCAGGCAGACCAGCGGTTCAACCTGGCGATCCTAGAGGAGGGCCGGGAGGCGTAGGCTCAACTCGACGCGGAGCGTGCGGATGCCGCTTCCATCGAGGCCCTCCTGGAGGCGCAACCGGATGTCGAGGATGTGAACTGGGCTGCGGAGGCTCAACTTGAGGCAGAGCGTGTGGATGTCGCTGCCATCGAGGCCCTCCTGTAGGCGGAACTAGATGTCCTAGACTTGAACCGGGCGATGGAGGCTCGACTCGACGCGGAGCGTGTGGATGCCGCCGCCATCGAGGTCCTCCTGCAAGCGGAACCGAATGTCAGGGACGTGAATCGGGCGGTGCTCGTGTCCATGCAGAGCGCCCGCACGCTCCGCAAGAATGAGTAGCTGGAGGCAGAGGACAACCACGGTACAGAGACACACATCGGCAGCTACGGTTGGTTTGCGCTGGCAGCCAAAGACGACGAGGCCGTCTCATTCCTCCCACAGTGATAGTTTTTCTTTATGTTGTTGTTTTTTGGGATCTTATGTCCTGTAAAAACATATATTTATGCAAGTTTCCTGACTTTCATCATTTGGTTTAGTCAAACATTTCAGGTGGTTGGATGAATATACTACATCTCCTAACCCTTCTTCTTCCTCACCTCTTCTTGTTCCCCAACAGACCACCGCACGGGCCGCACGGCTCTTCCCCAACATGCGGTTGGATAAACATATTGTATGAATGAAAATTACGTGTCAGTGGTAGGATGGCTGAGTTTGGTTTGATCACATAGGGTAGCACGTGTCAGTGAGGGTGCATTCCCTTGGTTGGGTTTGCAGCGTGCAAGAGTGACTGTGTGAGGGTGCGGCGCGACTGCGACAACTGTGTGCAAGTGTACGTCCTTTTCATTTCGAAAAACTTTAGGAAAGCTTGGAAAAAATGTGTGGAAAAGTATGGCAATACAAGGCCTAGACCCAAACAGGATACAAGTACGTACTCCCTCCATTTCTTTTTAGTCTGCATATAAGTATTCATCAAAGTCAGACTTTGTCAACTTTGACTAAGTTTATAGAAAAAATATCAAGATTCACAATATGAAATCAATATTGTTAGAGAGGCAGGGTTTTCCTTCACGGGATTGATCGATACAAACCCTCATTTGATCTGTCAATTAATGCGTATTTGTTTCTCCAAGGCCCAAAGAGCTAACCATCTCACTCCTCATTGTTGTATTAATGCAGCGCCATGCAAACCAACTTTCTCACTTCTGGATGCATGCAAGGGTATATTAATGTCCTTGGTTGCTACTGTGAGACAAACCCCATCAATTTTGCCTCCATTAGTGTTAGTGGTCTTCTACAAATTGTCATTTTGATACTTGCCCCGTATAAAAAATTGGAGGTAGTAACTATTTGACTTCCTTCCCGATTGCGGTGATGTTGACGATATCTCAAACATTGTGGCTTTGGCGAAGTGCGTTCGACAAAGCACACCATTGAGGGAGACCACGGTAAGTCGTTCGCAAGTGCCGCCTGCAAGCCGAGACAGCCGTCTTCTTTTCATCTAGGAAGTCCGTTGAACCAAAGGAGGCGTAAATGTACCAGTACTACACAATAATGTTGTCCGTCCAGCTTAGTGCGATAAGGTGGTTTCTCGAAGAAGATGATTTAGAAGAGGAGTCTACGAAGAGTGAAATGATGGTTGCTTCGTCTGTGCTTTGTGATTGGACGCCTCCCTCCTTTGTGATTTGTGATAGAATGGACATGGGAGTAGACTCTGTGCTCTAGACTGTACATGCGTCCAAGCACGGGAGAAAGAGGAGAGATGTTTCATTTTTCTATTCCTTCAATAAATCAATTAGGAAGCTTTGGCTCTATCTTTTTGGCTTTGGCAGCACCCTCCACAATGGTTCCCATCAATTGTACAAGCTATTTTCACATTTGGCTACACATTGTGGATGCCCTTAATCGTACCACTTGGTTTTGCTCTTGTGTGCTACCTATACAAATCTCGATTATATTGATCTAAAAAATTATAGTATCAATATTAGTAAAAAGGAGGTGATTTGGCCGCGCGGAAGGAGGGAGAGGTTTCTTATTTTTAGAGGACGTTGGCCTGGTGGTTTGCTAACATGCGGTCCCATGTGTCAGTCCTTTACCAAGCTGATCCACGTCCTACATGAGGCAGAACAATGGCAGAAGCAACATGTGGTTAACTTGAAGAAGATGAGGGAGAAGAAGGTTTAGCAATGAGTGAAATGATGGTTTCTTTGTCCCTCCAACTTCTTTTTTAGCATTACTTCGGCCCTCCAACTTAACTGCGGGAAAGGTGCAGCTTTGTGATTTCACGCCTCATTGCTCATTACAATGCCAACGCCATGACTAGGGTGCTTCACCCCTGCTACTCTGCACTGTTATTTCGGTATGACACGTGGACCCGGTTGCACTGTTATTGTTTTAGAGTGTAGTAGTAGTGTTGTATTGCATAGTTGTTAGATGTAGCATGCGATAACGTTAGAGATGTACTTTTGGAGGGCCTACAGAGAGAAATTGGGCATAAAGTGGATTCAAATATTGTATTTGTCTTCATAGAATTTATAACTCATATCTACAGTGTGTATAGTAGACGTCACTACAAAAAAAGAAACTTCCGTGATGATACGTGTTTGTCATAGTAGGTCACGTTTTCTGTCATGCATGTACATCCATGACGATTTTATGACAGAATCAAGATAGTCATACCTGTGTTGTCGTAGAAGTGTTCCATCACATTACCAAAATTATCATCATGGAAGTTTCCACTTCCATGACGATAAATCACGCGTCATAGAAGTGCTTTCGTCAAGGGTGATAGAGACGTGGCATCTACCATAACAGATCGCCCTTAAGCTATCGGGTCCGGTTTTGGATCCGATAACCCGTTAACAGCCCGAACTAATGGGGATTTTCCACATGTAAAATTCTCATTGGCCGACGGAACTACGTATCAGCGCCTCGTTGGGACAGATGTCATCCACTCATTGGACAGGAGGCGCCTATGATACGTCGACACGTGGCACGACCCAATATAGGCCCATTCCAGTGAAAAGGTCGGCCTAGCTAAAGGCCCACCATGTTTTTTCAGACACTAGTGGGCTGGCCCGTTGAGAGCCTGCCATGTTTTGGGTCAAATTGAGGCCCATATCAGATTAGGCCCGTTCACGGCCTGCCTTGTTTTGGGCGAAATTACGGCCCATATCAGATCAGGCCCATTAATAGGCCATTGTACTTTTGGGCCCATTCTAAGACATGTTTGTATTTCAGCCTGTTAAATGCCCATTTACCAGTTCGGCCCGATAATACTTTCAGCCTGTTAGCAGCCCGTGGAGTATCTGGGACGTTGTCGGCCCGGTTTAACTTTAGGCCATTTAACGACCCATACAGAAACTAGGCTATTTCTTGTACGAAGTAACTTTAGGCCTCTTAATGGCATGTAGTCTTTGTGGATAAATTTCAGCCCAACTGGCCTATCGGCCAGTTAATGGCCAGTGTAACAGCTGGGCCTAATTATAGCCCGCGTTGAATCCGGCCTGCTTACAGCCCATCTGATAATGGCCCGTGACACTTTTGGGCCTATGGCCTGCATGGTTACCGGCCTACTTAAAGCCCATAATTTTATTGGGCCAAACAGGCCCGAGATATATTTTGGCTTGTTAACAGCTCGTCCTATTTGGGCCCAACATGGGCCTTAGGCAATTTCAGCCTGTATTGGCCCGTGAATTTTTTGGCTCAACGCTAGCCCAATCTAGGTTTTAGCCTGTTAAAAGCCCATGGTATTCTCTGGCCCAGCTGGCCAGAACTTTACTCGCTCTATTAAAGGCGGGAAACTACTATAGGTTTAGACCTGCTAATGGCCCAAGATGATTATAGGCCCACGTTTTGGCCCATATGAATAACGGGCCGGCCTGAAGACCGAATACACTGAGATCCACTAAACCTTCCGGCCTAAATTACAGCATACCGAGCAAAGAATAAACTTAGACTATACAATAAAGAAATTACGGCATATTACATCCACTGGGAATCAAAGTTCGCTACCGATGACAATAAAACGCAACATGACCGCGGATTATATACACTGGGCATCAATGGTCGCCACCAGTGCATATAAACGCGCCGACAAAAGAATATACAAAACTGAGAGCACTTCAGAAGGCACTAGGCTAGGCAAGGTCGGGCCCCACAAGCAGCCGAACAAGCTGATGAGACCTCAGTTGTGTCAACGATAGATGCTTCATCCCTAGCTGTATGGCACCATAGTGCGCATGGCAGTCCCTTGACATCTTCATTATATCTTTGACTTCAAGTCGGAGCTAAGTTGAAGCAAACCTTTCCGCTTTAAGTTGAGACTGAAGAAGTCGAACTAAATGAGGCAGCGACTGCACAGAGATTGTCTCATACCTGCTGGTGAGTAGCTTCAACTCAATGTCTTCATCAAGATAGGACCTTGGGGTCATCTCGCTGTCCTCAAGATGGTTTGGCTCTCTATGTTCCCTAAAGTTCTGCCTAGCATAAGAGATATGACTCCGAAAGAGAAATAAGGAGACACGTAACAGGTTTCACAATTATATAAGCAAATAAATGGATCTGTTCTACATAAGGAACATGTTTTTACAACTACAGTTTAAAGCTGGTAGTTGTTGCAAACATCCAATCAGATGTAAACAGCAAAGTAAACAGCAGTGGAGGAAATGATGCCTATCCGAATCTATACTAAAACAATGTTTGAAGGCTTGAGAAGGATGAACTTACATTACATGTTAACACGGGCTGGAAAAAGCCCTTCTCCATGTTGATGGAAGGATAATTCAATAAATTCCCCAAAGAAAATTCTTTATAAGCGTCGCCATTATTCTACATTTTGCAAATAGTAAATATAGATCAAATAATAATGGAAGAAATAGAGGAAAATGAAGCTCAGGTGCAGACTGATGATACATAATCAAATAGCAACTAATTAAGTACAGTGTTACAGGGCAAAAGGTACTGATAAGAGGAATGCGGACATCAACGTGTGAATGTAAGAGTAAATGTAGATACGATAATTTGGAGAAAGTGGAGGGCAGGGCAGATAAGATGCAGAGTAATGCTACACAATCAACTATCTCGCGATGCAAGTACAGTAATACCACCACCGTCCATTATTACTTGTCGCTCAAATTGATGTATCTAGCACTATTAAGTTCTAAATACATCCAATTGATCAACAATTAATTTGATACAGAGGGAGTACATGACAACAGGTACTTACATGAGCAATCCAAAACTTCATAACCATTGTGTTAATTCTACATTTATCTAAGAGTAAATATAGATCTTATAATTTCAAGCAAAGGGAGGATAAAGAAGAGAACATTTACAATGATGCTACATAATCAAACAGCAATGAGTGTAAGTATGTTGACCAAGGACAAGAGGTACTGACAAGAGCAATGCAGAGCCTAGTATTGTCATGAGATCCTATGATCCTTTGAGCAAGGAGATTCATCTGAAATTTGTTTTCATACAAGAGAGAAGGTAAGGCACATGCAGAAATTTAGGAGTTCAAATTTTGAATTGATATCATAGACAGTACCTGACGTTGGGCTCTCAGCAGTTCTAATAGGGGTTTGGCCACTGGAGTAGGGGTAAAGTGTGGTACGGTTGGGCATGTGTTTTCTGTGGCTGCAGATCTATCTGATTTAATAGGTATCACTACGTTTTCCAAATACCTAGTTTGAACTCCTTGAGGATCTGCACTCACCATCTTCCTTCTAGACATCTATTGTGAAAGAACAACATTTGACTGGAAAAACATAGTATGACGACACATGGAATAGGTACAGAAAATGGATAGGTATGGCATATACTCATAGATGATGCTTAAACTAAGTAGATGGTGTAACAAAGTAGAAGTAATGCAAGAGGTTAGATGCAAAATATGTGCGACCAATACAAACTTTCCAAGTTAGAGCAAGCACCTTGATGGGTGAATTAGATAGGCCATCCTCCACCATGCCAAGTTTGTTAGCCAGTGGATTGTTCCGCAATATTCCTCTCATGCATCCATTCTCATATTCATTTTGATAATGTTCAATGCCTAACATGCATGAAAACATAAAAACAAGTGAGATTATCTTTGTAATGCAGTAGTGATTCTAATCCAATACTTCCTCCCTGTAAACCACTTTGTGTTATCTCTGCAATTCTTCTAAAGAGGTGCCATGCATGCTGTAATTTGGTGTGTGTATTAATATAATGTAGCCTACTAGTGAAAATATGAGAGCTCCACAAGTGATGATACTTCGCAGATGACAGCTTCAACATATAGTAAAGAAGAACAAGTCGACCTGACCTGATAGATTCAAAATATACTAAGGGAGAATAACTCGACCTGGCCAGTTGACCTCAAGAGAAGAGGATCATCTTAAAGAAGAGCAGAAGAGCAAGCAGATTGAAGATATTACAAGTCTTTATATACAATGTTGGTTGGCCACCCATGATGAACTAGTGCGCATAGAAAAATACTATTCCTTCCGGTCTCTCCATATGTGGCTCACATGCATTTAGAAACTAAAGTAGGAACATTTAGTTAATGAATTAAACATCTCTTAGTTTTACTAATATTAGCATAATATCATATTTGAATTTGTACAACTAAGCTTGTTTAGCTCGATGGGTGGAGCAGTGCTATTACGACACGAACCACGTAGGCTGATCGTGGTCATCATAAAATGGGGAAACCGTAAGCACGATGAGTATAGTGTTGACGGTGGCAGTGGGATGGCAGATCTGAAGCTGCATACCGCACAAAGGGTAGTTAGCAACCGATGTTTTCTTTGAAATAAAAACTAAGATTTGGTATGGACAAGAAAGTACAGTCAACAAGTGACAAAGAAATGCAATTCTGCTGTCTCTCTATATGTCACGACATGCATTTGGAAACTCAAGTGGGACCTTTAGCTAACCAATTAAATGTGTTTGTTAACTAATATCAGTATCATATCACAATCATATTTGAACAACTAAGCTTTGGAATTTTGAGTGTTGTATTGTTTAGCTTGAAGGGTGGAGTAATGCTAGTACGACAGAAAGCACCTACGCAGATCATAGTAGAGTAGATAAAAGGGGGAAACCATAAGCATCAAGAGTAAAAACAGGAAAGTGGGACTAGCTGGACCAGTGGGTGGCGCACATGCTTTCCAAAACGAATATAAGAACATTAGGTGATCAATTAAACGTTCTCTCTTTTAGTAATATGAGCATCATATCATATTCGTATTTCAACACGTAATTTTTGGAATTATGAGTGGCATGTTGTTTCACTTGATGGGTTGAGGTCTTGAGGTGCAGTGCTAGCACGACACGAAGCAGTGAAGCACCTACGATGATGGTAGTGAATATAAAGGGGGGAAACCATAAGCTTTATGAGTATAGTGACCGTGCCATGGTGGATATGAAGGTGGAAACTGGACAAAGCTACTTCGCAACCAATGTTTGCTTTCAACTAGCCACTATGATTTGGTACAGACAAGAAAAGTACAGTAAACAATATACGATCTATTTTCCGGGTGAGATCAATAACTTAAGCACATATGGAAGAGTACCGCCTCTCTTGCGACGCCGTGTAGGCCCCTGCTGATTCGTTGAGGGTGTTGCGGGTGCGATGGCTATCAGCGGCGGGGAAGAATACTTTAGACGGCAGACAGCCGGGTCGGGGGATAAATCCTGTTGCCATGGACGAGGCGGTCGTAGGAGCGGTAATGGCAAGGTGGACGACGACACCGATGAAGCGAGACCACGCGATGAAAAGATCCTGGTTCGGCGCCATGGATGAGAGACGTCCATCTCTTGCAATGGACGACGGGGTAGGGGTAGCGACTCCGGCAAGGTGGAGGATGGGGTGGCGGATGGAGGAGGCTGGCCGCAGCGGGGAGGTTGTCATGGCGCCGACGTTGTATGAATGGGGAAATGGAGGGGGAGGGGGATCTCAAACTTTCGGACACACTTATCTGAAATGTGGGAAAGTTACGAACTTATACCCCGTTTAAAATTTCAGACATCACGTCGGTTGGGGATAGTACGGTAATCTCGCATCTCCCAAATATTTGCCGGTAACGATTTCGGGCGAGGAGAGGGTGTTTTTCCGCCCACGGTGTATGAACGGGGCTGACAGGTAGTGCGGTTCTGTCACGACTGAGGGAAGTTACACATTTGCCCCTATTTAAAATATTAGCCTACATCGATTTCGGACGAGTAGAGTTTGATTTGCCGCCCATCATGGATGAATGGGGAAATGGAGGGAGACACATGTCTTTCGGACGAGCTTGAATCAAATGTGTTTTGCCGCCCACGTTTGGTGCCCATCGTGTCTGAATGGGCTCAGAGGCCGTCATGTCACGTCTGATTAAAGTTCCTAGTCTAGTCCTATCGACAGCAGTGTAAATCCGGTCAATAAGGATGTCAAGTGTCAGGGGTAGACAGTAATTTCCATCTTGCAAAAACTTGTTTCGGGCAGCCCACAAATGATAGTGGGTGTTTCGCAGCTTCGTTCAAAACTTGGGAGAATTAGCATTCACATTTGCATTGGGCCCTGGCAACTAAATCTGAATCCAATTTTTATTCGATTACAAATATCCACAGATAATTATACATTTTGTTATTTATTTCTTCAAAACAACAACAAAGATTAGTTCCACCTTTATATATGATTATGATTTAGAAATGCCATGATCTTCGAATTCATTAGGTTGGATACACTTTGAGTCAAACAGTTATTTCATGCAATACAATATGCTCACACGAAAAACAGTTCACCTTATGTCAATCATACAAGTACTGAGGATTACCTCGCCTAAAAAATTCGGATCATTACAACTCATGGACAACATAGGGGGTCTTAAAAGATAATCCATTCAGAGACATGACACAACATGCAAGTACAATAATCTAATGACAATTTCAACTGGTACCAAAAGAACAACTAGGATTACCCTGGGCTTCAGGTAGCAGAAGCAACAGGACCTCCTCCGTCTTCAAATGCAACATTCTTACTTCCTCCAATTCTTGCGTTGCTTGCATTATGTGTGCATCTAATTGCATGATTTCCAGCTTCAAGATTGAGATTACCTCATTCATGGCAGCCACACCATCTCTTTCTGCCTCTAGTAGAGCCTCAAAAAATATAATATCTGTGCTCAGATTGCTCTCCGGCGGTGTTTCCTCTAAACTGCTACCATCTGGTAACATGGATGGCGCACTGCTTCCACAAATAGATTCTGGGTTGTACATTGGGTCCTAATGTGAACGGCATCCTAAAAGGTTTCCACTGGACATAAGTAAGATATGGTAATCGCATGATCTAGGCAGTAAGCTTACATGGTAAACGACATTCGAATTATTGCCGAGCATGGTGATACGTCTCCGTCGTATCTATAATTTTTGATTGTTCCATGCCAATATTCTACAACTTTCATATACTTTTGGCAACTTTTTATACTATTTTTGGGACTAACATATTGATCTAGTGCCCAGTGCCAGTTCCTGTTTGTTGCATGTTTTTTGTTCGCAGAATATCCATATCAAACGGAGTCCAAACGGGATAAAAATTGACGGAGATTTTTTTTGGAATATATATTATTTTTGGGAAGAACAATCCACGCGAAATGGTGCCCGAGGTGGCCATGAGGCAGGGGGGCGCGCCCCTGACCCTCGTGGGCCACCCGTAAGGCGGTTGATGCGCTTCTTTCGCTGCAAGAAAGCTAATATCCGGATAGAGATCGTGTTAAAATTTCAGCCCAATCGGAGTTACGGATCTCCGGGAATATAAGAAACGGTGAAAGGGAAGAATCTGAGAACGCAGAAACAGAGAGAGACAGAGAGACAGATCCAATCTCGGAGGGGCTCTCGCCCCTCCCGTGCCATTGAGGCCATGGACCAGAGGGGAAACCCTTCTCCCATCTAGGGAGGAGGTCAAGGAAGAATAAGAAGGAGGGGGGCTCTCTCCCCCTCGCTTCCGGTGGCACCGGAGTGCCACCGGGGGCCATCATCATCACCACGATCTACACCAACACCTCCGCCATGTTCACCAACATCTCCATCACCTTCCCCCCTCTATCTACAACGGTCCACTCTCCCGCAACCCGCTGTACCCTCTACTTGAACATGGTGCTTTATGATTCATATTATTATCCAATGATGTGTTGCCATCCTATGATGTCTGAGTAGATTTTCATTGTCCTATCGGTGGTTGATGAATTGCTATGATTGATTTAATTTGCTTGTGGTTATGTTGCTGTCCCTTGGTGCCCATCATATGATTGTGCGCATGGATCACACACTAGGGTTAGTTGTATGTTGATAGGACTATGTATTGGAGGGCTAGAGTGACAGAAGCTTCAACCTAGCATAGAAATTGATGCATACGGGATTGAAGGGGGACCAATATATTTTAGTGCTATGGTTGGGTTTTACCTTAATGAAAGTTAGTAGTTGCGGATGCTTGCTAATAGTTCCAATCATAAGTGCATAGAATTCCAAGTCAGGGATGACATGCTAGCAGTCGCCTCTCCCACATAATACTTGCTATCGTCCTAGTAAAGTAGTCAATTGCTTAGGGGCAATTTCGCAACTCCTACCACCACTTTTCCACGCTCGCTATATTTACTTTATTGTTTCTTTATCTAAACAGCCCCTACTTTTTATTTACGTAATCTTTATTATCTTGCAAACCTATCCAACAACACCTACAAAGTACTTCTAGTTTCATACTTGTTCTAGGTAAAGCGAACGTCAAGCGTGCGTAGAGTTGTATCGGTGGTCGATAGAACTTGAGGGAATATTTGTTCTACCTTTAGCTCCTCGTTGGGTTCGACACTCTTACTTATCGAAAACTGTTGCGATCCCCTATACTTGTGGGTTATCAAGACCTTTTTCTGGCGCCGTTGCCTGGGAGCAATAGCATGGGGTGAATATTCTAATGTGTGCTTGTTTGCTTTATCACTAAGTAATTTTTATTTGCTGTTCTTAGTTGTTCTCTATCTTTAATTTTGGATATGGAACACGAAAAACCAAAAAAATTAGGTGTATTTGCTACTCATGGAGATGGGGAACCACCTAAAACCCTCGATGCTGGTTATGTGAAAAATATTATGTACTACTTTAATAATCCTGAGAAACCCCCATTCAATTATGTAATGGGAGTAACTTTGGAGCAATGTGAATACTTTAGGGATTACCGGTTGACACAAAAAGGGAAACTATTATGGGATCAAATTCATATATTGAATTGGTATGCTAGGCAACTATGCTTGAGATATGATTATACGTGTTGCTCTAAGGAGAAGGCTCCACACCTTCCCTTTTCGTGTGAATTTAATGATAATGAAACCGTAGCTTCTTATGCTAATGGTATATATGATTACTATGATGTGGAACAAATAGAAGAATTTGTTGCTTTTAAGGGTGCTTATGAAATTGAATCTTTGTTTGAAAAGCATGAAGCTTACGATGATGATGTTTATAGGCCTGAAAATTTAGCTATATAAAAATATTGCTATGATAATTATGAATATAATTCCTATATTAATGCGCTTATTGAGAAAGTCTCCGTTGTCCAAGAAGAGACTAATATTTTGCAGGAGTCTATGGAAGAAGAAATTGATGAAACTGTGAGCTCATTGGATGAAAAAGATGAGGAGGAGAGCGAAGAACAAAATGAGGAAGAGCGGATTAGCTACCAGTGCCCACCTTCTAATGAGATTAACTCTTAAACTCATACATTTTTTAATTTCCCTTCGTGCTTACCGGAGGATGATTGCTATGATGATTGTTATGATCCCGTTGATTTTTTTGAAATATCCCTTTTTGATGATGCTTGCTATGCTTGTGGCCAAGATGCCAATATGAATTATGCTTATGGAGATGAACTTGATATAGTTCCTTATGTTAAACATGAAATTGTTGCTATTGCACCCACACATGATAGTCCCATTATCTTGTTGAATTCTCCAAACTACACTATATCGGAGAAGTTTGCTCTTATTAAGGAATATATTGATGGGTTGCCTTTTACCATTGCACATGATGATTTTGATGAATATAATATGCATGTTCTTGCTGCTCCTACTTGCAATTATTATGAGAGAGGAACTATATCTCCACCTCTCTATGTTTCCAATATGATAAAATTGCAAGAAACTGTTTATACTATGCATTGGCCTTTACTTTGTGTGCATGAATTGTTCTTCTATGACATGCCGATGCATAGGAAGAGAGTTAGACTTCGTCATTACATGATATATGTTACCTTGTGCTCACCACTAAATTACAAATCATTGTTAATTAAAATTTGCTTTGATATACCTTGGGATCCGGGTGGATCCATTACTTCAGCACTATATGCCTAGCTTAATGGCTTTAAAGAAAGCACTACTGGGGAGACAACCGGGAAGTTTTAGAGAGTCATTTATTTCTGTTGCGTGCTTTTATAAAGTTTAGAAATAAAAATAATGTGCCGAGGTTTGCCTTTAGGATGTTTACATTTGCTTGATGGTTTGTACGGTGCAGGACAAAAACTTTAGCTGTAGTGCGAGATTTTACATTTTTAGCTGGAACGTCAAATGGTTCTGATTCTTTTTGCAATGCCTTACCATACAAAAATTATTATTTTTACTAATTTTGGTAGAATTTTTCAAGTATCAGAAGTATGGTGAATGTTCATATTATTACAGACTGTTCTGTTTTAGACAGATTCTGTTTTTGATGCATAGTTTGCTTATTTTGATGAAACTATCAATTTATATTAGTGGATTAAGCCATGAAAAAGTTATCCTACATTATACAAAATGCAAAAACAAAATATGAATTGGTTTGCAACAGTACTTAGAGTAGTGATTTGCTTTATTATACTAACGGATCTTACCGAGTTTTCTGTTGAAGTTTTGTGTGGATGAAGTGTTCGATGATCGAGAAGGTCTCGATGTGAGGAGAAGGAAGAGAGGCAAGAGCTCAAGATTGGGGATGCCCGAGGCACCCCAAGTAAATATTCAAGGAGACTCAAGCGTCTAAGCTTGGGGATGCCCCGTAAGGCATCCCCTCTTTCCTCAACAAGTATCGGTATGTTTTCGGATTCGTTTCGTTCATGTGATATGTGCAATCTTGGAGCGTCTTTTGCATTTAGTTTTCATCTTTATTTTATGCACCATGCTGGTATGAGATAGTCCTTGGTTGATTTATAGAATGCTCTATGCACTTCACTTATATCTTTTGAGTATGGCTTTATAGAATGCTTCATGTGCTTCACTTATATCATTTGAAGTTTGGATTGCATGTTTCTCTTTACATAGACAACCGCCATTTGTAGAATGCTCTTTTGCTTCACTTATATTTGTTAGAGCGTGGGCATATATTTTGTAGAAAGAATTAAACTCTCTTGCTTCACTTATATCTGTTTAGAGAGATGACAGGAATTGGTCATTCACATGGTTAGTCATAAAATCCTACGTAAAACTTGTAGATCACTGAATATGATATGTTTGATTCCTTGCAATAGTTTTGCGATATAAAGATGGTGATATTAGAGTCATGCTAGTGGGTAGTTGTGGATTGTAGAAATACTTGTGTTGAGGTTTGTGATTCCCGTAGCATGCACGTATGGTGAACCGTTATGTAACGAAGTTGGAGCATGAGGTATTTATTGATTGTCTTCCTTATGAGTGGCGGTCGGGGATGAGCGATGGTCTTTTCCTACCAATCTATCCCCCTAGGAGCATGCACGTAGTACTTTGTTTCGATGACTAATAGATTTTTGCAATAAGTATGTGAGTTCTTTATGACTAATGTTGAGTCCATGGATTATACGCACTCTCACCCTTCCACCATTGCTAGCCTCTCTAGTATCGCGCAACTTTCGTCGGTACCTTAAACCCACCATATATCTTCCTCAAAACAGCCACCATACCTACCTATTATGGCATTTCTATAGCCATTCCGAGATATATTGCCATGCAACTTTCATCATCATCATATACATGACTTGAGCATTTATCGTCATATTGCTTTGCATGATTGTAAGATAGCTAGCATGATGTTTTCATGGCTTGTCCGTTTTTGATGCCATTGCTACGCTAGATCATTGCACATCCCGGTACACCACCGGAGGCATTCATATAGAGTCATATCCTTGTTCTAGATATCGAGTTGTAATATTGAGTTGTAAGTAAATAAAACTGTGATGATCATCACTATTAGAACATTGTCCCATGTGAGGTTATGAAAATAAAAGTGGCCAAAGAAGCCCCACAAAAAAAGAGAGAAGGCAAAGAAGCCTACAAAAAAAGAAAAAAAAGAAAAAAAATGAGAGAAAAAGAGAGAAGGGGCAATGTTACTATCCTTTTTCCACACTTGCGCTTCAAAGTAGGCCAAAGAAAAAAAAAGAAGGCCCAAAAAAAGAAAATAAATAAAAAGGGGCAATGCTACTATATTTTTTTCCACACTTGTGCTTCAAAGTAGCACCATGATATAGCGAGTCTCATATATTGTGCTTCAAAGTAGCACCATGTTCTTCATATAGAGAGTCTCTTGAGTTATCACTTTCATATACTAGTGGGAATTTTCATTATAGAACTTGGCTTGTATATTCTAATGATGGGCTTTCTGAAATGCCCGAGGTTTTGATGAGCAAGCAAGTTGGATGCACACCCACTTAGTTTCAGTTGTAGCTTTCATACACTTATAGCTCTAGTGCATCCGTTGCATGGCAATCCCTACACACTCACATTGATATCTATTGATGGGCATCTCCATAGCCCGTTGATATGCCTAGTTGATGTGAGACTATCTTCTCCTTTTTGTCTTCTCCACCATCATATTCTATTCCACCTATAGTGTTATGTCCATGGCTCACGCTCATGTATTGCGTCAAAGTTGAAAAGGTTTGAGAACGTCAAAAGTATGAAACAATTGCTTGGCTTGTCATCGGGGTTGTGCATGATGTGAGTATTTTGTGTGGTGAAGACGGAGCATAGCCAGACTATATGATTTTGTAGGGATAACTTTCTTTGGCCTTGTTATTTTGAAAAGACATGATTGCTTTATTAGTAGGCTTGAAGTATTATTGTTTTTATGTCAAATGATAGACTGTTGCTTTGAATCACTCGTATCTTAATATTCATGCCATGATTAGATATGTGATCAAGATTATGCTAGGTAGCATTCCACATCAAAGATTATGCCACGAGCAGGAATTAAGCTTGGGGATGCTGATACGTCTCCGTCGTATCTATAATTTTTTTTTGTTCCATGCCAATATTCTACAACTTTCATACACTTTTGGCAACTTTTTATACTATTTTTGGGACTAACATATTGATCCAGTGCCCAGTGCCAGTTCCTGTTTGTTGCATGTTTTTTGTTTCACAGAATATCCATATCAAACGGAGTCCAAACGGGATAAAAATTGACGGAGATTTTTTTTGGAATATACATGATTTTTGGGGAGAACAATCCACGCGAGACGGTGCCCGAGGTGGCCACGAGGCAGGGGGGCGCGCCCCTAACCCTCATGGGCCACCTGTAAGGTGGTTGATGCCCTTCTTTCGCTGCAAGAAAGCTAATATCCGGATAGAGATCGTGTTAAAATTTCAGCCCAATCGGATTTAAGGATCTCCGGGAATATAATAAACGGTGAAAGGGAAGAATCTGAGAACACAGAAACAGAGAGAGACAGAGAGACAGATCCAATCTCGGAGGGGCTCTCGCCCCTCCCGTTCCATGGAGGCCATGGACCAGAGGGGAAACCCTTCTCCCATCTAGGGAGGAGGTCATGGAAGAAGAAGTAGGGGGGCTCTCTCCCCCTCGCTTCCGGTGGCACCGGAGTGCCACCGGGGACCATCATCATCACCGCGATCTACACCAACACCTCCACCATCTTCACCAACATCTCCATCACCTTCCCCCCTCTATCTACAGCGATCCACTCTCCTGCAACCCGTTGTACCCTCTACTTGAACATGGTGCTTTATGCTTCATATTATTATCCAATGTTGTGTTGCCATCCTATGATGTCTAGGTAGATTTTCATTGTCCTATCGGTGGTTGATGAATTGCTATGATTGATTTAATTTGCTTGTGGTTATGTTGCTATCCTTTGGTGCCCATTATATGATTGCGCGCATCGATCACACCCTAGGGTTAGTTGTATGTTGATAGGACTATGTATTGGAGGGCAAGAGTGACAGAAGCTTCAACCTAGCATAGAAATTGATGCGTACGGGATTGAAGGGGGACCAATATATCTTAATTCTATGGTTGGGTTTTACCTTAATGAACGTTAGTGTTTGCGGATGCTTGCTAATAGTTCCATAAGTGCACAGAATTCGAAGTCAGGGATGACATGCTAGCAGTGGCCTCTCCCACATAATACTTGTTATCGGTCTAGTAAAGTAGTCAATTGCTTAGGGGCAATTTTGCAACTCCTACCACCACTTTTCCACACTCGCTATATTTACTTTATTGTTTCTTTATCTAACAGCCCCTACTTTTTATTTACGTAATCTTTATTATCTTGCAAACCTATCCAACAACACCTACAAAGTACTTCTAGTTTCATACTTGTTCTAGGTAAAGCGAACGTCAAGCATGTGTAGAGTTCTATCGATGGTCAATAGAACTTGAGGGACTATTTGTTCTACCTTTAGCTCCTCGTTGGGTTCGACACTCTTACTTATCGAAAACTGTTGCGATCCCCTATACTTGTGGGTTATCACATGGCAAACTATATTTAAATGGTTCGAAGCAGCATCAGCCGAAAAGAAATTAAAATGGTAAGATGAAACTAGGGATGTAAATGTCAAATAAACAACATCCACCAGTCCCATCTAGTTAGTTTTTGCTAGCTCCCTAGTTCATTTTCCTTAAAAAAAACAAAAACTCTTTTGAACTATCATACCACTAGTGGACTTTAATCGGGATTAAACAAGAGCCAGTTGACATCCCTAGTTGAAAGGGAGTGTACCACCGCTATATTTAAGTTGCCAAGGCATCTAAGTAGTTGAAATAATCTGAGAAAGCACTTAATAGTGTGGCCTCATATAAACTACGAAGACAGTCTTGTGATGAAGTTCATAGGAAAAGTTAAGGACTCAAATGAACTAGGCATGCATTTCTTTATGATAGTACAACAGGCACTGCTGACATATTGGCCAACTCAAGTATAGCATAACAAGTAACAAACAAGCATTCGAATCAAGCAATATAGCAAAGTAGACAATTGAACTATTTGTAATTCTGTAGGATTATAGGTTGAGGGAAAAAGCCAAGAAAGCAGCCCACATGCATTACATTTCACATGTACTAAAACACACTGGCTTACCATATGTTGATGTGAAGCCTCGCTGTTGTTGCAATCTTCTTTGAAGATATCGTCAGCATCCCGTGGTTGCAAATCTAGTTGTTGTAGTTTATTCTACACCCTCTATTTAGTTAAAATTAACTTTAATTGCATGCACTGGTTCGAATTGATCTTCAATGGTTCATCTAAACTAATGAAAGAAGGGTGTGTGCATACACGACAATATATCTACTTCCCTCTATTTTTATGCTTGTTCGGGGTGCTGGCCCCAAACGAACAAATATTTTGCTTGATGGAGTTGGCAGCTCCATAATTAATAGAAGCATCAAATTAGTCATGCAACTTGGGAAGATCAAGGACACACAAAAAGTAATGAACAGAGGCTCAGAGCAGTGATGTAATAGCTAGCATCAGAAAATGTAGGGTAAAACAAACAAAAGCAGCGGAACCACATGCTAGTTTGCTTATGTGCAATTAAGCATAGAGAACATGAAGCAGTCTAATGGAACCAACAGGTGGCATCCGAACAACACCATTATCATAAATATAGCATGCAAGAAGTAAAATAGTAGGCAGTGATATCCAGGAACTACAGTAATACTTAGGACAAAACTAAAGCATATTAACTATATGTGCACTGGTATGTAATTTAGCACATGTAACATGTTCACTGCCAGAAGTATGGCCCTACAGGGTCAAGCAGAATAACGCGTCTCATGAAAAATTGAATGATGTCCTGAAGAAATTCAAAGGTGCGGTGCTTATGCTAAGAAAGTGAATGTAGGTGCCGTCCGTTGGATAATAGTACCTGATTCTTGGCGGTGTATGGGTATCGTTGTCATACTTGATAGATAAGGATCGTCGATGGTGCTCGTGTTGCGGTTGAGTTTGCGCCGGCTGTCGCTGTCACTCAAGCGGCTCTGGTGCTTCGGTTGCGGCGCCTGTCGACATGCAAGAAAGCTCATCTATGGTAAGTGAATAGTTGCACGATCAAGAAGAGAATAACCTAAGGAGTACAAATTGAAATAACCTGATGAGGCTGTGGTGTTAGTAAAGCAGGGCCAGTGGAGTAGAATATGGCATCCGTGGAGCGGGTCCGGTGCAGTGGACGAAGGCTTCGGCCGGCGCGGTGTACAGTGCTTTTGGTGAGGCGGATCTATTGCGGCGGACGAGGGCTTGTATGAAGGGCCAGCGATGGGGCGGACGAGGGAGTAAGTGAAGGGCCTACATTGTGGTGGACGAGGGTGCCGGTTAAGCAGATCTGGTGCGGTGGACCATGATGGTGGTCAAGGAGATCTGGAGCGGTGTGCAAGCCAGTCGCTGAAGTGTCTCCGGTGAAGTGGTGAGTTGGCAGTTGGGGGTTCCAAGGTGCGGAAGGTAGATCCGGCGGGGTGTGAGGTCCACCGTTGTGGTGGAGGACTAGATTCGGCAGCTTTCCATGGTTGGGGGGTCGGGGAGGGGAAGGGGAGGGGCTCTAGGAAGAATGTTGGGGGTAAAGAGGGGGAAACAATGGAGTTACCAAAGCAGCCCTTTTTCTGTTCATGTGGAAGGGGTAAAACAGGAATATCATAGGGCTAAACTTTTGGGCGTGAGATATTTCAATGTGAGCGGGAAGTTTCAAAGCTTTTGGCGCCTGAAATTATAAGTGTTCTGCTCTTGTACGGTCGACTATGATATCATGGCCGAGAATTTATTTGTTTTGCACGCAAAAAAGTGCAAGTTTTGAAAATCAATGTCTCCAACTCGAAACTCAGATTGTCCATTCAATTCAAATATGGATCATTGAGCTAGTACAAGCAAATACCATCATACAGTCCAATTCAAATGAAATTCCAAATGTGTTTATCCTAAATATGATGACAAAAGCAAAAATGTGTATGTGTATGAATAAAGTGGATGATTATAAAGTTTGAACATGCACGTATGTGTATATCTCTAGGTTTGATATATGAATTTGAAATCATGAAATCCCGGCTTAAAAGATCTACCTCCGTTTAAATGAATTACAAAAGCTAATGATGGAGTCGAATTCCATAATTCCAATCTTAGGTTTGTAATTCTGGTACATCAAGGTATATCAGACTTCAAAAGTATCGTTATTTCATAGTCCAAACTGTGAAACAAATTGTGATCAACCATGAGTGCACACACTATTAACCATATATATCTCAACTATGCTAAAGTCCCTCAAATATAGACACCTCACTCTTTATCTGAAGCCAACCCTCCCCCCCCCGCCACACACACACACACAAGTCATTCTATCCCCCAAACACAAACACACGAGGACATTAACACCCCCCTCTCTTCTAAACTCTGGACCCCAATATAGGTCTCTATCACTTTGTCTCTCGAGCATGCACACATCTCTTCCCCCACTCTCTAGGTCTCTCGGCATCTCCCTTTGCCAAGAACACACACTATGTAGAGTGTATCTTTCCCATACACACAAAACGTCGCCCCAAACGTCTATCTCCCTAGTTATGTGATTCTCGCACACTCACCTCACACACCACCCCCACTGCAAACAAGCACACTTTGTCTCCTTGTGCACCACTCTCCTGTTTCTATCTCTCCCACATGCGGACCCGCCCCAGCTCCTTCCTTGTATACATATATGCCGTGACTCTTTCCATAGCTCCCTAATGTATCATTGTTCTCAATCTCGCATGTTGTTCTCTACACCGTCTATTCTAGATCTCTCATGAAGTCCCTATCACACACACGATGACTTGCTTCCCTTGCGTCTCCATACATAGGCCAATTTCAAACAACATTAACATTGTCTCCTTATCTATACGCCATTTATGGACACAAACGACCCCTCTCCCCCCTCTCTTCCTCTCTCACTTCGTCTCTCACTCGCTCGCTCTCACACCCCTCTCCCACACACACTCGATGTCTCTTCCAAATAGTCTGCTCCCAGGCCGCACCCATGCTATCCTGCTACTACACATGCATGTGTCTCTCTGTGACACACATGTCACACCATTCCCCCTTCCCTTATACTAGGTTTACATCATTAGTGGTCTCTCTACTCCACATACACACACTCCCTCCCACACACAAACGCGCACACAAACACACACAAACACGCACAAACACCCATTTATCTGGATCCTCATCTCTCCCCATGTCCACATGTGTATCTCACACACTCACTTTCTGATTATGTCTATGCGTCTCGACGTTACACAACACAAAGCCCCATGTACATGTCTCTCTCTATCCTCCACACACATAGACACAAAGAATCTCTTATCATTGCCTCAGTCTCTACACATATCACACACACACACACTGTCTCTCTCTCTCTCTCTCTCGCAAAAACGCCCAACAAGGGTTTCCCCGTGAATAACTTACCGTCTATTCATCAATAGTCGTGGCAGTACGGTGAACACGAGATGTGAAAAAGAATAAATCTACACGTGCGTAGACCACCTAGTATGACTACTAGGACTAGAGCAAGTCGAAAACACACCGTCGTCACCCCCTCCTTATCGGCGACGGGAAAACCTTTGTTTTACATAGTCATGAAGTCATTGTGCTAAGGCCCCACATGCCGAGGAGTTGAATAGAATGTAGATCCTAGTTTACAGAAACAAGTATCGATAATACGTTTGTATCTCCATATTTATATTTCTTCTCTTATAAAAAACCGAGTTGGTGATGATGGTACGCGTGCCAATAGACCGTCCGATCTATATTTGACGGATGGAAATTAAACTAAAATATACCCGCACCTCTCTCCACACTTGCAGACAAAGCCTTCCCTCGTTCATCCTTATCTGAAACAACCTCATTGTTGAGCAATTAAAAAAGGAAGCCTTAGGAACAAACTGGCCTGGTGGCCGCTGCCGGCGTCATCCATCCCCATGCTTCCGCTCCACGCCCCACTCCTCTTCACCTTATCTCCTATTTCTCGAGATATCATTAGTTTTTACACATGGGATTACTCCCGCATGGGTCAATCACAACAAGTGTTTTATAAAAAAATGAATCTTGATGTTCCGTGCAATGCACGGACATCTAGCTGGTACTCCTATAGAAGACTATGTTGGTGATGATGGTGTGTCTGCCATCCGTCATTTCTGAACATTAGATCTACATCTCATGACTGTGAGGTAAGTTGTTGCCTTTTCTCACCAACATCCCACTTCTCTACCAATTTGCAGAAAAACCCATAATTAGTATCTTAAAACCAAACACATCCCTCCCTCACCTCACCAAAATAGCCGAAGGAATATATTCTGATTGAAACATAATATATCTCTACTGATATATGTATATCAAAATTAGAGTGTTTTGTATCAAGTTTGTGAATAAGTATTATTCTAATTATGATCCGTTGCAACGCACTGAACATTGCTAGTATTTCCAACCATGCAAAAAACTGCTAGTATTTCCGTAGTTTCGAGTTTTCCATTAAGATATTAGTCACTCATGGTTGATATTTACATTCAATCACGTACACATATGCACTATGTAACTAGCCTTGCTTATTGGCTTCCAAAGCTTAACTTCCACTCGTACTTACTATATGTAGAGTATTTAACAAAAAAACTACCACTTTTAACCAACCCTAGGAAGAAACTATTACACAAAAATAGCAAAAACATACCCAAAATTTCTTAATCCGCGCCAAAAACTACTACCTAGTGCTGATTAGGCTCGTTTAAACACGTTTATGACAGGGTTGGCCCACACATCCGTGCTGACAAGGGAGCTTAAACCAACACATTTTGGTTGACCGTTGACACGAGGGACCCACATCTGACCTTCTATCCTGTTATTACCCCTCAAATCATTATTTTTCCTAAACATTACTTCAAACAGTACTGATGCGTGTTCGTCGGTGGCGCCGGTGATGAGCGAGTTGGCCGCCGCTCCGTCGGACGGGCCGGACACTGCGCTGGCCTCCGCAAGGATTGGCAGGGTGGCCCGAGCGTGACTCACGAGCGAGCAAGCTGTCGCGCTGGCCTTCACTCGAGCCAGATGGCTGGCCTTAGCGCGCCGCGCGCGAGCAAGCCGCCGCACCGCCGTGCCAATCTAGCTAGCAAACCTTGCAGACAAGCAGCTGGACAGAGCTATCTTGGCTAGTTAGCGGTCGCGAGCGCCGGACGGAGCTGGCATCCGGGCTGCCGCAAGATGGGCTCTACACCGCCGTTAGTTTTGACGTCGCCTTCTCCCGGTGGTGGTAGATGCATCCCATGGCCGAGGATGAGTAGGTGGATGGGCCGGAGGTAGGAGGTCACTCGGGGATTTTTGTGTAGACTGACATGTAGGTCCAGCAAGTCATAACACCAAACTTGCCAGTCGAATAGAAGGCATTGACTTAAGGGGCGACATGGGTTGAAACATGCCTATAACGTCACTTTTAGAGTAGTCGTTTCTTGGTAGAGCTGGTTGGTAAGGGCATGTACGATGGTTGATAAGGTAGTCTTATCTTAAGTCTGCCATGTATGCAAGTGGTAGTAGTTTATTTGCATTATTAGTGGTTTCTTGTAAGGAACAATATACTACTAAGGACAAAAGGCGATTCTAGGTTGCGTTGTACTCCAACAAGTACTACTAGTGGTCACGGGAGTGTATACCTTGTTTTGTCGGTTCGATCCCGGCGAATACACGTCGGCCTTTTTTTAAATAGTAACTTCGCTGCGAGCCAATATTGTACATGGGTAGTTTGAGTTTTGAAGTCGAACGGACGGGTCGCACCACAATCTGGGTGCACTAGATGGCCCATCCACGTGAACGGGTTTTCCTTCCCATCATCTTGTGGCTCACGTGCTTTCCCTAGCCACACCTCGCTTGCAGCTTCCTTGTCATCTAGTAGCATATTTAAACTAGTGCCTCCCAATTAATCCTGAGGAGCCGGAAAAGCCTGGTGTGACATTGGGAACTGTGCAATATGGCTCTGTACATAAAGTGCTAGTACTCTACTAGTACTCCATAGCTTGTGGCATTGCACGCATGGACTTCACTCCATTATCGACTCTATAAAAGAAATTCCTCTTGACGTGATTTTTTTAAACGGAGGCAAAAGCTTTGCCTCATCTCATTCATAAAGAAGGAAAAACTGACAAAGTTCGACGAGATCCATTACACCTCCACAAATGGAAGCGAAAAGCCTAGTCTCGCTGTATCAAATAACTCAAATGCTCTGCCCCGCAGTAACCATCGCTGATAAACAGGCTGCTACTGTGTGCGTGAGATGAGCGGCTGAGTAGGCCAGCTACGCGCTTGAATTGAGCACTGAGAGTACCCACTACGCAGGTGTACTTTCCCTAGATTGATAGTACAAGTACTTTCCCTGCATTGATAGTACAGCGATGGTTCTAGAGTGTACTACCCTCCACTTCCAACAGTAGCTCCTTGGCCCTGAGATTCAAGAGTTCAAAACTGGTGCACTATACTAGAAGCACAGTACATCGCACTACTAGTTGAGAAAGTAGTACTAGTACTGCTATAGTATGAGTACGTAGTAAATAATAGCCTCACCCCTTCACTAAGGAATAATCGAGGAGCTACAGTTGGAACGGACGAGGCCCTGCGGTTACTATGTTCTTATCTCCTCCTTGCCAGTTCCCCTCACCCCGAAGAGAAGGCAGTTCGTTGCTGCTCCCATGGATTCGCCAGGCGGTTCTCCTCCTCGTCGGGGCTGGGAGACCTTAGATGACGATCCTCTTGGATAAATCGCACGCCGCTTCGACGTCCTCACAGAGGCAAGACTCGATGCTTCCTGCACCAACTTTTTCAAGATGGTGCTTAAACATGCTTGGGAAAAGGCCATGTTTGTTGGTCTTCCATGCGTCCTCGAAGAGAAGGTTCGTCTATGGGACAATCCTTCGAACAGTCCACCACTCCCTGGCCATGGTTGCACGTTAACTCCGCTAGAGTTGCCGATGTTGAGAGGTAGTCGGATTTTGTTAGATGAGCAGGTCAGTCATGGGGTTTGATCATGTAGTACTTAGTTATTCCATTTCCATCCCGTAATTTCTCCCCTGCCCATCGTCTTATATATAGGTCAGGGTTGGTGCCAACGAAGATTGGCTTGCATACCTCCGGCCAGATACCACCATCATTTTGCACAACATCCACAGCAGTGCGGCCATTCCCGAAGACCACTTCTCAACCATTGGGATTGGCCTTCTGGACTGGCTGGGCTTGAATACGTATGATGATGCCTACATGAGATTGAAGAAGATAGCAATTGCGGACCCACCGACAAAGCGACGCGGCTACGATGATTACTATCTCATCGTGGTGTTCGACATAAGGATTTCCATCAATACAAGAGGCAGTAACGACAGAGGCTAGTGCATGTTGGCCGCGGCAGATTTGTACCCCTACACGTTCGAAGACGCCGTGCGCCATCTAGGACGCATCTTCGCTGTGACAAGCTGAGGGACTTGTTTCATCTGGTTGCCATCCCACGGTACGGGAGATTACAAACGGAATGCACAAACCATCATTTGCATCCCTAATGGTACTCGACCATTTTGCAGGGACCAGTCATCCCCCGATCAAAATAAGATCGCCGATCTTGGATGTGCATTTGCATCCGCGATTCGGTCTAACCTGGAATCTTGTAGCCGACTTTGGCATATTGGGATCAACTATGTTAGCAGTCGTTACCCATGGTACCACGGATGTGCAACAGGGTCACACAATCTACCACGATCGGACCGTCACCATCTACCCAGCTATTCCATTTAGTATTATATTATTGAACCCTCTCGCTTCTCTTTTGTTGTTGTACTACTTACTAGTACTAGTTGGAGTACTTTTTACCTTGGAGGGCGCGTATAGCTAGCTAGGCCCTTGAAGACATAAAACCACTAGCTGCCACCATTTTTGTGTTTCCATGTCTTACTATCTCATCCATGTAGCCAAGAGTGGCTATATATAATAAGCCGGTTATTTTACTTCCTCTATACCGAAGTAGTACTATTTGCTGCACAGTATTACTGACCGCCATATTTGAGCACAATATTATTATGCATGGACCTTGACTGTGTACATCACCATGTGTCTAGATCTGAGACGATGCGTGTACCAGATGAATGATGCCGAGTTCGACCCCCGTGATCCTACGTGGGTGCCGAGGAACACTCTTGGAGAGTACTCGCTTTTCATTGGGGACAGCTACCCCATTGTGAAGTGGATGCCACCTTCCGTGCACGACACCGAAGGCCTGCCATTCATGAAGCATGGTTGTGTCTTTAATGCGCACCGTCGGATGAACGACATGTTGGGACACGCTATCCCTGATTTAAGCCGCTTCAGCTTGGACGAGTCTCCATCATGTGGAACCGGACTAGAAAGTTGTGATAATAATTCCCGTTGCCCACCTCTATGGATCGTGCCATCCATGAAGAACACCTGGGACTAGAACCTAGAGGAGGACATGTAGCCCATCTATAACGTGTAAGTGGGGTATGGTAAACTATGAACTGTAGCGCTATGAATATATGTAGACTAGCCGTGCACAAATTTATCACATGAATTGGAGATGAACTTGTGTGGCATACTACCATCTGTCCTTTAGAATTTATTACTAGTAAATGTGTTATGTGTACGTGCAACATGTGTGGTTGTTGCACAGGATCCAACACACTCATTGGGAAAAAAAGATGGCACGGCTTTGGATATAGGTGACGTGGTGGCATCATACAGTAGCATCGTTCTCTATAGTTGTAATACTCCTACTAGGACGACAACTCCTATAAAACCTTGCGCTTGGCTCTTTGCCTCTTCGGGAGGTTCAATAGTTCATACTCGTGTGAACCTTGCACTTGGCTCGTCGCCTCTTCGGAAAGTCCAACAATGATGATACTACAGTACAATATTCTTCTAGAAATCTGGCACAGATTGAACTTCCAACAAAGAGTGTACATCGGCTAAAAAACAAAGAGTGTACATCTACACTTCCAATGCATTTAGCCTTTAGTCTAAAATTGATATTGAGTGTACTCCCTCGGTCTTCCAACAAAGAGTGTACATCGTCTAAAAAACAAAGAGTGTACATCTACACTTCCAATGCATTTAGCCTTTAGTCTAAAATCGATATTGATTGACTAATGCACCTTGTACTCTAGCTATAGGCTACATGTCTATCCTTAATTACAGCATGCAACAACCTTCATTTAATCTTCTTCTCTCAATGGTCGCATGCACACATAAATCTGCTACTTTTGGGCGTTAATTATGCCCTGGTCAATGTGTAAATCTCTATATGTACAGTCTTTAAACGAACGTAGGGAGTAGGTTGAGCACTTGAGTGTGAGCGTGTGTGTTGCGTCATGTGCTGTGTGCGGCATGGGTGCGTGAGTGTTGCGTGCGTCCATGTGTATGTATGAGTGTTGCATGTTGCATGCATGCATGAGGCTTTTACTCCCTCCCATTGACATGTTCATATTTCAAGCTTCCTTTGTTCCCTCCATATTGTGATACTCCCTTTGTTCCCAAATACGGAGTAAAAGCCCCCCTCTATTCCCACGAAGTATTTGTCTCTCTAGAGTTTTCAACAAGTGACTACGTATGGAGCAAAATGAGTGAATCTACACTCTAAAATATGTCTACATACATCCGGATGTTGTATTCCATTTGAATGTCTAAAAAGACAATATTTAGGAACAGAGGGAGTAGCAAATAAACAGTAAGTTCTCTTGTTTTTCCCTCCTTGGTCACGGTGCACAACCAAAGATGACTCACCTGGATGGAGGGAGTAGATGGTCAAAGTTTGACACAAAATTAACGCATTGGTAAACATAATGTTTTGAGGGAAACGAGTGCATTAATTGTGTGTTTTTGCAAACTACACAAATTATTCCACCACTCATCATCTACATGGCAGCCTTAGCACCTATACAAGGCGAAGCATTGGGAGGGGCCCGAGCGTACATGCATAGGGATACTGTAGATAGGAAGTCTTCGTGATCCATTATTCCCCATCTCAGTCAGAGAGAACTATTCAACCAGTCTTCATAGTGAAGTGACAATACACGCTGCAGCAGATGGGACACTTGATTAATAAGCTGAACCAGCGTGTTGGTGTTACTAAATCAGCCTTACCCACTACTGCCATCATGTTTGCCAGTGGAGCACGCTTCCACAAATACGACTACGCACCTCTCTCCTCCATTAACTGACATATGGGCCCTCTTGAGGGAGACCCACATGTCATCAGCGTAACTATTTACACTCCGAAGGACGGTATATCCTGGTAGTAGTACTAGTAGAATTGAGATTTAATGCACTTTCTTCCCTGTCTTTCACTCTTCTTCCCACTCTCTTCTTCTTCCTCCTCTCTTCCCCATCATCGGCCACACACCATTTCCCCCTGCTCACTGCTCGCCCGCCCGCGCCATCTTCCTTGGTAGCTCGCGCGTACCATATCCCCCTGTTCACTGCTCGGCCACACACGCCATATTCTTTGCTCGCCCGCCCAAATCCACTTCCCAGCTGGCTCGCAGGCACCGAAAACCCCAGTCACTCGGCGCCCTAAAAACCCTATGGCAGAACCGACTGACACGCAGAGCCGCAATTGGAATTCCCTCCCCGATGTTCTCTTGGAGCAGATCTATAATCGTATGGACCTGCTCAGCACCGTCCGTCTAGCTGCATGCTCGTTGTCTTTGTACCGTCTGCTCGTCTACAACCTATCGGCTCTTTTCAAGACACCGTGCTTGCTGATGGCCGATCCTCACAGGTGGCCCATACACCGACTTGACTATCCTATAGAGGTTCCCGTGGTGCCCCTCGACATGCTACCACTACCCATCCACCTGTCCTTCATGCGCGGCCACTACTGGGCAGGTATGAAGGCCAACTGGATTGTACTCATCCACCAATCCGGTAGTCCGTGGCATCTCGTTGGTATCTACACCCAGCGAGAGATCACCCTTCTATCATTGGATACCTCCGCCATCGAGCCTCACGGCCCGCCGGACACTCCTACCTACTACACATGAGACGCGTCAAGCTTTTGGCTCGACCTCTGTTTGCTCAAGGTTGTAATATGCGAAGTGCCCACACCATCACAAGACTACATGGATTACAAGATCATTGTTGTGTTCAACATGGGATTAGTCTATCTGGAATCCGGTCGCCATATAGGGTTATGGCTCATCGCCGATCCTCTTCACCCAACATTTATGTCTGATGCTATAGTGCACGATGGCATCGCTTATGCGGTCGACGCTCAGATTGGCTGCCTGTACTGGTGGAATCTATCATCGTGTAATTGTTCTATCTCATCTTATCTTTACTTTAAGAATACGACTGCCTGTTCATTGTTAAAAAATTATAATAGTTAGTATGTCTATAACCACACCATTGCTATATGTTCCTCTCATTTCCTAGATTTTTATTACCACACATGTCATTGTTAGAGTTGATATGAGAACAATTGGCATCTAATGATGGTTAGAATAGATATTATGAGTATAACCTCACGATTGCTATATGTTACTATCATTTCCAGGATTTTTATAACAACGCATGTTATTGCTTAGAGTTGATATGATAACTGTAGTAAGTGCTATGGTAGAATATGAGTAGGCCCTGTCATAGTTGTTTTCCTGTCATTATTACATGATGATTGAACCATGGTATGATTATGACCACGACATTGCAATTCTCTGTCTGTGATATGTGTCACTGTTATAATAATCTTAATTCCACACATAATCTGAACATGGTTGTTTATTTTTGTCCTTTTGGTCTCCAGTTTGAATTGTTACAGCAGACGCAAATGCGCTGGCCTTCATGATTCCAGGACCTGGAATCATACCAGCCGATGGGTGGTGGTTTATCGCTCGTTCAGCTGCCGGCGGTCATTTGATGCTCATTTGCACGTACCAAATTGACCAAACCATTTCATCAAACCACATGCAGTACAACGCCTCGGGCATTCATGACATTGATGACTATGGCTGCTTCGTGTTCGAGAAAGATCCCAGCTCCTTTGGGCCAGGCATATTCAACTGGAGGCGGGTTTACAGCCTCGGCAACCACTCCATGTTCCTCGGGCTCAATCATCCGATCATCCAACCAATCATCGATCCTATCACCGGCGATGATTACTGTGTATGCAACTTCCATTCGCCAGGGGGAACTGTGTTTACGCATCATACCATGGGTTTCATGAATAACCATATCCAGAGATTCGTCGACACAGCTTCTTGCCAGATAATCTTCAGTGTGTGAAAGGCATCAAGCTTCCATGCCATGGATGGCTTTTGCTAGCCCGACATGCGGCGATGTGGTTCATGCCAACAGCAAATATGCACAACTTGATTCGTACTAATATCTAGACTGAGCCATGTGTCCTACTACTGTAGCATGACCCTCTTTTGTTGGATATTACGTATTGTTGTTAGTTTGAAGCACTCCTCTGGTTAGAAGGATAGATACCTTTCTGGGATCAAGTGCATCCTAACTCACCTACGTAGGATGTAATGATAATGATGATGGAGATCATGTGCAGAAGCCATATATATATATATATATATATATATATATATATATATATATATAAACACTATTCTGATCACGGGATCAGAATAATATTCTGATCACAACCTGACCTGCCCCACTAGTAGTATGTTGAACTTCCCTGTGAACTAGGTTGAACTTCCGCCAACATTGCCGAAATGGGGCTTGTGATATACTGTTAGAAAGTTATGGACACCAGTATCATGACCCAAGTAAAATATTTGACAAAATGTAAGCGGTTTAAGACCAGTTTTGAAAACCGTTTTCTCTTCGCACAAAAAACATGAATCGTATTTTCGATCGCATTTCTAAACCGTTTATCGGAATGAGGCATATAATATGGCGTTGGAAAACTGCTGCAAAACCGCTCCTTCCACATGTTGAAAGTTTTATCTAATTCCCTATGGTTAAAGAGTAACTTGAAAAACCGTAAAATTTCATAAACCGAACAGCTGAGTTCATTTTTTCGATGTCATTTATAAACGGCTAATCCAATGGAGGCATATGATATGGCGTTGGAAAGCTTATGAAAATGCGCTACTTTTTATCTTACAAGTTTTTTTTCTAATTTTGAATGGTTTAAGAGTAATTTAGAAAATGGTCCAAGTCCTACAGAGTTCGTATTTTCAAGCTAATTTTTTAACCGTGCGTCCGAATGAAGCAAATGATATGGCGTTGGAAAGCTTGAACAAATGCGAAACGTTTTGGTATGTATTGTTTCTCACAATTCTTTACGGTTTTAAGTCAGTTTCAAAAATGGCAAAAAATGTATTTTCATCGTAATTTCTACAAACTTTATCAGAATTGGGCAAATAATATACCGTTGAAAAGCTACGGAAAATGCGAAACTTTTTCATGTTGATCATTTTCTCTGATTCTTAGCCGTGTTCAAGTAATTTCAAAAATGGTGGGATCATTCGTTTTGCCTCTATCGTGAAACAGATTATTCGAAAATACATCGCGTGAAGAAACTGAACTTCTTGGCACGCGTAGCTGAACTTCACTCTGTTTTTTCACGTGCTTTTCTTGCTCGCAGCTCTTCATCCACTGCTCGTAGCTCTCCATCCACTCACCGGAATTGACCAAGTGATAAACCAGTGGAAAGCTGCTGTGAACACGCAACTTTCTCGTGTTGATTGTTTTTTCATACTCGCGATGATTTTAAAAGTTTTTCATCTCAAATTCATTCACTATAGTAGTTGAACTTCGTTCTGTTTTCACGTTGAACTTCTGTGACGTATTTTCGTTTGTAATTTTCTCATTTATTCGTCAGTGTTACACAAATGATATTGCTTTTGTACAAATCACTCTCACAATAAGTTTTTTTAACTTTCTCTAGCGAAGGACTTGAACTTATAACAACAAAAAATTTAGCCTTTGCCTTTTTATTATTTTTTAATACAAAATGCACACCATGTAGTACATGAACATCTATCAGTTATCAACCTGAACTTCTCTCGGTTACATGGAAGTATTTGAGTTTTTTTATGAATTTTTAATCTATTTTTTCTTAATCCTTTTTTTATGAATTTTGAAGCGCTCTATTTTTAATAGTTTAACTTCTTGTTATTTTATTTTTGATCTTCTTGTTTCCATTCTTTAATAACAAGAAAATTCTGAGTTTTCTATAATCATCGAACTTCTCCATATTTTTAATATGGACTTCCTGGTTTTATTTATTATTATTTTTACGAAATTTTGAAGCGCTCTATTATTAAAAGTTGAACTTCTTATTAATTAATTTTTGAAATTCTTGTTTCATTCTTTAATAAGGAGGAAAATCTGAGTTTTCTTTAATAACAAGAATTTTTTAACTTTCGAGGGAAGAACACTTGAACTTCTAGCAACAAATTTTAAACTTTGCCTTTTTTATTATTTTTTTTCTCATACGAAATGCACATCATGTAATACGTGAACTTCCGATAGTTGACAATTTGTACTTCTCTGTGTTTTGGTTTAAAAAGAGATTAGAATAATATTCTGATCATAACCTGAACTTCCTGAGTAACGCGCCTGAACTTCCCTCTTTACGAACCCGACCTTAGGGCCATCTTCAGAACTGTGGCTTGCCCCGCGAATTATTCTGGTTAATCGTGTTTTATATGATGTTAGTGTAATCTAGAAACGTTTTTAGCAACTAAATACCGGTTTTAAATAGGAATCTCGCCCGTTGGCGGATTTTGTTCTCGGGTCGTGATGAAATTGCCTTTTTTGCAATTTTATTGCCTTTTGTTCAACCTGAACTTCCCCCTGTGCTAGCAAAAGGTTACAGTCCCACAGGCATAAATAATCGAACTTCCCTGATTTTTTAGCATAACACATGAACTTCTCATGTACAAAATTGTTTTTCTCTGATACTAGTGGGTGGAGCCTCACAAATGGCGGTGCAGGTTGTCGGACAGGCGTGAGGAAGAATGGTGATGTCGGGGAAGGTCCGATTCAGTCGTCCTTGTAGTCCATACACCACAACATGGACTTCTTGGTTTTATTACTTTTAGTAGTAACGGAAACAAATCTTAGTTTTATTTTAATAACCTTCAAACTGTTGTGTTTTTATGCCTCGGGGACAACCATGCAAACATTAGGAATTAGGCTCAGAAATGCACCTTTTTACTCTATGCGAACTTCAAGTTTTTTTATACATGAACTTCATTATGAATTTTCATTTTATTTTCTCCACGATGAATTTCATACACGGAATTTTTATCGTTTTACAAATTTTTGAACTTTTTTTCTTATATTTGAACTTCTTTCTCTTTCTCTTATATAAATAAAATAAAATAAAACCACCCGTTTTTTGTCCTATGAACTTGCCGAGCTAAAAAAATCAAACGTCTAAATCTTTGTTTCATGAATTCCTTGGCAATAATACATGAACTTCTCGATAGGACAATTTCTAAGTTGCAAAACATGCACAAAAAGAGAAGAAGGAAAGATGTAAAATGAGTGTGCCAAAGCTGTAGAAATTTGGGGATAATTTGAGCATAAGAATCAGCAGCAAAATGACAGTACACGATTACAAACAATATTCTCAAATGACCTGGCCACACAGTAACTACATGCACCCAATCCTTTTTACATAAGTATGCACTAACTGGTGGTGGACTTACATTTCTCCACCATACATTCCCTTCATATCTTGTCTCACGTTATCAACAAAGTGTGATGCGTTATCTTCTTCGTGCTTTTGTTCTTCTTCCCTGTACTCTGAAAACAAGCAACATCTTGATTAAAGCAACCATAATGGTGGCCAATTTTCTGGAGAAGCTTCCATGCACTCTTCTTTTTGCAGCTGGACTTCCCCATCAGGAGAAGCTGGCCTTCAATGGTGGACAATTTTCTGGTGGGATTCTGGAGTTGGCCAGCGGGGCAACCGGGGGTGCTAGAGGTAGGGGCACGTCTAGGTAGCCAAGAGTACGACCGCCAGCAACATGCAGGGTCTACAAAAAGGCCGTCGGCATTGTCTTCCACGGGATGTATGTTGCGACAAGCAGAGCGGCGTCTCTGCCAGGAACAATTTTGGATGTAGGGTCACGCACAACTCACCACCATGGTTGCTGGATAAGTCGCGGCGAGCTAAGGGGCTGCAGCACATGAGGTACGAATATACATGAGATGTCTTTTTAACATGTTCAGTACATGGAGATCCCAATATACATAAATCTTTTCAGGTAAATGGCAACTGGCAACATGTGGAAACAGAAAGAATGTCCCAGCTGAATGCGTGCCACCCATGGTAGGTAATAAACTAAAACTTTGAACGAAAACAAAGTTAAGAGGTAATTGGTCTCAGAAGAAGTCTGCCTTCAGATTCAGCAGAAGTTGAACTGGATGGTGGGCAGCAGGATCTAGGCTGATGTGTTCATGGATGGCCAGCAGCTCTGTCGTTGAATGGCCCATGGCTGTGTAGTTTAACGACTCAGGTTGCTTTGGGGGGACGCAAGGCGGCCCTACAGATCGGATCCGGGTAAGGGTGCTCTCCACTACCTAGAAGAAAATGCTCTGAAGGACAAAACACACACACAAGAACAACTACACATTAGGATTTCTAAATGGTCCTCTGTTTGTAAACATAAAGAAGTTCAGGAAGATCCTAGAATGCACGCACACACCAGAGTATGAACACCCGCATTAACATGTACATCTAAGTTCCTCTCATTATACACCGTTAATTCTTTTTTCAACAACATATGAAATGAATTGTCAAATCAATACTCAGAAATGGGCTCTCTTTTATGCATATCAATACAGACCCAATAGTCCATGGTTCTTTTTTTAACATACTAAGATGAACAGCAGAGAAGCAGCCATACCAGCAAAACTGAATTTGCAAACAATATTGCAGAAGCAACAAAGTTTCCTGTAGCTTTGAATGAGTAGAGCTGATTTGGAAGAAGTGGTGTAGGGGTTCAAGCAAGAGATGACGGGAAGGTAAATCAGAGGAGCTGCAGAAGGTCACACATGAGGGATGCCAAGGCAGGAGGTGCAGAGTTGAGAGTTGAGGAGCATGGTGTGTTTGGTGAGAGGCCCTGCCGTCTGTGTAATGCCCCTAGTCGGCGGCTTCAGGGAGCAAGGGCGTTGGTGCAGGGGGCGGCGGAGCATGGGAGCAAGGCGACAGACCCCGAGAGGAGTCAATGGTTTGACAGGTCAATCTCATTTTCTCCCTCAGGATCCTCACGCGGGGGCGGCGAGCGGCTCTGGCGTGCTGCAGTAGACGTTGGGAGGATCCCTCGAACTTCCTCCGGATCTGGCCTCGAACTTCTACCGGCAAAGTGCCGGCGGTGCTGCGGGAGGAGGCCGACGTCGGCGTCGTAGTAGAGGGCTTGCGGCAGCGTCACGGTAGGAGGCGTCGTCACGCTGGCTGGGGTAGGTGGCCTTTGGTGATTACCGGTCGGAGGTTTTCTGGGGCGGCGGCACACGGGGTTGGCGGGGCGGCGGCGCCTGGGGCCGGGGGCGACGGCACCAGGGGTTGAGGGCGGCGGCGATTGGGCGATCTCCGGCGATGGGTGAGTCGGTGGTTTCCTGGGCGGCAGCGGGGATCGAGAGAGAGAGAGAGGTGTGGGAGGTGGGGGACAGTGGTTGGGGCATTTTGCATCTTCGGGATTTGAGGAACACCGCGTCGCTACTATATTGAGCCCCGTGATCCAAATAATTATTTTGATCCCGGGATTAGAATAGTGCCACCCTATATATATATATATATATATATATATATATATCAATTAGGCTTCAAGTGTGTACTTGTTGGTGAAAGTATTGTCCAATGGTAATTATATTTTGTATTACTCATGTAGCCTACAAAGTCTGTCACACAGCCTTCTAACTTCTTACCCCATTTCTAAATTTGTACTAGTCCTCTATACCGTATATTGCGCTACTCGTACTACTATCTCCCTCCTGATTTAGTGGCCCCCTTCGTAATTTTTGTCAAATTTTGACCATAAATTTCACTAACTAAATGTTAATCCATGTCACAAAAAAATAATGTTTTATTTGTATTTGAACATAGTTTCCAATGGAATAATTTTTGGTGACATGCATTTACATTTTGTTAGTTAAACCTATGGTTAAAATGTGACACTAAATACGACTAGTAAGTAGTACAATAGAAATACTAGTATACGTCAGTCAAATTATTCATCATGTCCACACATTGAATTGACATGACAACACGCTGCGCGTGAGGTGACACAAGATTCCCGGCGGCGTCTTTGGGTATTGTGGACTTCAGATTTGGAATACCACTTATCTATCGAAATCTTTCACCATTTACTTAAAACAATCGATTGATCATAGATTGAGTACCATATAATTGGAATTAACCGATGCAAGCCCAAGAAGGATTGGTCGGTGCTGTCGACTGGCGTCAAGTTTGATCCCATGGATCAAGAGCTGATCAAGCACCTTGAGGCCAAAGTGACTGCAGACAGCGCGAGATCTCACCCTCTCATCGATTTGTTCATACCAACCATCAATAGCGAGCATGGCATATGCTACACCCATCCTGAGAAACTTCCAGGTAAGACACCGATCGGACGTCTACTTGCACAAACATATTCCTTTGTTTATAGCTCTATTTTTCTTTTTAGACGTAGACCTAGTGAAGCAATTGCAATTTGATAGTTAATAAAAACCGAAACAAGTGACTGCAACATTCCAAAGATGTTATGAAAATGCCAACCACGTACACTAAAATCTGTATTTGACAATACTGCAGGTATTTCACTGAGTGGCCTAAGCAAGCATTTCTTCCAATGCAATTCCAGGGCGTTCAAAAGGGGAACGTGGAAGCGTCGCAAGATACAGTCGGAGTGCGGCATGCACGCGATGTGGCACAAGACCGGCAATACCTTGCTGGTGGTGGTCAATGACCGGCAGACGAGAAGCAAAAAGGTTCTGGTGCTGCACACCAACAAGAGCTTCGACTAGCAGAGGACCAACTTGGTGACGCACCAGTACCACCTCGGGGACCTGGAGCAAGAGAAGGAGCGGGAGAGGGTCCTTTGCAAGATTTTCTAGCAGACGATCACTAGGGTCAGGAGTAAAAAGATTATAAGTTAGTTTGGTATTGGTACTTGTACTACCTTGTCGTCCGCAAGTTGGTATTGTTGTTAACAATCTTTCAGTATGAACTTGACATTTGCTTCCAACCATCATGCCGAGGGTCGACGTGGATATAAAGCTGAATCATTTGTTTCGAAACGAATTTTCAGGCACCTGATTTTTATTTGATGGGTAGCATAAGCACCTGCCATTCGAATTCCCAGTTCTCCAATTTTTTTGAAACAAGTGCATGCACTTATTATCACAATGAAAAAACAATATACCTGATGCATCCCAGTTATCAGTCTGTACTTGCAGAATTCTCTCGTTTGTTGAGTAGGTATATTGTTTTTTCAGGTCGAGCAAGTTTCAACTGGGCTATAGACTTCCCAGGCTTGGCTTCATTTTTAACAGGCCCAACCCATAACAACAACGGAGCACAAAGATCCAGCAGGTATCTACTGGCCTCTGGCCCGCCAGCATTAGTTATATTTTGTCTTACAACATCCGCAGGTAGTTTTTTTACTGAATCAAATACACAGCCCAGTTCTATTTTCCTCTTGAAACGCCATGTCCTAAATCTGGTTTCTAATCTTACCTATAGTTTTACTAGTTCATATACACTTATCATTATATTGAAAATACATAAATTTCCCTTTTCATATATACATCCTTATTTTTGTAGTTGTTTTCCTTCCCAGCGCAAATTTTTTTACCACTGGTTTTCCCTTAAACCAACTCAATTGTCCCACGTCTTATTTGCTTACAAAAACAAAATGATTTTTTTGACAAATCAATAAGTTCTTAAAAATGTTTATCATTTCGGGATTACAACAGTTCGGACTCCACCGAAATATGCCAAATAAGGTTGAACTTTTTGACCGTGGTCCGGGGCAGAAAATGGGCTGTAATAAATTACTTAAGAATTAGGAAATGGGATGCAAGTTATAATTTTCTTAGCAAATGGGCTCTATGTTGTCTGCCACATATTCGGAGGCTGACTTGTGGGCCTACTAAGTTCATGCGTACACAAGGTTTCTCAAAAAAAGAAACTTAGTCAACAATCAACTCTACCAGCGTCAGATCGTTAGATTTCAATCTAACGGCAATCGTGCTTCTTCAGTCTCTGATCTTCCTGCTCCAGCTGCCCAAACCAGCGCCGATGGAACTGCCTGCTCCTGCCTCCCATGGCCAGCTGTGCTGCCGGGCAGGCCCCACGGCCCCATCATACTAGCATCTCTGGCCTGTCTATCCCTCTACTCATCCACACCTCCTGTTATTTTCTGGCGACGGTAGCCGAACCAGTCAACCCTTGTACTCCCCACCGTGTGGGCAACCACTGTCGTGTCTTCCCCGGTTCCATGTCGTTCCCTTCGTAGGCCTCGCCGTCATCCACCGCCCTAGTGCTCTAGGCGCAGCGTGGTTAATGTGGTCAACGAACGACATCCATCGGAAGTTGACTGTACGTGGAGAGGCTGACAGCTGGGTCCATGGCCGCACACAAGGAAATGCCTCCTTATTATGCGCAAAATAGTGATTCCTCCACCTGACATCTGGGACCCACCGGAAGGACCTCTGTATTTCATGAAAAAATGTTCCCCTCGCTGACAGCTTGGACCCACCAGGTATATCTTCGCACGCAAGGAAGTGCCTCCTTATTATGCACAAAAAATATGAATACTCCCCTGCGTGGGAGGCTGACTTGTGGGCCTACTAAGTTGACGGGGACGGAGGGCTTTGTCAACTTAGTCAATATTAATGATTCTAGCTCCAGTGACTATACGATGTCCATCCAACGGCTGTAGTGCTTCTTCAACCTCTGGTCTTCTTGCTCCAGCCACCCAAACCAGCACCGGTCGTGCCACGTGCTCCTGCCTCTAGTGGCCGGCTGTGATGGAGCGGAAGCCTCACCACCCCCTACTACTCCCACTGCTGGCCAGGCCATCCGCCTCTACTCAACCACACCCCCTTTTATTCTGCGGTGACGACAGCATCACACCGGAGCCGAACCAGTGAACCCTCGTACACCGCTCCGCATGGGCTTCCACTGATGCGTCTTCCCCGGCTCCACGTCGTCCCCTTCGTAGGCCTTGCCGTCGTCCACCGCCGTGGTGCTCTCAGCACGGCGTGGTCAACATGGTCAAGGAATGACTTCCATCGGAAGAGTACTGCATGTGGAGAGGCTGACAGCTGGGTCCACGGCCGCAGCAAGGAAGTGCCTCCTTATTACGCGCAAAATAATAATTCCTCCACATGACAGCAGGGACCCACCAGACGGGCCATCGTATTTCGCTAAAAAAACACCCCCCAACGGCTGGGACCACCAGCTAAATCTTCGCACGCAAGGAAGTGCCTGACAGTCGGGACCCACCTGGTCGAAGCGTACGTAGCATTGTCATTCTGGTCGCGAACGTGTACGTACATACTGGTCGATGTAGAGGCATGCACTTGTCGTAGTAGAGGCGCACACGTGTCATAGTAGAGGCGTGCACGTAGCACGTACACGTACGTACAGCGGCCAGGGTGCAAGAAAGTAAATACGGCCACATACATACATGCGGCGGCGTCTCGAACGCCTACTCGCCCATACGTACAGCCAGGGCTCGTGCACATGGCTGTGGCTGGGTCAGAACGGAGAAACTGCATTGTCATCGTGTTCATGGGGAGGCAACGGAATGCATCGTGTTCATCGAGAGGCAACGGATCGTGTGCTGTTCATCGGGAGCCAACCGGACTTGGACAGAACAGGTGATGGAAACGAGGCCTGGCATACCGCAGAACAGAGGAAACGTCCTTGTGTTGGATCGTCCATCGTGGAAACGGTCTCCTGTTCATCAGGAGGGGCCTAGCGTATCGCAAAACGGAGGAAACGGATCTCCTACGGTCGAAACGGGGTCTTGTTGATCGGGAGGGGTGTGGCGTACCGCAAAACGGAGGAAACGAACTTGTGTTGGAGCGCTACGGTCGAAACGGGGGTCATGTTCATCGGGAGGGGTGTGCAGTACCGCAAAACGGGACTCCACGAGATACTGTTCATCTCCACCGTCGACCTCCTCCAGCCTCCACGGGTTACTGTTCATCCATCGTCGACCTCCTCCAGCCTCCGCGTACGACTGTTCATCCCCGGGCTCCTGTTCATCCAGCCTCCACCGGCTACTGTTAAACCAGCCCTCTCCACGGGGTCCTGTTCAACCACCCCTCCATGGGCTACTGTTCATCCAGCCTTCCACCGGCTACTGTTTAACCATCCCTCCGCCGAGTACTGTTTAACCAGCCCTCCATGGGGTCCTGTTCATCCAGCCCTCCACGGGGTCCTGTTCATCCACCGGCTTGATCGATCGGGGTACTGTTCATCCAGTGGCAATGACCTCTACTACCACGGGTTCCTGTTCACCGAACCCCCACCGGGAACTGTTCATCCAACCCCCCCCCCCCAGCAACGCTCACCGTTCATCTAGAGGCAGCATCGATCAACTTCAGTTAGCATCAGTAGCAAAGGAATCACTCGATCTGGTTCAGTTAACAGCCATTGATCGATTGCTCGGGTTCAGCAACGCGTAGCCTGTAGTGCAATCGCTCAGGTTCAGTTACAGCCCAACGCCTTGCTCGGGTTCAGTTAGAGAGCAACACCTCACACACATGCGCGTACGTATGAGAGAAACATGCATCGCTCGACCCCCGACCAGCCACCGTAACCGGTAACTCCCCGATATTTTCCTCGTCCTTGCTTCTACCATGGTTTTTTCTATCATGGACGGCACAAAGAATGTCATGCAGCTGCATCTCCGGCCCGCCCAGGACGAAAAGCCCATTTTCTGTCATGATTTTTTGTCATAGAAGTAGGACCCCACCACATCTATGATGATACCAGGTTTTGTCACAATTATTGTCATAGAAGCATGCATTGCAAATTAACATTCATACTCGTCCATATAACTTTGTAATGTGGTATATATATATGTAGAAATTATAAAATAATTTTTAGGCCACACTAGGTGTGGTTTTATTTAAAAGGAATGTTGCATGCGAAATAAATGTGAAGACATGGCTTTTTAGATAAATGGGGAACGTGATGTAACATGTGCGAATGTGTAGTTGACATATTTAGTAGGGCCTAGAGAGGGTATGCGTACGTATTACGTATTCGAGAGAGGCATGGATATAGGGATCGGCCGGGGGTGCGATGTGGGAGAGATAACACGAGAAATGAGAGAGGTCTAGAGAGAGAGACGAATAGGATGTCACTGCAAGAGATGCCCTTGAGTGTGTATATGCAAGGGGGGGAGGGGATAGAGGCATGAGGAGAAAATATTTTGTGTGGTGTCTGTGTTGGTATGTGTGGGTGTGAGAAGATAACGAGACCTAGGAGTAGAGGGTGTGTCAGCACGTGAGGTCCGATGGGCCGAGGTGAGGCCCTTGGTTTGGTTCGGTTCTGCGCTACATTTGTCGGATCGTGATGCATTCAGGGAGACCCATGGAGGACTACTCATACAAGACAAAGATACCAGAGTCGTGAAGGACTCTGTGTGCACTGACAAAGCCAGCTAGGATTTGTAACCCTAGGTCCTCATACTAAGGTAATCCCTTATCTCTGATATTACCATTCATCCAACCTAACTTTAAGGGGCATCCTACAGAATGCTATGCTGGAATCATACTCGTCAATTAGGAAGAGAGGTGGAGAAATGCGTGCGAGACAAGCCTAAAGATAATGTGTGTGCAGGAGACACGTAGGTAGGTCTATGTATAGAGAAAGGCTCGATGGGGATTGTGCGTGCATATGTGTGTGAGAGGAAGAGTGCTTGTGATAAAGGTTAGTGAAATTATTCTTTAATGGTTGCGAGAGGGAGCGAGGGTGATATTGAGAGCATGTGTGCCATAAAGACACCTCGGGAGAGAGAGCGTGAGCTTGTGTGAGAGACCACCGATGGATATACACCATGTGCGCATATGTGTCAGAGAAAAAGTTAGCACGTGTGTGAGGAGGGGCCTATGGAGAGTGAAACTACATGTAAAAGACTGATGTACACATTGAATAAAAATATAAATTGTATCCAAATATTAGGATGGGATCATGATATTTGCAATTCCCGTACGAAACGGTCATTCGTCCATCAGACATCTACATTCTATCAAATTTGAGCATGCCTATGTTATTATTCGACATAATTGATCCATAGAGTCAGTATTTTGAACACCGGACAATGCATCGATTTAACAATTCGAATATAAACATGAGTATAGTTCATGTTGTGTGTGTAAAGCAAATTGTACATACAAAAGTTACAAAGTGAACATTATAAATAGCTAGCTATGAACAAGCATACATTTGAATTCAACTTAAGGTGGTTTAAAAAATTCGAATTCCACATGAAGTCCATTCAATCATTTGAATTCGAGATCATGGCATTTGTAAATCATAACTAAATTATGGGGCACCAATCTTTACTCTACTTTTGTACATAATAGCATATATAGTCGTGTACAAAATAGATTCAAATTTACCTCCTCCATTCCAAAATAATCATAGTTATAGTATTTTCAAGTGTCAAAAATTCAAAAAGAAGCACATAATTTAATTAGGTTTTCAAACATACAAGGTCAAATTTAACATTGTCTATTTAGGTCAATCCTCAAAGTTCAAGAGTACTCTAAACGTGAATGCTTCTGTTTCAAAATTTCGTACGAAGTGCCAAAAGAGCCTCTACTCGCCGGAAACCTCTTGAGACCACTGTTTGGTAGAAGGAAATTACTTTTCCAACTCCGACCCGTGAAGCCTACCACCCCGACATCTATAGGTCTAAACTGGGGTAGGTTTGTAACTTCATCTAGACACCATGCGACCACCTCCGAAAAACGTTCATACACCGTGGCTGCCTAAACACACATTTGCTCGGCCGAAATCGCTCCCACCCACTATTTGGGACACCTGGGATTACTGTCCTACTCCCGACCCGCGGTAGGTCCAAAATTTAAGAGGGGGGCAAAGTTTGTACTTTCCCCAAATTTCAAACAAGCGTGCCCCATCTTCTGAAAAAACAAAAACAAGCGCGTCCTAGACAGAAACATTGTTCCCCATTAGCTTCGCCCCGCCCCCCCCCCCCCCCACCCCGTCCGATTGACCATTCGTACTCCGTGTGCTCCCAATCTACCTCTCCAACAACTGCGAAACGCCGGCATCCTCCGCCCGCCACCCCATCCCACCCATCAACTACCGCCATCCTCCATCACGTCGGAGCTGATACACCGACGTCGTCGTCCATCGCAACCGCAACCGCAACCGGAATGCACTCCATCGCTAGTAGTTGAAGCCGAGGCCGAGCTGCCTCCAGGACACTGACGTGTGCCGTACCCAAGCCAGTTCAACCATGCCGTCATGCGCCTCACCGCTGCCACTCCAATGCCGCCACTGTCCATCGCACCAGAGTTGTTCCCGCTACTCCGTCCTTTGCCGCCTCGGATCTGCTTCCCCTCCACCGATAGACGGCCATCACAACACAATCAACAATTTGGCCATGGGTTCGTCCAAGGCTCCACACTCCTCCAAAACATAGGTTCCACTGATAAAACGAAGAACATCACCGCGATATTAGGAGACACAACACTGGCAACCGGAACTGCTACTCCTCTTCCCTTATTAGTGTAAATCTTACGTGTCTGCTTGCATGGTATTCATCCCACAGAAGACACTAGTTGACCGCTTCTTCCTACACCTTCTTCATGATACTAGACATTCCTAGTAACTCGTGATGCACAAGGTTTCTCCTCATATACTATTTCACCTTAGCTAGAGGTCCGTCGCCCCCCTGGATTTCAATTCCTAGTTAGTTGATTCCCAATTAAAGGAAGCATTCCCTGGCATAACAGGCACTATTCCACCTATTATGCTGGGGAAGTAGTGCCTCGATGCTTATCTGAGGGGTGTGTGGGGCATAGGAGCTACTGGTGCCCGATCTAGTGGTCGGTCAGGCTTAAACGGATGGCCGGGGGGCACTGCTAAGCACGGCGGTGGTGTGAGGTCGAGGGGAGGGCGGGGCAGCGGAGGCAGGGGTCTGGGTGGTGGTCGCCGGCGGTTTGAGAAAGATCGTCAAAAGTGACTAGCGGGAGGTAGACGAAGGCCATCTACCCGTTCCTTGTAGATTGGACGGTTCATAAAAAATCGACTGACAGATTTATTTTCAGTCGACTATCATTTTGATAGGACCACATGTATGTTGGAAATATGCCCTAGAGGCAATAATAAAATACTTATTATTATATTTCTTTGTTCATGATAATTGTCTATTGTTCATGCTATAATTGTGTTATCCGGAAATTGTAATACATGTGTGAATACATAGACCACAACACGTCCCTAGTGAGTCTCTAGTTAACTAGCTCGTTGATCAAAAGATAGTCATGGTTTCCTGACTATGGACATTGGATGTCATTGATAACGAGATCACATCATTAGGAGAATGATGTGATGGACAAGACCCAATCCTAAGCATAGCTCAAAGATCGTGTAGTTCGTTTGCTGTAGCTTTTCCGAATGTCAAGTATCATTTCCTTAGACCATGAGATTGTGCAACTCCCGGATACCATAGGAGTGCTTTGGGTGGGCCAAACGTCACAACGTAACTAGGTGACTATAAAGGTACACTACAGGTATCTCCGAAAGTGCCTATTGGGTTGGCACGAATCGAGACTGGGATTTGTCACTCCGTATGACGGAGAGGTATCTCTGGGCCCACTCGGTAATGCATCATCATAATGAGCTCAATGTGACCAAGTGGTTGATCCCGGGATCATGCATTACGGTACGAGTAAAGTGACTTGCCGGTAATGAAATTGAACGAGGTATTGGGATACCGAGGATCGAGTCTCGGGCAACTAACGTACCGATTGACAAAGGGAATAGTATACGAATTGATTGAATCCTCGACATCGTGGTTCATCCGATGAGATCATCGAGGAGCATGTGGGAGCCAACATGGGTATCCAAATCCCGCTGTTGGTTATTGACCGGAGAGTCGTCTCGGTCATGTCTGCGTGTCTCCCGAACCCGTAGGGTCAACACACTTAAGGTTTAGTGACGCTAGGGTTGTTGAGATATTAGTATACGGTTACCCGAAAGTTGTTCGGAGTCCCGGATGAGATCCTGGACGTCACAAGGAGTTCCGGAATGGTCCGGAGGTGAAGATTTATATATAGGAAGTCAAGTTTCGGCCATCGGGAAAGTTTCGGGGGTAATCGGTATTGTACCGGGACCACCGGAAGGGTCCCGGGGGTCCACCGGGTGGGGCCACCTATCCCGGAGGGCCCCATGGGCTGAAGTGGGAGGGGAACCAGCCCCTAGTGGGCTGGTGCGCCCCCCTTGGTCCTCCCCTTGCGCCTAGGGTTGGAAACCCTAGGGGTGGGGGCGCCACACTTGCCTTGGGGGGCAAGCCACCCTCTTGGCCGCCGCCCCCCCTAGGGACCCTATATATAGTGGGGGGAGGGAGGGAAGCCGCACCCTAGCCCCTGGCCTCTCTCTCTCCCTCCCGTGACACTCCTCCATTTCCCTGTGCTTGGTGAAGCCCTACCGAGATCACCATTGCTTCCACCACCACGCCGTCGTGCTGCTGGATCTTCATAAACCTCTCCTTCCCCCTTGCTGGATCAAGTTGGAGGAGATGTCTTCCCAACCGTACGTGTGTTGAACGCGGAGGTGCCGTCCGTTCGGCGCTAGGTCATCGATGATTTCGATCACAACGAGTACGACTCCATCAACCCCGTTCTCTTGAACGCTTCTGCGCGATCTACAAGGGTATGCAGATGCACTCCTTTCTCCCTCGTTGCTAGATGACTCCATAGATTGATCTTGGTGATGCATAGAAAATTTTAAAATTCTGCTACGTTCCCCAACAGTGGTATCAGAGCTAGGTCTATGCGTAGTTTCTATGCACGAGTAGAACACAAAGCAGTTGGGGGCGTGGATATTGTCAATTTGCTTGCCGTTACTAGTATTATCTTGATTCGGCGGCATCGTGGGATGAAGCGGCCCGGACCGACCTTACACGTACGCTTATGTGAGACTGGTTCCACCGATTGACATGCACTAGTTGCATAAGGTGGCTGGCGGGTGTCTGTCTCTCCCACTTTAGTCGGATCGGATTCGATGAAAAGGGTCCTTATGAAGGGTAAATAGAAATTGGCATATCACGTTGTGGTTTTGGCATAGGTAAGAAATGTTCTTGCTAGAAACCTATAGCAGCCACGTAAAAAACTTGCAACAACAATTAGAGGGCGTCTAACTTGTTTTTGCAGCATGTGCCGTGTGATGTGATATGGCCAAAAGGATGTGATGAATGATATATGTGATGTATGAGATTGATCATGTTCTTCTAATAGGAATCACGACTTGCATGTCGATGAGTATGACAACTGACAGGAGCCATAGGAGTTGTCTTTATTTATTTATGACCTACGTGTCAACATAAACGTCATGTAATTACTTTACTTTATTGCTAAAGCGTTAGCCATAGTAGTAGAAGTAATAGATGAAGAGACAACTTCAAAAAGACACGATGATGGAGATCATGATGATGGAGATCATGGTGTCATGCCGGTGACAACGATGATCATGGAGCCCCGAAGATGGAGTTCAAAAGGAGCAAATGATATTGGCCATATCATGTCACTATTTGATTGCATGTGATGTTTATCATGTTTTACATCTTATTTGATTAGAATGACGGTAGCTTAAATAAGATGATCCCTCGTAATAATTTCAAGAAAGTGTTCCCCCTAACTGTGCACCATTGCGAAGGTTCGTTGTTTCAAAGCACCACATGATGATCGGGTGTGATAGATTCTAACGTTCGAATACAACGGGTGTAAGCCAGATTTACACACGCAATACACTTAGGTTGACTTGACGAGCCTAGCATGTACAGACATGGCCTCGGAACACAGAAGACCGAAAGGTCGAGCAAGAGTCGTATAGAAGATACGATCAACATGAAGATGTTCACCGATGTTGACTAGTCCGTCTCACGTGATGATCGGACACGGCCTAGTTAACTCGGATCATGTTTCACTTAGATGACTGGAGGGATGTCTATCTGAGTGGGAGTTCATTGAATAATTTGATTAGATGAACTTAATTATCATGAACTTAGTCTAAAATCTTTACAATATGTCTTGTAGATCAAATGGCCCACATTGTCCTCAACTTCAACGCGTTCCTAGAGAAATCCAAGCTAAAAGATGATGGCAGCAACTATACGGACTGGGTCCGGAACCTGAGGATCATCCTCATAGCTGCCAAGAAAGATTATGTCCTAGAAGCACCGCTAGGTGACGCACCTATCCCAGAGAACCAAGACGTTATGAACGCTTGGCAGTCACGTGCAGATGATTACTCCCTCGTTCAGTGCGGCATGCTTTACAGCTTAGAACCGGGGCTCCAAAAGCGTTTTGAGAGATACGGAGCATATGAGATGTTCGAAGAGCTGAAAATGGTTTACCAAGCTCATGCCCGGGTCGAGAGATATGAAGTCTCCGACAAGTTCTTCAGCTATAAGATGGAGGAAAATAGTTCTGTCAGTGAGCACATACTCAAAATGTCTGGGTTGCATAACCGCTTGACTCAACTAGGAGTTAATCTCTCGGATGACGTGGTCATTGACAGAATCCTTCAGTCGCTTCCACCGAGCTACAAGAGCTTTGTGATGAACTTCAATATGCAGGGGATGGAAAAGACCATTCCTGAGGTATATTCAATGCTGAAATCAGCGGAGGTGGAAATCAAAAAGGAACATCAAGTGTTGATGGTGAATAAAACCACTAAGTTCAAGAAAGGCAAGGGTAAGAAGAACTTCAAGAAGGACGGCAAGGGAGTTGACGCGCCCGTTAAGCAAGCTGCCGGGAAGAAGCCAAAGAATGGACCCAAGCCTAAGACTGAGTGTTTTTATTGCAAGGGAAGTGGTCACTGGAAGCGGAACTGCCCCAAATACTTAGCGGACAAGAAGGCCGGCAACACTAAAGGCATATGTGATATACATGTAATTGATGTGTACCTGACCAGTACTCGTAGTACCTCCTGGGTATTTGATACCGGTGCGGTTGCTCACATTTGTAACTCAAAGCAGGAGCTGCAGAATAAGCGGAGACTGGCGAAGGACGAGGTGACGATGCGCGTCGGGAATGGTTCCAAGGTCGATGTGATTGCCGTCGGCATGCTGCCTCTACATTTACCTACGGGATTAGTTTTAAACCTCAATAATTGTTATTTAGTGCCAGCTTTGAGCATGAACATTGTATCAGGATCTTGTTTAATTCAAGATGGCTACTCATTTAAATCTGAGAATAATGGTTGTTCTATTTATATGAGAGATATGTTTTATGGTCATGGTCCGTTGGTGAATGATTTGTTCTTAATGAATCTCGAGCGTAATGTTACACATATTCATAGTGTGAACACCAAAAGATGTAAGGTTGATAATGATAGTCCCATATACTTGTGGCACTGCCGCCTTGGTCACATAGGTGTCAAACGCATGAACAAGCTCCATGCAGATGGACTTTTGGAGTCTCTTGATTATGAATCATTTGACACGTGCGAACCATGCCTCATGGGTAAAATGACCAAGACTCCATTCTCAGGAACAATGGAGCGATCAACCAACTTATTGGAAATCATACATACTGATGTCTGCGGTCCAATGAGTGTTGAGGCTCATGGTGGCTATCATTATGTTCTCACCCTCACTGACGACTTGAGTAGATATGGGTATGTCTACTTACTGAAACACAAGTCTGAGAACTTTGAAAAGTTCAAGGAATTTCAGAGCGAGGTTGAGAATCAACGTGACAGGAAAGTCAAGTTCTTGCGATCAGATCGTGAGGGAGAATACTTGAGTCACGAATTTGGCACACACTTAAGAAAATGTGGAATAGTTTCACAATTCACTCCGCCTGGAACACCTCAGCGTAATGGTGTGTCTGAACGTCGTAATTGCACTCTATTGGATATGGTGCGATCTCTGATGTCTCTTACCGATTTACCACTGTCATTTTGGGGCTATGCTTTAGAGACTGCCGCATTCACTTTAAATAGGGCTCCGTCGAAATCCGTTGAGATGACACTATATGAATTATGGTTTGGGAAGAAACATAAGCTGTTGTTTCTAAAAGTTTGGGGATGCGATGCTTATGTCAAGAAACTTCAACCTGAAAAGCTCGAACCCAAATCAAAAAATGCATCTTCATAGGATACCCTAAAGAAACTATTGGGTATACCTTCTACCTCAGATCCGAAGGCAAGATATTTATTGCCAAGAATGGGTCCTTTTTAGAGAAAGAGTTTCTCTCGAAAGAAATAAGTGGGAGGAAAGTAGAACTTGATTAAGTATTACCTCTTGAAGCGGTAAGTGGCGCAGCTCAAGAAAATGTTCCTGAGGTGCCTGCACCAACTAGAGAGGAAGTTAATGATGATGATCATGAAACTTCAGATCAAGTTGCTACTAAACTTCGTAGGTCCACGAGGACACGTTCCGCACCAGAGTGGTACGGCAACCCTGTCTTGGAAATCATGTTGTTAGACAACGGTGAACCTTCGAACTATGAAGAAGCGATGGCGGGCCCGGATTCCGACAAATGGCTGGAAGCCATGAAATCCGAGATAGGATCCATGTATGAAAACGAAGTATGGACTTTGACTGACTTGCCCGATGATCGGCGAGCCATAGAAAATAAATGGATCTTTAAGAAGAAGGCAGACGCGGATGGTAACGTAACCATCTATAAAGCTCGGCTTGTCACTAAGGGTTATCGACAAGTTCAAGGGGTTGACTACGATGAGACTTTCTCACCCGTAGCGAAGCTAAAGTCCGTCCGAATCATGTTAGCAATTGCCGCATTCTATGATTATGAGATATGGCAAATGGACGTCAAAACTGCATTCCTTAATGGTTTCCTTAAGGAAGAATTGTATATGATGCAGCCGGAAGGTTTTGTCGATCCTAAGAATGCTGACAAGGTGTGCAAGCTCCAACGCTCGATTTATGGGCTGGTGCAAGCATCTCGGAGTTGGAACATTCGTTTTGATGAGATGATCAAAGTGTTTGGGTTTACGCAGACTTATGGATAAGCCTGCATTTACAAGAAAGTGAGTGGGAGCTCTGTAGCATTTCTCGTATTGTATGTGGATGACATACTGTTGATGGGAAATGATATAGAATTCTTCGAAAGCATAAAGGCCTACTTGAACAAGTGTTTTTCAATGAAGGATCTTGGAGAAGTTGCTTATATATTAGGCATCAAGATCTGGATGACTCTAAGTCACAAACCGGATACGCGTATATTTTGAATGGTGGGGCAGTAAGCTGGTGCAGTTGCAAGCAAAGCGTTGTGGCGGGATCTACATGTGAAGCGGAGTACATGGCAGACTCAGAGGTAGCACAAGAAGCAGTCTGGGTGAAGGAGTTCATTACCGACCTAGGAGTCATACCCAATGTGTCGGGCCCGATGACTCTCTTCTGTGACAACACTGGAGCTATTGCCCTTGCCAAGGAGCCCAGGTTTCACAGGAAGACCAGGCATATCAAGCATCACTTCAACTCCATTCGTGAAAGTGTTCAAAATGGAGACATAGATATTTGTAAAGTACATACGGACCTGAATGTGGCAGATCCGTTGACTAAACCTCTCCCTAGAGCAAACATGATCAACACCAGAACTGCATGGGTGTTCGGTTCATCACAATGTAACTAGACTATTGACTCTAGTGCAAGTGGGAGACTGTTGGAAATACGCCCTAGAGGCAATAATAAAATGGTTATTGTTGTATTTCTTTGTTCATGATAATTGTCTATTGTTCATGCTATAATTGTGTTATCCGTAAATCGTAATGCATGTGTGAATACATAGACCACAACATGTCCCTAGTGAGCCTCTAGTTGACTGGCTCGTTGATCAAAAGATAGTCATGGTTTCCTGACTATGGACATTGGATGTCATTGATAACGGGATCACATCATTAGGAGAATGATGTGATGGACAAGACCCAATCCTAAGCATAGCTCAAAGATCGTGTAGTTCGTTTGATGTAGCTTTTCTGAATGTCAAGTATCATTTCCTTAGACCATGATATTGTGCAACTCCCGGATACCGTAGGAGTGCTTTGGGTGTGCCAAACGTCACAACATAACTGGGTGACTATAAAGGTACACTATAGGTATCTCCGAAAGTGTCTGTTGGGTTGGCACGAATCGAGACTGGGATTTGTCACTCCGTATGACGGAGAGGTATCTCTGGGCCCACTCGGTAATGCATCATCATAATGAGCTCAATGTGACCAAGTGGTTGATCATGGGATCATGCATTACGGTACGAGTAAAGTGACTTGCCGGTAACGAGATTGAAAGAGGTATTGGGATACCGACGATCGAGTCTCAGGCAATTAACATACTGATTGGCAAAGGGAATTGTATACGGATTGATTGAATCCTCGACATCATGGTTCATCCGATGAGATCATCGAGGAGCATGTGGGAGCCGACATGGGTATCCAGATCCCGCTGTTGGTTATTGACCAGAGAGTCGTCTCGGTCATGTCTGCGTGTCTCCTGAACCCGTAGGGTCAACATACTTAAGGTTCGGTGATGCTAGGGTTGTTGAGATATTAGTATACGGTAACCTGAAAGTTGTTCGGAGTCCCGGATGAGATCCCGGACGTCACGAGGAGTTCCGGAATGGTCCGGAGGTGAAGATTTATATATAGGAAGTCAAGTTTCGGCAATCGGGAATGTTTCGGGGGTAATCGGTATTGTACCGGGACCACCGGAAGGGTCCCGGGGGTCCACCGGGTGGGGCCACCTATCTCGGAGGGCCCCATGGGCTGAAGTGGGAGGGGAACCAGCCCCTAGTGGGCTGGTGCGCCCCCCTTGGGCCTCCCCCTGCGCCTAGGGTTGGAAACCCTAGGGGTGGGGGCGCCACACTTGCCTTGGGGGGCAAGCCACCCCCTTGGCCGCCGCCCCCCCAGGAGATTGGATCTCCTAGGGCCGGCACCCCCCTAGGGACCCTATATATAGTGGGGGGAGGGAGGGCAGCCGCACCCTAGCCCCTGGCCTCTCCCTCTCCCTCCCGTGACACTCCTCCATCTCCCTGTGCTTGGCGAAGCCCTGCCGAGATCACCGTTGCTTCCACCACCACGCCATCGTGTTGCTGGATCTTCATCAACCTCTCCTTCCCCCTTGCTGGATCAAGTTGGAGGAGACGTCTTCCCAACCGTACATGTGTTGAACGCGGAGGTGCCGTCCGTTCGATGCTAGGTCATCGGTGATTTGGATCACGACGAGTACGACTCCATCAACCCGTTCTCTTGAACGCTTCCACGCGCGATCTACAAGGGTATGTAGATGCACTCCTTTCTCCCTCGTTGCTAGATGACTCCATAGATTGATATTGGTGATGCGTAGAAAATTTAAAAATTCTGCTACGTTCCCCAACAATGTGGTGGTGTGTTGGAGGAGTACCCGCATTTCCCAGCCATCCCTGTGCTCATATATTACAAAATTATACAGAGTATAATCTAGTTTTGTTTGCCATGCAATGTTGTAGACCTATCATATGTCTCATGTCATTTATTTTTCAGCCACTTGCTATCTGCTACTTCTATAGTGCACTAGTTCTGCACACACTTCACCCATACTCTCACTATTGTTTTTTATGCAAGGGTATTTCCGCCTCTGCCAAACTGTTGACAAAAGCATGAAATAAAAGAAAGAAGTCACTCATGCTCGTTGGCAGGCAATACACGTACCATCACTATAAAGGTTGCATGTTCAACAGATGGTGATGGTAAATGTAGCTCTTGAGTTGATGATCTCGCTCTCCATGAACCTCCATCTCAGGTGCTTGCTTTAACTTCGCGGTGTCATATGTGGTTGCATGTTGCATACAGTGTCTAGCTTGTATTTGAAAGGCCGAATTCAGTCTTTACTAAGATAAGGAAAGATATTTGTTACATGAACCACCATCCCAGGAGCACCAGAAGACAAATAGCTAGTCAGGGCACTGGCCGAGCCAGTGACAAGCCCAGCACATACATGCAGCACCTGCAAGCCAACTAAAAAGCCACGATGGTGGCGAAGCAGCCCAGCTCCCACTAGGCTCTCAGGTCCTCGATGATCATGCTCACCACTCTAGCCAGATGTCTAGCTTGTATTGCTTCCAATTTGGATAAATTGCATCTGCTTAGCTTACACATTATACCTTTTAATATGACATGCCTTCCTATTTTTGGTACATACTAGCAACCATGTTCTTACATCAAACTAATGTTCTTGTGTATCCCTCATCAATCACTTATGATGAGACAGTCAAGCCCGCTGATTATTATGAGAAAAGATGCTCTTTTAAAGAATGCAGTGTCAGCCTCCCCACATGATTCTCAAGAAATAATAAGGCTAGATGAATATAGTGAACGTAGCTCTATAGTTGATGACCGCATTTCCCCAACACCACCATCATAGGCGCTTGCTCTAACATGGCAGCGTGATATGTGGTTGCGTGTTGCATATGGTGTCTAGATTGTAATTCTTCCAATCTAGTTAAATTGCATGTACTATTCTGCTTAGTTTATACATTATACCTGTTAATGTGACATGCCTTCCTGTTTTCAGTACATAGTACATCTGTCTATTAAGCATGTCCTTACATAAAACTACTTTTTTTGTATCCCACATCAGTCAATATGACGAGACACCTTTAGTATATGTAGTGTGATATTGGTTGCATTTTTCATATCATTTATAGCAAGTGCTGCTTCTAATTTGTTAAAACGCCATTTATGATGGGACGCTTTTAACTTGGCAGAGTCATATGGGTTGCATCTTTCATGTGGTGTCTAGCTAGCATTGCTTCTTATTTGTTGAAATGGCTTCTGCTTAGTTTACACAAATAGTTGTGAATGTGCCATGTCGTCCTATTTTTCGTACATACTCCATTCTGGTATCATGTGTTTGCCTTACATCAAAGTAGCGATTATCAGTATCACGCATGAATGAGCTCTAAAGAGTGAATTTTATTGCTTTTTCTTGTCGGTTTTACATGACAATTCAAAATCAATAATAGCAAGGCGGTGGATAAAGGTGCTCCTTCCAACCAACTAAAGCGGAGGGCCTCTACAGATTCTACTCTGCCACCCCCCGGGAAGATTTGCAAGACAACACATGTAGACACTCAACGTAGTTGTATTGATGATGAGCACATCTCCCCTAGTCCACCATGATAGGTGCTCCCTCTAACTTGACATTGTTATATGTGGTTGCATGTTATGTATGATGTCTAGATTGTATTGCTTCTAATTTTGTTGAATTACATCTCCTTACTTTACACATTATACTTGTGAATTAGACACGTGTTCCTGTTTCTAGAACATACTATATCTGTCTGTCACACCATGTTCTTACATCAAAGCACTATTGTTGTGTAACTTGCAACAATGACTTATTATAAGACATGTTTAACTTGGGAGTGTGATATAGGTTACATATTGCATTCTTTTCTGGCTTGTAATACTTTTAATTTGTTGAAAGGGCACTTATGACGAGACAATTTTAACTTGGAAGAGTTATATTCGTTGCATCTTTCGTATGATGTCTTGCTTTCATTGCTTCTAATTTGTTGAAATGCCTTCTACTTAGTTTACACATCACATATTTGAATATGCAATGATGTCCTTTTTTTCTTACACATTCAATCATCCTATCATGCGGTCGCCTTACATTAAAGTAGTGCTTGTCAGCATTCGGCATCAATGGGTTCTGAAAAGTCAATTTTTATTCATTTTTCTTGTGGGTTCAACTTGACAAGGCAATAAAATTAAGAAAGAGGAAGGAAAAATCAAGGCAGGGACTGATGGTGGTCTTCCCGCGAAACCGGCATCCCAGGTGCTTTCTCTAGCTTGACAGTGTGATATTGTCTTGCATGTTGCATACCGTATCGAGCTTGTTATGATGCCCAATATGCGACCCTATCCGAGGGGAACTCGAAAGTCCCACCAAGGATAGAAGGGCATATTGAAGACGCTTTGCAAGGTGGATATCATTACATTGTACCATTACATAATAGATGGGGATACATACAAAGGCATGCAATGCCACATGAATACATCAAACATCATATAGAAGGGAGGCACCTGACTATGGATGAAACAAACAAAAACCAAGAACGACATCCACCCTGCTAGCCCAGGCTGCCGACCTGGAACCTATCCCAAGATCGAGGAAGAAGAAGAACTCCAAGACAAGCAAACATCACTCTCACGTCGGATCATCACAATGCCTATACCTGCAGCTGTTGTTCTAGTAACCTGTGAGCCACAAGGACTCAGCAATCCCATTACCATGGGTATCAAGACTAGCAAAGCTTCACGGGTGTGGAATGGATAAGTGGTGAGGGTGCAGCAGCACTAAGCATCGTATGGTGGCTAATTTACTAGTACCAGAATAAGATGAGAAACTACGCAAATGGTGGCAAACTAGTAATGATCAAGAAGTGATCCTGAACTACTTACGTGTCAAACATAACCCCACCGTGTTCTCTTGTCGACTCACTCGAAAAGAGACTGTCATGGTTACGCACGTGGTTGGTTTATTTTAATTCGGATATGGTGTCAAGTTCTCTACAACCGGATATTAAAAATTCCATCTGCCACAAAACCGCGGGCACGTATTTCAAATGATTAAACCCTGCAGGGGTGTCCCAACTTAGCCCACGACAAGCTCATGATCCGCGGAGACAATCCTCCATCTCGGGGCACTTCGATTAGACTCAGAATCGCGGTTGCACAAGACATTTCGACAATAGTAAAACAAGTCCAGCAAGACCTCCCGACGTGCCGGCACCATGACAGTAGCCGCGCGTATCTTGTCTCAGGCCACGACGGATGAGCGATGCGTACATTTGCTAAAATACCCCAAGTTGCCAAGGGGAGACTCCGCACAACACTCTAGTTTGGACCAGCACCATCAGCACTGGCCCACCCTATATTATGTGGAATTAAGAATCCTCAGGGATGTGACCCCCTATGCAAATTAATTAATTAATCAGGTTTATTATTATGTTGGGCAAATGGTAAAACCAATGTTGGGCCTTGCTGAAGGAGTTTCATTCAAAGCGAACTGTCAAGGGGGCCCATAAACCCTGACCGTCTTAGGAACGCAAAATCAAGGAACATAACACCGATATGATGGAAATTAGGGCAGCAAGAGTGGATCAAACACCAGGCAAATGGCTGAGCATTCCACCCTTTACCAAGTATATAGATGCATTAATTAACTAAGAGATATTGTGATATCCCAAGATATCCATGTTCCAACAGGGAGCAACCTACAACTGCACCTACAACTAGCAACGCTATAAGAGGGGCAGAGCAATGTGGTAACATAGCCAAACAACGGTCGCTAGAAAGGGTGAAAAGGTTAGAGGCTGTTTCATGGCATATTGGGAGGCTTGATAAACAAGTGATAGTTAGCGCGACATAGCGATAGCATCGAGGCAGCTAGCATAGAAAAGATAGTAGTGAGTTTGAAGGTGATGGTCATCTTGCCTGAAATCCCACTAGGAAGAAGATTGAGTCCATGAAGAAGATGAACAGGCATAGACGGGCCAAGCGTAGTCGAACAAAGCCTCACGATCGCAATGAAACAGGAACTTTCGAGAGGAAGCACATCCGGAAAGAAGCAAATAGCACGGTAAAGACACAAGCATAAACATGACATGATGCTCAACCAAGTACGATGCATGACAAGGCTAGATGATGCTACTCATTGCAAGAGATAATGCATACAAGAACTCCACATCAAAGCAAGTTTAAATGAGGCGGAAACAACATATATCCATTCCAGAAAGTCCCCATATGCAAATTTAGAATTTGGTACTGATCTGAACAAAACATTATGTTGAAGTTGTTAAACAAAAATTTAAAGTGCACCAAGATGATCTACACGTTTTTCTAGTCAAGTTACATATAAAGTTCACTTAATTCGGAGCTACGGATAAGAAGATATGGGCAAAACAAGTTAAACATGGCATTGATGCAAAATGCATTCAAACATCAAGCACACATACTCAAAACAAGGATGCAACATGACATGATTAAACTACATGCAAAACCAGGCAAGTTTCACATAGAGCATGCTCAAAACGGAGCAATGGTTCAACACATACACTCAAAACAAGATATAACAACAATCTGTCTAAACAGCAACTAGGCACTTTGCAATCATCAAAACAACATGCTACCTGAACCATATGAGCACAAACTTCAGATGCACTTCAAGTACATATTACACACTCCAAATATCATTAAGGTTCAGGTTCATAGGCATCAAGATTCAACCAAGGTGATCAATGCAAAAAGCAACTTTATACTACAGATTCATGACAGTGGAAAACTGGGCATAGACAAGCACAGAGTTAATATGATGGCATGTTAGTGGCCTGAAACAAGTATGCTACAATGCATGAACATGGCATCAAAAGGTATAGAATGCTACCACATATAATGGATATTAAGTCACACAACATGGAATATATATAGGAGCAACAAGTTCAAGGGAATCGTCAAGATAAGATGCAAACATGAAATAGCAGATTCTCGAACTTTGGAGGCACATAATAGAACGCATAGCAATTTTAGTAATTATGAAAAGGACATAGGCATGTAGTAGACATGAAATACTTCCAATTAAACCAAATGAACAATTTATATGATGTAAAAATTAATTACAATGAGCTATGCAAAAAGGAACATGATGTTAACAGATTGACATAATTAGCATGATGCCAACTTAAGAGCAAGTTTGGATGAGGCTATAGCACATTTAATGTTGGAAATATGCCCTAGAGGCAATAATAAAAGGATTATTATTATATTTCCTTGTTCATGATAATTTTCTATTGTTCATGCTTTAATTGTATTATCTGGAAATCGTAATACATGTGTGAATACATAGATCACAATGTGTCCCTAGTGAGCCTCTAGTTGACTAGCTCGTTGATCAACAGATAGTCGTGGTTTCCTGGCTATGGACATGGGGATGTCATTGATAACGGGATCACATCATTAGGAGAATGATGTGATGGACAAGACCCAATCCTAAACATAGCACAAGATCGTATAGTTCGTTTGCTAGAGTTTTCACAATGTCAAGTATCTTTTCCTTAGACCATGAGATCGTGTAACTCCCGGATACCGTAGGAGTGCTCTGGGTATACCAAACATCACAACGTAACTGGGTGACTATAAAGGTATACTACGGGTATCTCCGAAAGTGTCTGTTGGGTTGACACGGATCAAGACTGGGATTTGTTACTCCGTATGACGGAGGGGTATCTCTGGGCCCACTCGGTAATGCATCATCATAATGAGCTCAAAGTGACCAAGTGTCTGGTCACGGGATCATGCATTACGGTACGAGTAAAGTGACTTGCCGGTAACGAGATTGAACGAGGTATTGGGATACCGACGATCGAATCTCGGGCAAGTAACGTACCAATTGACAAAGGGAATTGTATACGGGGTTGCTTGAATCCTCGACGTCGTGGTTCATCCGATGAGATCATCGAGGAGCATGTGGGAGCCAACATGGGTATCTAGATCCCGCTGTTGGTTATTGACCGGAGAGCCGTCTCGGTCATGTCTACATGTCTCCCGAACTCGTAGGATCTACACACTTAAGGTTCGGTGATGCTAGGGTTGTAGAGATATGAATATGCAGTAACCCGAAAGTTGTTCGGAGTCCCGGATGAGATCCTGGACGTCACGAGGAGTTCCGGAATGGTCCGAAGGTGAAGAATTATATATAGGAAGTGCAGTTTCGACCATTGGGAGAGTTTCGCGGTCACCGGTATTGTACCGGGACCACCGGAAGGGTCCCGGGGGTCCACCGGGTGGGGCCACCCATCCCGGAGGTCCCCATGGGCCAAATTGGGGAGGGGAACCAGCCCATAGTGGGCTGGTGCGCCCCCCTAGGCCCACCCCATGCGCCTAGGGTTGGAACCCTAGGGGTGGGGGGGCGCCCCACATTGCCTTGGGGGCTATTCCACCCTTGGCCGCCGCCCCCCTAGGAGATCCCATCTCCTAGGGCCGGCGCCCCCCCTAGGGGAGCCTATATAAAGGGGGGAGGGAGGGGGCAGAGACACCTTGAGTCTTGGCGCCTCCCTCTCCCCTGCTACACCTCTCTCTCTCGCAGTATACGGTGAAGCCCTGCTGCTGTGACGCTCTGCATCCACCACCACGTCGTCGTGCTGCTGGATCTTCATCAACCTCTCCTCCCCCTTGCTGGATCAAGAAGGAGGAGTCGTCATGCTGACCGTACGTGTGTTGAACATGGAGGTGCCGTCCGTTCGGTGCTAGGATCTCCGGTGATTTGGATCACGTCGAGTACGTCTTCCTCATCCCTGTTCTTTGAACGCTTCCGCGCGTGATCTACAAAGGTATGTAGATGCAATCCAATCACCCGTTGCTAGATGAACTCATAGATGGATCTTGGTGAAACCGTAGGAAATTTTTTGTTTTCTGTAATGTTCCCCAACAATGGCATCATGTGCTAGGTCTATGCGTAGTTCTCCTTGCATGAGTAGAACACAATTTGTTGTGGGCGTAGATGTTGTCAACTTTCTTGCCGCTACTAGTCTTATCTTGCTTCAGCGGTATTGTGGAATGAAGCGGCCCGGACCGACCTTACACGTACGCTTATGTGAGACTGGTTCCACCGACTGACATGCACTAGTTGCATAAGGTGGCTAGCGGGTGTCTGTCTCTCCCAATTTAGTTGGAGCGGATTTGATGAAAAGGGTCCTTATGAAGGGTAAATAGAAGTTGACAAATCACGTTGTGGCTATTACGTAGGTAAGAAAACATTCTTGCTAGAACCCTTTTGCAGCCACGTAAAACTTGCAACAACAATTAGAGGACGTCTAACTTGTTTTTGCAGCAAGTGATTTGTGATGTGATATGGCCAAAGTTGTGATGAATGATGAATAATATATATGTGATGTATGAGATCATGTTCTTGTAATAGGAATCACGACTTGCATGTCGATGAGTATGACAACCGACAGGAGCCATAGGAGTTGTCTTTATTTTTTGTATGACCTGCGTGTCATTGAGAAACGCCATGTAAATTACTTTACTTTATTGCTAAACGCGTTAGCCATAGTAGTAGAAGTAATAGTTGGCGAGCAACTTCATGGAGACACGATGATGGAGATCATGATGACGGAGATCATGGTGTCATACCGGTGACAAGATGATCATGGAGCCCCAAGATGGAGATCAAAGGAGCTATGTGATATTTGCCATATCATGTCACTATTATTATTTGATTGCATGTGATGTTTATCATGTTTTTGCATCTTGTTTACTTAGAACGGCGGTAGTAAATAAGATGATCCCTCATAATAATTTCAAGAAAGTGTTCCTCCTAACTGTGCACCGTTGCGACAGTTCGTTGTTTCGAAGCACCACGTGATGATCGGGTGTGATAGATTCCAACGTTCACATACAACGGGTGTAAGACAGATTTACACATGCAAACACTTAGGTTGACTTGACGAGCCTAGCATGTACAGACATGGCCTCGGAACATAGAAGACCGAAAGGTTGAGCATGAGTCGTATAGAAGATACGATCAACATGAAGATGTTCACCGATGTTGACTAGTCCGTCTCACGTGATGATCGGACACGGCCTAGTTAACTCGGATCATGTTATACTTAGATGACTGGAGGGATGTCTATCTAAGTGGGAGTTCATTATATAATTTGATTAGATGAACTTAATTATCGTGAACTTAGTCTAAAATCTTTACAATATGTCTTGTAGATCAAATGGCCAACGTTGTCCTCAACTTCAACCCGTTCCTAGAGAAAACCAAGCTGAAAGACGATAGCAGCAACTATACGGACTGGGTCCGGAACCTGAGGATCATCCTCATAGCTGCCATGAAAGATTATGTACTACTAGCACCGCTAGGTGACGTACCCGTCCCACAGAACCAAGACGTTATGAACGCATGGCAGGCACGTGCTGATGATTACTCCCTCATTCAGTGCAGCATGCTTTACAGCTTAGAACCGGGGCTCCAAAAGTGTTTTGAGCGACACGGAGCATATGAGATGTTCGAAGAGATGAAAATGGTTTTCCAAGCTCATGCCCGGGTCGAATGATATGAAGTCTCCAACAAATTCTTCAGCTGTAAGATGGAGGAAAATAGTTCTGTCAGTGAGCACATACTCACAATGTCTGGGTTACATAACCGCTTGACTCAGCTGGGAGTTAATCTCCCGGATGACGCGGTCATTGACAGAATCCTCCAGTCGCTTCCACCAAGCTACAAGAGCTTTGTGATGAACTTCAATAGGCAGGGGATGGAAAAGACCATTCCTGAAGTATTTGCAATGCTGAAATCAGCAGAGGTAGAAGTCAAAAAGGACCATCAAGTGTTGATGGTGAATAAAGCCACTAAGTCCAAGAAAGGAAAGGGTAAGAAGAACTTCAAGAAGGACGGCAAGGGAGTTGCCGCGCCCGGTAAGCAAGCTGTCGGGAAGAAGCCAAAGAATGGACCCAAGCCCGAGACTGAGTGTTTTTATTGCAAGGTAAGTGGTCACTGGAAGCGGAACTGCCCCAAATACTTAGCGGACAAGAAGGCCGGCAAAACGAAAGATATATGTGATATACATGTAATTGATGTGTACCTTACCAGTACTCGTAGTAGCTCCTGGGTATTTGATACCGGTGCGGTTGCTCACATTTGTAACTCAAAGCAGGAGCTGCGGAATAAGCGGAGACTGGCGAAGGACGAGGTGACGATGCGCGTCGGGAATGGTTCCAAGGTCGATGTGATCGCCGTCGGCACGCTGCCTCTACATTTACCCACGGGATTAGTTTTAAACCTCAATAATTGTTATTTAGTACCAGCTTTGAGCATGAACATTGTATCAGGATCTCGTTTAATTCGAGATGGCTACTCATTTAAATCTGAGAATAATGGTTGTTCTATTTATATGAGAGATATGTTTTATGGTCATGCTCCTATGGTGAATGGTTTATTCTTAATGAATCTCGAGCGTAATGCTACACATATTCATAGTGTGAGTACCAAAAGATGTAAGGTTGATAATGATAGTCCCACATACTTGTGGCACTGCCGCCTTGGTCACATAGGTGTCAAACGCATGAAGAAGCTCCATGCAGATGGACTTTTAGAGTCTCTTGATTACGAATCATTTGACACGTGCGAACCATGCCTCATGGGTAAGATGACCCAGACTCCGTTCTCAGGAACAATGGAGCGAGCAACCAACCTATTGGAAATCATACATACTGATGTGTGTGGTCCAATGAGTGTTGAGGCTCGCGGTGGCTATCGTTATGTTCTCACCCTCACTGATGACTTGAGTAGATATGGGTATATCTACTTAATGAAACACAAGTCTGAAACCTTTGAAAAGTTCAAGGAATTTCAGAGTGAGGTTGAGAATCAACGTGACAGAAAAATCAAGTTTTTGCAATCAGATCATGGAGGAGAATGCTTGAGTCACGAATTTGGTACACACTTAAGAAAATGTGGAATAGTTTCACAACTCACGCCGCATGGAACACCTCAGCGTAATGGTGTGTCGGAACGTCGTAATCGCATGCTATTGGATATGGGGCTATGCTTTAGAGACTACCGCATTCACTTTAAATAGGGCTCCGTCGAAATCCGTTGAGACGACACCGTATGAATTATGGTTTGGGAAGAGTCCTAAGCTGTCGTTTCTAAAAGTTTGGGGATGCGATGCTTATGTCAAGAAACTTCAACCTGAAAAGCTCGAACCCAAGTCGGAAAAATGCGTCTTCATAGGATACCCTAAAGAAACTATTGGGTATACCTTCTACCTCAGATCCGAAGGCAAGATGTTTGTTGCCAAGAATGGATCCTTTCTAGAGAAGGAGTTTCTCTCGAAAGAAGTAAGTGGGAGGAAAGTAGAACTTGATGAAGTATTGCCTCTTGAACCGGAAAGTGGCGCAACTCAGGAAAATGTTCCTGTAGTGCCTGCACCAATTAGAGAGGAAGTTAATGATGATGATCAAGATACTTCTGATCAAGCTCCTACTGAACTACGAAGGTCCACAAGGACACGTTCCGCACCAGATTGGTACGGCAACCCTGTCTTGGAAATCATGTTGTTAGACAACGGTGAACCTTCGAACTATGAAGAAGCGATGGCGGGCCCGGATTCCGACAAATGGCTGGAAGCCATGAAATCCGAGATAGCATCCATGTATGAAAACGAAGTATGGACTTTGATTGACTTGCCCGATGATCGGCGAGCCATAGAAAATAAATGGATCTTTAAGAAGAAGACATACGCGGATGGTAATGTGACCATCTATAAAGCTAGGCTTGTCGCTAAGGGTTATCGACAAGTTCAAGGGGTTGACTATGATGAGACATTCTCTCCCGTAGCAAAGCTGAAGTCCGTCCGAATCATGTTAGCAATTGCCGCATACTATGATTATGAGATATGACAAATGGACGTCAAAACGGCATTCCTTAACGGTTATCTTAAGGAAGAACTGTATATGATGAAGCCAGAAGGTTTTGTCGATCCTAAGAATGCTGACAAGCTGTGCAAGCTCCAACGCTCGATTTATGGGCTGGTGCAAGCATCTTGGAGTTGGAACATTCGCTTTGATGAGATGATCAAAGTGTTTGGGTTTATGCAGACTTATGGAGAAGCCTGCGTTTACAAGAAAGTGAGTGGGAGCTCTGTAGCATTTCTCATATTATATGTAGATGATATACTTTTGATGGGAAATGATATAGAGCTTTTGGACAGCATTAAGGCCTACTTGAATAAGAGTTTTTCAATGTAGGACCTTGGAGAAGCTGCTTATATATTAGGCATCAAGATCTATAGAGATAGATCAAGACGCCTCATAGGTCTTTCACAAAGCACATACCTTGACAAGATATTGAAGAAGTTCAATATGGATCAGTCTAAGAAGGGGTTCTTGCCTGTGTTGCAAGGTGTGAAATTGAGCTCAGCTCAATGTCCGACCACGGCAGAAGAAATAGAAGAGATGAGTTTCATCCCCTATGCCTCAGCCATAGGTTCTATTATGTATGCCATGCTGTGTACCAGACCTCATGTAAACCTTGCCGTAAGTTTGGTAGGAAGGTACCAAAGTAATCCCGGCAAGGAACACCGGACAGCGGTCAAGAATATCCTGAAGTACCTGAAAAGGACTAAGGAAATGTTTCTCGTTTATGGAGGTGACGAAGAGCTCGTCGTAAAGGGTTACGTCGGCGCTAGCTTCAACACAGATCTGGATGACTCTAAGTCACAAACCGGATACGTGTATATTTTGAATGGTGGGGCAGTAAGCTGGTGCAGTTGCAAGCAGAGCGTCGTGGCGGGATCTACATGTGAAGCGGAGTACATGGCAGCCTCGGAGGCAGCGCATGAAGCAATTTGGGTGAAGGAGTTCATCACCGACCTAGGAGTCATACCCAATGCTTCGGGGCCGATCAAACTCTTATGTGACAACACTGGAGCTATTGCACTTGCCAAGGAGCCCATGTTTCACAAGAAGACCAGGCACATCAAGCGTCGCTTCAACTCCATTCGTGAAAATGTTCAAGATGGAGACATCGATATTTGTAAAGTACATACGGACCTGAATGTAGCAGATCCGTTGACTAAACCTCTCCCTAGAGCGAAACATGATCAGCACCAGAATTCCATGGGTGTTCGATTCATCACAATGTAACTAGATTATTGACTCTAGTGCAAGTGGGAGACTGTTGGAAATATGCCCTAGAGGCAATAATAAAAGGATTAATATTATATTTCCTTGTTCATGATAATTGTCTATTGTTCATGCTTTAATTGTATTATCTGGAAATCGTAATACATGTGTGAATACATAGACCACAATGTGTCCCTAGTGAGCCTCTAGTTGACCAGCTCGTTGATCAACAGATAGTCATGGTTTCCTAGCTATGGACATGGGGATGTCATTGATAATGGGATCACATCATTAGGAGAATGATGTGATGGACAAGACCCAATCCTAAACATAGCACAAGATCGTATAGTTCCTTTGCTAGAGTTTTTACAATGTCAAGTATCTTTTCCTTAGACCATGAGATCGTGTAACTCCCGGATACCGTAGGAGTGCTCTGGGTATACCAAACGTCCCAACGTAACTGGGTGACTATAAAGGTATACTACGGGTATCTCCGAAAGTGTCTGTTGGGTTGACACGGATCAAGACTGGGATTTGTCACTCCATATGACGGAGAGGTATCTCTGGGCCCACTCGGTAATGTATCATCATAATGAGCTCAAAGTGACCAAGTGTCTGGTCACAGGATCATGCATTACGGTATGAGTAAAGTGACTTGCCGGTAACGAGATTAAACGAGGTATTGGGATACCGATGATCGAATCTTGGGCAAGTAACGTACCGATTGACAAAGGGAATTGTATACGGGGTTGCTTGAATCCTCGACATCGTGGTTCATCTGATGAGATCATCGAGGAGCATGTGGGAGCCAACATGGGTATCCAGATCCCGCTGTTGGTTATTTACCGGAGAGCCATCTCAGTCATGTCTACATGTCTCCCGAACCCGTAGAGTCTACACACTTAAGGTTCGGTGACGCTAGGGTTGTAGAGATATGAATATGCAGTAACCCGAAAGTTGTTCGGAGTCCCAGATGAGATCCTAGACGTCACGAGGAGTTTCGGAATGGTCCGGAGGTGAAGAATTATATATAGGAAGTGCAGTTTCGGCCATCGCGAGAGTTTCGGGGTCACCGATATTGTACCGGGACCACCGGAAGGGTCCCGGGGGTCCACCGGGTGGGGCCACCCATCCCGGAGGGCCCCATGGGCCAAAGTGGGGAGGGGAACCAGCCCATAGTGGGCTGGTGCGCCCCCCTAGCCCACCCCATGTGCCTAGGGTTGGAACCCTAGGGGTGGGGGGGGGCGCCCCACATTGCCTTGGGGGCTACTCCACCCTTGGCCGCCGCCCCCCCTAGGAGATCCCATCTCCTAGGGACGCCGCCCCCCCTAGGGGAGCCTATATAAAGGGGGGGGAGGGAGGGGGCAGAGACACCTTGAGTCTTGGCGCCTCCCTCTCCCCTACTACACCTCTCTCTCGCAGTATACGGCGAAGCCCTGCTGCTGTGACGCCCTGCATCCACCACCACGCCGTCGTGCTGCTGGATCTTCATCAACCTCTCCTCCCCCTTGCTGGATCAAGAAGGAGGAGTCGTCACGCTGACCGTATGTGTGTTGAACATGGAGGTGTCGTCCGTTCGGTGCTAGGATCTCCGGTGATTTGGATCACGTCGAGTACGTCTTCCTCATCCCCGTTCTTTGAACGCTTCTGCGCGTGATCTACAAAGGTATGTAGATGCAATCCAATCACTCGTTGCTAGATGAACTCATAGATGGATCTTGGTGAAACCGTAGGAAAATTTTTGTTTTCTGCAACGTTCCCCAACATTTAAATGACAAGCAAGGGCATGACATTGAAGTACATGTCAAGTCAAGCACTACAAAACATGATTACTAACCTACTGCTGGAACCCCTAGAACATGTTTAAAACAGCATGGCAAGAATGGCATAAATAGAATTACGTAGGCATGTTTGCAAGCATGTTTAACTCAACACACAACATATCATGGCATGCAAATACAACCAATAGTAAGATGGCATGTTTGTGCATCTACTCATGTCAATAATATGGTCATAGGATGCATAGAACACTAACTATGCACTTTGCAAAAAAAATGAACTTGCTGTTAACAGACTAACAAGAACATTTTAAGGCAATTTGAGAGCATGAAAACAACAATCTACAATAGGCTATAAATGGAAACAAGGGCATTCATAAATAGAGCATAACATGGTTTTCAAAACATGATTACTGAACATCTCCATATAATGCACAGATTTGATGGTAGCGTCAAGTAAACATGGCAACATAATATAACACTTCCACACTTATGAAAAAGACTGACAAATTACCAAGTGCCTGAAAACAGATAACAGCGAGTGGATTACACCACTATAAAGATAACAAGATTGTTCTTCTAAACATGTATGCATGATGCTTAAAAGAAAATAACACAAAATGTTATGAAAAAGACAAAATGACAAATTACAGCAGTTTTTTGCACTTAATATCATTTAGCACTTTTGCAACGATGATTAATATGACAAGATGAACTCCAATATGAATGCAACCACAACCATCATGTAGATCTCAGAGAGTAGATGCATTTTCATATGCAGATCTTATCATTCGGGCAAACATGCACAGAGTAATGACCACCACAAAATGCACACATAATATTTGAATCTGGGGGACTTTGTGAAAAACTAGTAGCGTGAAAATGGAATCTAGGACGGGGAAGCACCATCTATGCTACAGAACAAACCCGGCGGAAGTCAATGGCAATGGTGGGGTGGCGTGGGACTCCGGCAAGCATCAGGGAGTCCGGGAATGGGACGAAGGGGTCGCCGGGACTTGGTTCCCGACCAGATCGGTGTAGAGGCGGAGGTCACGGAGGCGTTTCTCCACGTCCATGGCGACCTACATTGGCACGACGGCCATGGCGCGGCTGCTCCTGCAGCATGTGGGCAGAGAACAGAGAGGTGAGAGAGAGAAACGGGAGGAGCACGGAAATAAGAAGATGGGTGGCGGTCCTCATCTCCGGTGAGCTTGCCGGCACCGAGGAAATGGGGCGGAGAGGTTGATTCCCTCGATCCAGATCGGGATTGAGGAGGCTGTGGGAGGTGGAGCGGTTGGGCGAACGCGCGGGGGCTTGGCCCGGTTTAGCCCGGGAGAGGGCCGGATCTCGGCCCCGACCGGGCCGCAGTGGCGGGGAAGGGCGTTGGGGCACATGGTAGCCCCTGAGTGGCCCCGAGCGGCAGCGCGGGTGGCGGCTGGCTACTGGGCTGGTGCCACGTGGCGAGCGCGGGCTGGGCTGCGCCAGATTTGGAGGGGAAGGCAGCGGCGCTGTTATGGAGGCTGGTGGCGTGGATTTCGAGGAGGAGGAGGGGGTTGGCTGTGGCTGGGGGTTAGGGAAGGCGTAGGCTAGGTTAGGGATGCCCAAAATGGACTAGGAAGAGTCTATTTAAGGTATGAGGGGCTAGGTTTGGGGTTTTGCTCCGTTTCGGAGTCATTCGATCGCCATCGGATGGTCCGGAGAGGAGGGGGATAGGTAGGTGGGCTAGTGGGGTGTGTAGGAGGGCTTGGGCTGAGAAGAGAGATGAAGTGCGGCTAGGCAACGGTTTCCGGAGACCGAAAACATCCGACCGATAGACCGTCTATATTGCCGCTACGGTTATTCGTTGGGGCATCAAACGGAGTCCAAATGCGATGAAACTTGGCAGGCGGCCTACCTACAACATAACAACAATGCACACCAAGTTTCATCCCATTCAGAGTACAATTTTATGCCACTTATAAAATGATATTTTGAAGGTGTCGCAGGCGCGTGCGAGTCTGAATGGGCACCGAACGAACAACGGGGAGAACTGGGAGAACTGAACAGATACAAGTTTTAAAAAAACATGAAGATGAAATGCACATGATGACATGGCCAAGTGCAACATGCAAGCAAATGACATAGCAAAGACGATGAATAACCGGAAGACATTTGGTGCATCGGTGTCGGGGCGTTACACTTGTATTGCTTGTAATTTGATTAAATTACTTCTGCCTCATTTACACACATAGTTGTGAATATGCCATGCCATCTTGCTGTTCGTACATATTCCATCCTCGTATCATGTTTTTGCCTTACATCAAGGTAGTGATTGTCAGTATCATGCATGTATGAGTTCTAAAGAGTGAATTTTATTGCTTTTTCTTATCGGTTTTACTTGACAATTCAAAATCAGTAAAGCAGAAGGAATTAGCAAGGCAGTGGATAAAGGTGCTCCTTCCAAACAGAGGGCCTCTACACATTCTACTCTGCCACACCCCCAACAAAATATGGAAGACAACACATACATAGACACTCAACGTAGATGTGTTATTTCCTAGCTTCTTACATCAAAGTACTAATGTTGTGTAACCTGCAACAATCACATTTCACAAGACATGTTTAACTTAGGAGTCTGATATAGTTTCCATCTTGCGTTATTTCCTAGCTTGTCCTACTAATTTGTTGAAATCGCACTAATGACGAGACAATTTTAACTTGGTAGAGTGATATTCATTGCGTCTTACGTATGGTGTCTAGCTTTCATCGCTTCTAATTTGTCGAAATGCCTTTTACTTAGTTTACACATCATAACTGTGAATATGCAATGTTGTGAATATGCAACGACACTAAAGACGAGAGACCTTTAACTTGGTAGTGTGATGATGTTTACATCTTGCATATGATTTATTTCTTATACTGTTTCACATTTGTTTAAATGCCAGTTATGACGAGACACTGTTATCTTGGCAGAGCGATATTTGTAGCATCTTTCATATTGTGTCTACCTTCCATTGCATTGCTTCTAATTTATTGAAATGCATTTTTCTTAGTTTACACATCATAGTTCTGATTATCTGATGACGTCCAGTTTTTCGTACATATTACATCCTCCTATCATATGGTTGTTTAACATCAATGTTCAGTTCGTCTATATCACGCATCAATTTGTTCTGAAGAACTAAAATTTTATTCCTTTTTCTTGTCGGCTTGACTTGACATGGCACAGAGAAAGAGGAAGGATCACATAATTGCATGGGATGGTGTTAGTACTCATGGCGCACGGAAAGGGAAGCGGAAGAATTATGCAGATTCTGCTGGTACTGATGGTGCAACAGAAGGTCAAAGTCCACCGAAAAATTGTACAAACACGGTATCCCATGCTACTGATGGCTACTGATACGTCTCCAACGTATCTATAATTTTTTATTGTTCCATGCTGTTATATTATCAATCTTGGATCTTTTATAACCATTTATAGTCATTTTATATCATTTTTGGTACTAACCTATTGACACAGTGCCAAGTGCCAGTTCCTGTTTATTCTGTGTTTTTTTACATCACAGAGTCCAAATGCCACGAAACTTTATGGAGATTTTTTATGGACAAGAAGGAACATATTGGGCATTGGTAGCACCTGGGAGGAGTCCCGAGGAGGGGACAACCCACCAGGGCGTGCCAGCATGCCCAGACATGCCCTGGTGGGTTGTGCCCACCTCGGGTGCCCCCCGGACCTCCTCTTTGCTCTATAAATACCTAAATATTCCCCAAACCCTAGGGGAGTCGAGAAAATATTCATCCAGCCGCCACAGAGTCTAGAACTACCAGATCCAATCTAGACACCATCTTGGATGGGGCTCACCACCTCCATTGGTGCCTCTCCGATGATGCGTGAGTAGTTCTTTGTAGACCTTCGGTCCGTAGTTAGTAGCTAGATGGCTTCATCTCTCTCTCCTGATTCTCAATACAATGGTCTCTTGGAGATCCATATGATGTAACTCTTTTGCGATGTGTTTGTTGGGATCTGATGAACTTTGAGTTTATGATCAGTCATATCTTTTTATATCCATGAAAGTTATTTGAGTTTCTTTGATCTCTTATATTCATGATCTCTTATAGCCTCGTATTTCTTCTCTGATATTTGGGTTTTGTTTGGCAAACTTGATCTATTTATCTTGCAATGGGAAGAGGCACCCGGTAGTGGGTTCGATCTTAGGGTGCTTGATCCCAGTGACAGAAAGGGAACCGACACGTATGTATCATTGCTACTAAGGATAAAAAGATGGGATCTATATCTACGCAATAGATAAATGGATCTTGTCTACATCATGTCATCGTTCTTATTGCATTATTCCATTTTTCCATGAACTTAATACACTAGATGCATGCTGGTTAGTGGTCAATGTGTGGAGTAATAGTAGTAGATGCAGGCAGGAGTCAGTCTACTAATCTTGGACGTGATGCCTATGTATTGACCATTGCCCTGATATCATCATAATTATTTAAGGTTCTATCAATTGCCCAACAGTAATTTGTTTACCCACCATTTTCTATCTTTATTGAGAGAAGCCACTAGTGAAACCTACGGCCCCGGGTCTTCTTTCTCATATATTTGCTTGCGATCTACTTTTCCTTTGTATTTTTATTCAGATATATTAAACCAAAAATAAAAAATACTTTGCTGCACTTTACTTTATTTTCTATCTATTATTCCAATCTACTACAATTTTCTGGCATCGTTACCCGAAAGGGATTGACAACCCCTTTAACACGGCGGGTTGCGAGGTGTTGTTATTTGTGTGCAGGTGTTGTTTACATTGTGTTGCTTGGTTCTCCTACTGGTTCGATAACCTTGGTTTCTTCACTGAGGAAAATACCTACCGTCATTGTGCTGCATCATCCCTTCCTCTTTGGGGAAATACCGACGTAGACCTAATAGACATGAGCTTTTCTGGCGCTATAGTCAAAGAGTAATCAAAAGGAATTTCTGGCGCCATTGCCGGGGAGGATCTTCAACATAACCAGGTTCCTAATATTAAATCTCATCTCCTCGCAATTTACATTATTTACCATTTGCCTCTCATTTTCCTCTCCACCACTTCACAATAATTTGCCGTTTTATTCGCCTCTCTTTCTCGTTCGCCGTTTTCTTGCCGGATCTGTTTTTGAGTGCAATCTTGTTGTGTGGCCATATTGACTCAAGAGAACACCAAGTTATGTGATTTCTCAAATACCAACAACAATGATTTTATTGGTACTCCGCTTGCTCCTCCCGCCACTAGTGCGGAGACTTGTGATATTAATACTACTTTGCTGAATCTTATTATGAAAGACCAATTTTCTGGTACTCCTAATGATGTAGGATTGAACCCTATGTGGCCGATCTTCACGAAAGGTGTGGATCCCGCAAACAACACTAGGAGGGAAACGAGGAAAAACATGAGTGAAACACGAGAGAAACACTAAACCAACAAGAAATAGTCGCACAGGTGCTAGATCCTCGAGTACATAAGAGAACACACGATCCACAGACAACTATGGACGATACAAAGGTAGCCGGTCTTCTCCGTGAGGAGGTCTTGAGGTTCTTCCTAGTAAGGGGTCTTGAATCCAAAGGGATCTTCTCCGAAGAGGGGCCACGGTCTCTCTCGTGGAGTAGATCCGATGTGGATGAGCAATGCTCTATCTCTAAATATGAGCTAAACCAATGCTAACCCTGGAAAGAAGGACAAGGAGGAGTATATATAGTCTAGGAGGTTGAAGGTGTACATGGGCCTCGGACCTTCACTGTGCACAGACAGGGGAGGTCGGACGTCCGGGCGTCAGGCCGAAAGTCCGGGCTTTCATGCGGGTCCCGATGTCCATGCTGGAGCGGTGGGCTTTGTTGCTCTCGGGTTCGGAGGGGTCCGGATTTCCGGGCGGGTGGCCGGATATCCGGGAGCTCGGGAAGGGACGGATGTCCGGGGTCTATGGATGCTTGGCGGCTATGCAGCTTGATGATGGACGACGCCCCAGGGGCCGGACGTCCGGGGTCATGGCCGGACGTCTGCGTCCTAGGAGGTGTTCTTGACTCCTTCTGTGGGTTCTCTTCATCCATGAACTTGGGGGCTTGTACACCTTCACGTGCATCTTTGGGAGGGTCCTCTTGGTACCTAATCATGCACAACGTCTCGGATTTAGGTAGTAGCCATGTCTCGAGAGGATCATATGTAATATCACTAAGGAAGGAAGTCACCTCGTTCTCGAGAGCTCTAGCTCTAGCTCGTGTCATGGGTCCTCTTGGCTCTTGTTGAGGCGATGGTAGGTCCACGGGGATGACCGTAGGATGCTCTGCATCATCTCCCCTCCTTTGGGGAAGATCCGACCTCGGATCGAAATCCTCATCGCCGTTGTAGGGCGAGAGATCCTTGACGTTGAAGATGTCGCTCACGGAGTATTTGTCGCGCGGGAGGTCAATCTTGTAGGCATTGTTGTTGTAGCGTACAAGCACCTTGAAGGGTCCATCCGGTTGTGGTCGAAGTTTGGACTTGCGTTCGTTGTTGGAAGCGGTCCTTGGGAAGGTGTAGCCACACAAGATCTCCAATGTTGAATACCATGGGGTGCTTGTTGATGTTGCGCTTGGTCGCAAGTCGTTGTACTTGGCGCTCTATGGTTTGCCTGGTATCTTCATGTACCTTCTTGAGATGGTTCACACGTGCACTTGCGTCCATATTGATGCGCTCTTGTAGTGGTAGAGGAAGGATGTCCAATGGGGACAAAGGGTTGAATCCATAAACGACCTCGAAGGGGGACTTGCCGGTTGTGGAGTGTCTTGCGCGGTTGTAGGCAAGCTCGACGATAGGTAGACACTCCTCCCACTCCTTGATGTTCTTCTTGATTAGCACTCGAAGTAGGGCGGAGAGTGTGCGGTTGGCCACCACTGTTTGGCCGTCGGTTTGAGGATGGTAAGCCGTGGAGAAGAGTAGCTTGATTCCGAGCTTGGCGCATAGGGTCTTCCAAAAGTAGCTTAGGAACTTGACGTCGCGGTCCGAGACAATCGTCTTTGGCACTCCATGAAGACGCAATATTTCCCTACAAAAGAGATTGGCAACATGTGAAGCATCGTCTATCTTGTTGCAAGGAATGAACTGTGCCATCTTGGATAAACGGTCCACAACGACAAATATTGAATCCTTTCCATTGCGAGTCCTAGGCAATCCAAGTACAAAATCCATGCTAATGTCTTTCCATGGTTGATACGAAATTGGTAGAGGCATGTAAATGCCATGGGATTGAGTTTTAGACTTAGCTTTGCGAAATGTAGAGCATCGATTGGTGAAGCGGTTGACGTCACGAAACATCTTGGGCCAGTAGTAGTTCCTTGAGAGCGTAGCGAACGTCTTGCCGCGTCCAAAATGTCCAATTAATCCTCCTCCATGAGATTCCTGCAAAAGCAACAAATGAAGAGAAGACTCGGGGATGCAAAGCTTGTTAGCTCTCATAAGATATCCATCTTTGATGTAATAGCGTTCCCAAGATGTATGCGTCAAACATTTGGCATAAGGAGTAGAAAAATTGGATCATGCTCATACAAGTCTTTGATATGCTCACAGCCAATGACATCCAATGAAAGTTGAGTAACAAGCATGCATATGCGAGAAAGAGCGTCCGCCACAATATTTTCCTTACCTTTGATGTACTTGATGACATAAGGAAAAGACTCAATAAATTCACTCCATTTAGCATGATGATTGTTCAACTTGGTTTGGCCCTTAAGATACTTGAGTGTTTCATGATCGGTATGAATGATGAATTCATGAGGGTGAAGATAGTGTTCCCATTCATGCAAAACGCGGACTAAAGCATATAGCTCTTTGTCATAGATGGGGTAATTGAGTTGCGCTTTGGAGAGTTTCTCACTAAAGTAAGCTATGGGGCGCTTCTATTGCGTTAGCACACCTCCTATGCCATTGCCGCTAGCATCACAATGAATCTCAAAGGGTTTGTCAAAGTTGGGTAATGCAAGCACGAGAGCATAAGTAAGCAAATCCTTAAGCTCATTGAAAGTGGTATCTTGGGATGGTCCCCAAACAAAAGGCGCATTCCTCTGGCTCAAATCATGCAAAGGTGAAACAATGGTGCTAAAATCTTTCACAAAGCGAAGATAGAACCTGCAAGGCCAAGAAAACCACGCACTTAAAACACTCCTGTTAGGATGGCTCTCCCACCTCCCACCTCCCACCTCCTCTCCTCCTCCCACCAAGCCTCATGGAGATCCCTCTAGTTCTGGATGATGGAGGGTTTACTCCATTGGGATTTTGCCTCGGGCCTTGCCCTGGCCGATCAAGTGAGACGCGGGTTTGGATCTACAGTGCATTTTCCACCTCTCGAGACGCCAAGGAATTCTTTTTGGTGGCTTCGTTTTCTTCTGTCTCGTTCCCTCTCACGGTGGAAGCCGTTGGTATTGCTCTTCAATGCTGCACTGGGGCCTATCGTGTTGGTCTCAACGTGGTCCAAATCTTTGCTCAAGCATTTCGGTTTTTGGTTGCTAATAACAAAGTTGGCCATTTCATATACAGTCTTAAGGACCGGGTTTGGCCTGATTTTGTTTGCCACTTTCACTTATTGAATGGCCATTTTAACCGTGCTCCGGTGGCTGCATCATGTTGGCATGCTGATGAGGAATTGCTAGAGTTAACTGGTCGGAGACCTATTGCTATTCAGCCCAAGTTGGGTTCTATGAATCCCATGTCTGTCGCCACCTCCATGCAGCAACTTGCAAAGTTTAATTTGGTTCCGCTCAATTTTATGCGGTTTTCCAATAAGGACTCGGGTGAAGCTTCTACCTCTAATATTGGGAATGATCAACGACCGGATTCATTTGTTCATGCTACTGTTCTTGCTCAAGAAGAACAAACCAATTTTGGATCTTTTCGTACCACACCCGCAATTGTGGCAACTGATCAACCTATTTCCTTATTGGACAAATTTCTCCAATCTGCGAGATTAGAGGAATCACAAATCCCGGTCTTTCTCCATTTGGGCGATTTTAAATGCAGAGTCAACGTGGCATATCCCACTCTCCCGCAAAGTTTCCTTTCTTCGGCATTCAAGTATGCACCGGCCCATGACCATTGGTCCCCGATTCTTTCGGCCCAACACAAGGCAGACATGGCCCAGGCCGCATACACAGAAGCAGAGATTTCGGATTTATCGGCTAATTGGGCAAACATGTGTGGACGATGCCTACAATGGGGTCACAAAAAGATTGCTTGCCACGCCAGGATTATTTGCATTAATTGCTCTGCACCTAATCATAAGGTAACACTCTCCCCATTACGCGCTAATCCGCCGTCCAATTTGAGATTGGAATCTACAAGTTTCGGGAATCATATCAATCAACCAGGATTTTCAATGCCAATTACTTCTGACACTTCCACAACTACCAAACCCTCGACCACCATCCGATGCAAAAGCTGCGGATTCTATGGCCATGTGGCTCGATCTTGCCTTAAACGCCGTAGAGCGAGGCAATGGAAATGGGTGCCCAAAAAATCTACTCTTTCCATTCCTACCCCTCACGTTCCAACTTCTGCCTCGAGTACTGATAAGCCCCTGCTCTGCCCTCTCACTCGACCGCAGTCACCATCATCGCTCCCACCCTTGCTCCCCTCTCCACCATGGCGAACTATCCCCTGAACCCGGTGTCGTTCCTACTGCTGGGCTTCCCCGTCGAGCCAGGACCTGCCGATCGCGTTGTCCGGAGCGGGACGGTGGTCGGCCCGATCGCTCCGTTGAATCACCGGGCCACCATCCGCACTTCTATCCAAGGTTTGCTTCATGAAGCCTAACTTTTCACCACTGAATCCAGTGATCATCCTCTGGGTATTGGGATTTTTCGATTTGCGGATTCTTTCCTCAGAGATACTGCTGTTTCCACCCCTCTAGAATTAGAGGAGGAAGATCTGCTCATTACTTTTGTGACGCATAATGAAGCTCTCAATAGGCGCACCACTACCTTCGGCCCTGAGATTTGGTTGATGTTTTTTGGTTTCCCCTATGACTATCAGACAGACTACTACATTAGTAAGTCTTTACGGGGGGTTTGGTTCCTTGGTGACTTGGTATAACTCCCGTCAGGATAGAAGGTTTGTGCTAATCAAAGCTAGAGTTATCAGTCTGCGGCTTGTGCCTAAAAGCTTTGTAGTGTGGCAACTGGGTGGTGCACGGGATTGCTAGACAGTCCAAAAATCACTATATTGCGTAGCAATGATTGGAATGCCCTCCTCCCTGAAGTTCTACCTGTAGGAGAAGAACCACCTCCTCCGGACGGCAATCTGCATCCCCAGTTCGGTCCAGAGCTCACTACGGAGCAGCTTTATCAACAACAAGTGCATAATTGGCTTGTTCAAAATGCAGCTCCGGCCAATGGTAGTCAGCAACGCAACAATGGTTGGGGTGAATGGCAGGCGCCCCCAGCTCCACCCGCTGTCCAAATGCCACCATATTTGATGAACTTTCAAGCTTGGTTGGCCGCGTAGGGTCTGACAGTGCAACATGGTTTGGTTCTTGAGAACAACCTAGAAGACAGTGCTACTCAGGCCTGGAATGACTCGATCACTGTCTCTGATGAGGGTAGCTCGGATCACTCGGGATCTGCTTTTGCCTTGGTGATTGTGGACAATCCAACCCATCAGGAGACGATGCCAGTGGTGTCTAAAGAATCTCTTACTGTCACTATTGAAATGCACAATGCAGGGCTACGCTTTGGACTCTCCACCCATGGAGAAATGCTCATGAATCTCTTACTTCCTGACCCAACTCCTCGCCAACTTCTCAACAATGCTCTATTCTCGGCAATTCGTCCGGTTCTGGCTACTTGGAGTCCCTGGAGCAGTGGCTACGGTCTGAGATCCAATTTGTAGGTGGAAGTTCAGGTCTCTGTCAACTCAGGTGGGTTGCAGTTCACGCACGTGCCCAACACAACCACTAGCTCTTCTGTGGTCCTCACCGAGCTGAATGAGCCTTCTGCCCAGCCTGAGTTTTCGCAGTTGCCTGCGCCTGGAGTGGTGCAGGCGGTTAATATTCAGCCAACTGAATCTATTGAGCTTGCTGCTGTGCAATCTGAAGGTATTCAGATATCTGAAACTGTCGAACCTGTCGCAGCTCAGTCTGATGATCAGATCTCCCCCGCCAGTACTGAAGTGATGTCTGAATCCTTCTCCTCTTAACTGGATACACTGAGCAGCGCAATGTCTAAGACCAGCTGTATTTCTGAGAGCTCCACCATGCACACCAACACTCAGAAGCACCGCAAAGCAAAGATGTCGGTGCCCATTGATACAGCCAATCTCCGACGTAGTAACAGATCCACCAAGTATAATGGCTTCAGGGTTCCACAGCCTTCTGATTCTCGTCAGCTGAAGTCCAAGGTTAAACCTCGTATGATCCCCTCGGCTGCAACTGCCACATCACAGCACACCTCAATAGAACAGGCATCTGACACCGAAGAGCTTGCAGTCCCACCTCCTACTCCACTTGCTACTATGCAAGCAGTGGGTACCCAACTGTGCGCCATCCCAGCTGAGGAGGTGTCCGATGAAGATCTCACCAAGGGGCCCGAGGACTCCACCTCCTCCGTCTGATCTATCTGCATACTTTTTCTTTTGCTTCTTAAGTCAATGGTACTTTTGCAGTGTTGGAATGTGCTCTGTTCGAATATTCGCGGTCTTAATTCCCCCGATAAACATTTAGCTCTTTCAAACGCGATCAATGGTAGTGGCTGCGCCGTTATTTGTTTCCAGGAGTCTAAATGCCTTCCTTTGATGTCACTATGCTCAAAGTTTTATGCCCTCGACGCTTTGATAAGTTTGCTTTTATACCATCGCAAGGAGCCTCGGGCGGCATAGTAACGATTTGGAATAGTAGCATGTTTTCCGGCGATGTCTTTTTATCAGAATCATTTGCTCTGGGCATAGAGTTTACTTCCACTTAGTCGGTGCATCGATGGAAATTGGTTAATGTTTACAGTCCGTGCCAGGGGGGACAATGTGACAAGTTTACTCAGTGGCTCTTTGACATTGATATCCCACCTTCTGAGGACTGGCTCCTCCTCGGTGATTTCAATTACATTCGATCACCTAAAAATCGTAGCAAACCTGGTGGTAACGTGCATGATATGTTTGTTTTTAACGATTTCATCCGACAACACATGCTCACGGAAATTCCTATCAAAGGAAGAAGCTATACATGGTCAAACATGCAACAAAACCCACTGCTTGAACAACCCGACTGGGTTTTCACTTCTCTAAATTGGACTGCCTCCTTGCCCAATACGATTGTTAACCCGCTGGGTAGACTGGTTTCAGATCATATCCCTTGTTCGGTGATTATTCAGACCACAATTCCTAAAAGCAAAATCTTTAGGTTCGAAGCCTATTGGATCGCGCACCCTGGGTTCGTGGACGTTGTTGAGCAGGCTTGGAACAAACCTATTCGCCATGGAAAAAACTCGAATGCTACATCCAAACAATGTCAAAAGCTTAAGTATGTTCGCCATGCGCTCTCTCAATGGAGTAAAAAGATTTCCCGCCTCAAAGTTGCCATTGACAACACCAACAAGGCAATCCTTGAATTGGACTCTATTGCGGACCGCCGCAGTCTCACACTGCCTGAAAAGAATTTCTTGGCCATTCGCAAAAAACACATTCTTCGACTATTGCAATACTAGAAGGAATAATGGAAAAAACAATGCACTATCAGATGGATTCAGTTTGGCGATGAAAACTTGAAGTTTTTCCAGGTGGTGGCAACGGAAAGCTACAGAAGAAATTGTATCTCAACCCTAAAAACAACGGATGGCCTGTCAGTTGACGATCATGTGGGCAAGGAGTCAATTCTTTTTTAGGCCTTCAAATATCGCCTTGGAAAATCTAACCCTCAACCCATGTGTTTCAACATGTCCAAGCTCTTTAGATCACATGTGGATTTTAACAGCCTCACCACTCCTTTCACACATGCATAAATAGATGCAGTTGTCAAGGAAATGCCATCGGATCGCGCCCCTGGGCCTGACGGTTTCAACGAAGCCTTTTTAAAAGTGTGTTGGCCGATCATCAAAACGGATTTTTACCAGCTCTGTGAGGAATTTCACTCGGGCAAACTGAATTTGGAAAGCCTCAACCATGGATTCATCAATCTGATACCTAATAAAAATGCCCCTGAGACAGTTAATGATTATCGGCCCATCTGGCTGCAACCTTTCACCTACCGCTATCCATGCAAGCCCATGACGAGCTATGACAAATTCAGCGGGAGGTCTCTCATTTCACTCTGGACGACTCAAAAGATCAGTGGATTTGTGCTTGGGGAGCCCAAACATTCAAGACCTCTGCCTATTACACCTTTGTCTTCCGGGATGTGCAGGCCCATGAGGGGTTCAAATGGCTCTGGAAGGCCAAATCCATCCCAAAAATCAAAGTGTTTGGCTGGTTATGCTCTCTGACAGACTCAATACATGTAACATGCTGAACAGACGACACTACAATATTGGCAACAACCTAGATTGTCTTCTTTGCAACCAACACGTTGAGGAGATTGTGGAACATCTGTTCTTTCATTGCGCCTTTAGTCGAACATGCTAGCACCTCTTGGGGATCCATTGGCCGCCGCAAGGCAATAGGTTGGATATGATTTCACACCTAAAAATGAGGCATGGGTGCAAGATGATCATGGATCTCTTCCTGGTGGCTGCCTCGAGCCTCTGGAAGGAACGCAACAACAACTATTTTCGACATGTGACCACAACGGTCGCCTCCTGGAGGACAAGCTTCAAAAAAGATTTCTCTGATATTAGCCATAGGCTACCACCGCATAACAAACATTTAGTGACCACGATTCTTGCTGTTTTTCTCTAGCCACCCCCACCCCATTGTAACCCCCCATGTAAACCCCCCCTTCCCCTCTCATGTAAATACCATGTAACACCACCACCCATTTATATATATAGGGTTAGACTATTCTGTTACTAGTAACAGAATAATATTACGGTACCCATCACCCTTATATAGGCGCGCGATCGAATGCAGCCCACCATGACCGATCTAAAAAAGAAAAAGAGAAAGGAAACTCCCGCCCCCACCCTGCACGACCCACTCACCCTCGAACCCATCTCCAGCGCGCCGCCGCCCCATGCCCCGCCGCTGCGCGTCACCGCCCCATGCCCCGTCGCCGCGCGCCGCCGCCCCATGGCCCGCCGCCGCGCGCCGCTGCCCCCAGCCGCCTCTTACTGCCGGATCCGACCCGGCCACCATCGCCATGGCGCGGCGCCTCCACCTCCCGGCGACCCATCCCACCTTCTCGCGCGGTGTGTCCACCCCCGCCGATGCGTCCCGCCGCCCCAACCCTCCCCTTCCTCGCATCGGGATGGGAAACATCCAGCCGGTGCCTGAACCCCATCCCACCGGCGCGGCTCACAGCAGTCGTAGTGCTTCCACGCCACGCCACCGCTGGTCGATGCCCCGTCTTCTGCGGCTCTCCCTTGCTCCCTGTACATTTTTGCTCACCGAGAAGTAATTCCTCCCTTGTCCTGTCATGGTGACGATTGCAGAAAATAAACACATGGGGACGTGCTGCCCTCAGTCCTCTCTCGACGTATCCAGTAGTGCAGGTTCTCCGGTGCACGAAGTATTGCCGGCGTCATGCCCATTGAGAAGATGCAGATTTTCTGTAAGCACATTTATCTATTTAGTTCTGTGTTCTGTTGTTTGCCCCGATTGATCCTTGTGTTATTGCTTCCATGTTGTGCTGCTTTTGCACTTCTGATCCCATCATGAAGGAAAAAAGAAAAGCGAGCTAAGTACTTGTTTGGAAAGATTGTAGGTTCAAACACATAAACCTAAAGAAGTTCATTCAAGAAGTTTGGTTTTGTTAAAAGAAAATGTGAATTTCGGTTGGAATCATTTAACATAGAACTACTCGACTTTCCTTCTCTATAGATGTATTACTATAGTAGATGGAGAGAGTAATTAGATGCAATCCTATGCAATATGTATGTTCATATAGATATATGGAACAACTCTCATTCCCTACATGCACATGGTAGATGGTCGGTTACTAGTCTGCTAATAGAAGAGCACCCAAAAAACAGCTTGAAGCTGTTATCTCTCCCGAATGCTTTTGAAGAGCATCAATTGTTTTCAGTTCATCTTTTGATTGCTTTTTAGTGCATCAACTTCCCCGATCATAAGTCCAATTTCCTTTGTGTTCCCATGTTCTTTCTATAGTGCTTGTGGTTATGCCTGATAACAAGCACATGTACCAGAGTTTATTTTGGAAGTCCAGAAAAGCGTCGAGGTAAAAGCAAAACCTACAATTTCTGCATGTCATTTGTTTGTGGAAAATGTCTGAGCCAGGACACAAATAGTTCACACTCAAAACTTAAAAGAAGCTTTGTGTAGTGTCAGTACTTAAAAGAAGAACAGAAGTTCAAGCTTAAAACTTTGAAAAGTTCAGTAGATAAAGGTTCACACTCCTTCTTAGTAACTACCTCAATTGACCCTAATTCTCTCTGCTCCACTTCATTTTCATTTGTTTCTTAGGTCAAAATCAAGTTGCACAGAAGCTGATCGATGAAAAAAAAGCTGACTAAAAATGAAAATTTCTTGTGTAGTTAATTTTCCCCTCAAAACAAATGTTTGGTATTCTCTTATTTCATATTGAACCTTTGTCAGGAATTTCTATATCGAAAAAGTAAAAAAGATGTGCATGTTTATGAGAAGAAAATTTCTGTACCGCATGTCATTGCTTCACTTCCCTTGTTATGCTCTCTTCTCCCTAGTTCAAACATACTTGCACAAAAGGTTCAAATATTTAGTGTCTGCAAAAGAAAAATCATCGCCACATGATCAAACTTCTTGCTCCAAAAAAGCTACAAGGAAAAAAATATTATTACAACACTTTCTACTGTTGTTACTTGTCATGTCAGTTCCAATATTTTGGAAGGTTCACATCTTCACTTAGATAGCATGACGGTAAGAGATTCTTCACTGGCAGTGGAGCCGTACAAACACATCGTCATAGTGAGTACAGATGTTATGTAGTACACATATTTTTAATACAAACGTTTTAAAAGTTTCTTTTTGAACTTCTCCCAATTAATATACCTGAACTTGATTATCTTTCTAACATGTACTTATATCACCTTCATTGGATTTTGTATTTGTGCTTGTAACACAATAAGTTCCGATCTCGATCGACCACAAGTTCAAGTTCGCTAGTATTTATAAATGCTGGTAGCAGTACTAGTATTTACAAATTTGTAACCTAAGAACTAAGCTTGCATCGATGGATCACTATTGATAACTTAACTTATTATGTCAGTTCTAGTGCGGCGCTAGCTAAGTTACAAATGTACTGAATGTTCACACCTTTAACCTTTTCATTTTGTGAACAGACATCAATTCAGTATGAAAAAGGAACATAATAAGTTAACTTTGCAAGTGCATCAGTTCACCTTGAACAAATTACAGAAGTGCACCATCAAGTTTTCCATTCAGTTCGCTTATAAAAAACACGAAGTTGGTTGTGTAAAGAAAACAGGAGAACCAATGTCAGCCTAGAAGTTCAGTAGGTAACTCCACGCAAATGCACTCGTTAGGAAATTTTGGGTTTCCTATATTTTATAGACTACAGAAATTTTGAGTTTGCTATGTTTGCATTACTTAACGCGTATGTATGATGTTTTAAATTCCAGTGCGAAATTAGTTAAGTTTAGTACAATTTGTACTATAAAAATACAGTACAACAAGCCATTCTTTTGAGTGTTTTTACACAACCAATGATGTTGGTATTTCATTTCCAAGGATGTAGTACTCTAGTATAGCAATTTATTAACTAGAAAGAAGATACATCAGTTGAAAAATACTCGCCATAAGTACTTCAGAGTTTGTTTGGGCTGGTTGGCAATCAGTAACTAGAAAAAGGATACATCAGTTCAAATATACTTGCCATAAGTATTTAAGAGTTTATTTGCGGTGGTTAAAAAATCAAGCTACTTTGTTTTGAGGACAAGAACTAATAAAAGTTCAAATGCTAATGTATTAAAAAAACTCCACCTACTTTGTTTAAACTTTTGATGTCTTAATTTATGCACTTCTATATAGAATTTGGTGGTTCACTTTTGCTAATTTTCTGCATTTCTCAGGCTAGAAAAGGTATCAGTTCACTTTGCAAAAACTCTACCGCTGTACAAGTCCTCGTCGACCTGCAGCAGCAGCAGGAGACACGAGATCACCTCCAGCACCGCTGGTCACATGAAGGCCGTCAAAAATGGTATATTCTCCATAAAAATAGGTGTTTGCTTATCTGTATTCTCTATTGTTGAATTATAGCACAAACATTTGCTGAAACGGGGTGCTCAGGACATCTATTTTAATTCCTGAAACACAAACTAGGTGCTCTCAGTTCAGTACGTGAACAATCATTCGTGAAAAATATATATAACATGCTTTGTTGTGTGAGATTTGGGGGGTGCCTAGTCTGGGTATAGTTTTCAAGTATAACAAATGTGGGATTTTATAGCTCAAGTTTTCTAATATAATGTTAAAAGTCCACTAGATGAAAAATTTGTTGTGTTAGCTAGATCAGTATGAGTGCTCATTAGTAAGACAAAGTAGGAGTATTGATCATTACGACTTACAGAATACTAGTACTGATCAGTACTATATAGAGCCAAGCTTCACTATGGATATTACTGACAATAGGAATTTATTAGGATAATTTAATGTTTTTTAGCTCACCTCTAATTTGTTTCTCTCTACTGCTCTTTTCTCTCACTATTTTGTTTCTCTCTGTACTGCAGCACGAGGGAGGTTTGGACGGACACTGATAACTAGACAACTATGACGCTGCCGATCACTTGCACGAAGGACACCAGCAGGTTGAGGATGAAGTACATGATGCGGACAATGAGGACGACCAAAACATGGAATCCGTACACATAGCACCAATTGCAAATTCAAATTTTTTGTCCATGATGATTTGATTGCTACTTCTTAAAGAAAGTGTACATAACAGTTAGATGTTTGTGCAAGAAAGGAAAATTTATTTGAATTAATAACATTTATCAATACGAATCGAAAACAATGATCGGTTCGATAGTGCCCTCTCCTGCCTATTTTGGTTGATGCCACGAATAGTGAAAAAATTGTATGGGAATGTTCAATTATTACTAGCATGTAAGTTCAAAAAATAAAACACAGTCGGTTTGTCTATGAAATTTGAGTAAGTCTGTCTATGGGAGGAAAATATGCTTAAAGAAAAAACACAACACATTTATTCAGGTAAAAGTTTATTTTAGTTCAGCTACACAAACCATGCAGGTCCGATGATGATGATGCCATAAGTTCGGACAAGGAAACAAATATTAATTTAAAACCAAAAACTTTCACTTTTATAAGTTCAAGTGCTCATCCATACACGGTAATTCAAGTTGGTAAAAGTTCAGGTCCCAAAACAAAAGAAGTTTAGAACATCATTGCAAGAAATGTGAGTTAAGAAAAGAAACACACAAAACATTTTCTTCTATAAAAAATGTCATTCAGTTCAACGATATAAAACGATGCAAGTTCGGGGACGATGATATCGTAAACCGTTGAAAAGTTATGAGGAAAACCATACAGAAAAATAGAGTAAGACTAGTCTGTGAAAACACGTTCAGTACAAAATTATACAGACATTAGTCCAAGTACTCTTCTTTGAGAATCATTCAAAATTACTCTACAAAAAATAGTTCAGTACAAATACACACATACATCAGTACGAGTACTCTGTTTTTTAGACAGAAAAACAACAGGATCCGTCTTGCCGTATTTAAAATTACTCTTAAACGGTTGAAAAGTAGAGAAAACGTTCAACATGACTAAATTTTGCATTTTCGGTAGCTATCCAACGGTATATTATTTGCCCCATTTCGACAAACTTTTTTAAAAAATCGCATTCGAAATCGAATTTGACCGTATTTGAATTTTAGTTTAAACCGTAAGGAATTATAAAACTATTTCTATATGAAAAAGTTGCGAATTTTCCATATCTTTCTAACGCCGTATCATTTGCGTCAATCCGACAAACCGTTTGCAAATAATCGTGAAAATACGTTTCGCCCAGAATTTCACCGTGTTTCAAATTACTTTTAAATCGTATAGAATTAGAAAAAACAATAGATATATGGAAGATGCGTATTTTCACCAGCTTTCCAACGCCATCTTATTTGCTCAATTCCGACAAACCGTTTGAAAATTGAGTCCAAAATACGATTCGCGTTTTCGGTTTTGAGAAAAATGGTTTTTTCAAAACTGCTCTTAAACTGTGATGATTTTGCAAAAAATTCCTATATATTTGTAATGTAGATGTTAAGAGCTTTCCAATGATATATTACACGCCCCGTTCCGATAAAAAAATTTCAAAAAGAATTTGAACTAAAGAAAACGATATACTAAACAGAATTGAAAGCATCAGTTCAACCACTCGAAAGTCATCAGTACAACAATCTGAAACTGTCAGTTCAAGTAGGGTAACAGAATAATATTCTGTTACTAGTAACAGAATAGCCCAGATGTATGTATATATATATATATATATATATATGCAGTAGGAAACTCTCCTACTGTCTAAATTTTCAAAAAAAAAACACGCACTTGATGCAAGTTGGTTGGTTGTGGCCAAGTTTTAATAGCATTGATCTTGGAGTCAACAACATGAACACCCTTAGAAGAAACAACAAAACCCAAGAAAACGAGCTTATCAACACCGAAAAGGCACTTCTCCATGTTAGCAAAGAGATGCTCGTTTCGAAGAGTTTGCAAAACGGTTCGAACATGGATGACATGATCTTGCAGAGATTTGCTATAAACAAGGATATCATCGAAGTAGACCACAACAAACACACCAATGTAAGGGCGAAAGACATGATTCATAAGACGCATAAAAGTAACCGGTGCTTCAGATAGACCCATAGGCATGACTAACCACTCATACAACCCAAACTTGGTTTTGAAAGCGGTTTTCCATTCATCACCCTCTTGTATGCGGATTTGATAGTAACCACTCTTAAGATCAATTTTTGAAAAGATAGTGGCACCACTAAGTTCATCAAGCATATCATCAAGGCATGGAATTGGATACCTATAGCGAACGGTGATGGCATTGATAGGTCTACAATCGGAGCACATGCGAAAGCTACCGTCTCGTTTTGGAACAAGAATGACCGGGACGGCACAAGGGCTCAAACTTTCACGCACATGTCCATGGTCTATGATATGCTTTACTTGCCTTTGTATTTCTTTGGTTTCTTTGGGGTTGACGCGGTAGGGAGCTTTGTTCGGAAGAGTTGCTCCGGGGATGAGGTCGATGCGGTGCTTGATGCCTCGTAGTGGAGGTAGTCTCGGAGGTAGCTTGTCGTGGAAAACATAGTGAAATTCCTGCAAAAGAGAAGACAACACTAGAGGAAGAGCGTGGGAGTTGTTAGATTGTTTTGCGTTGTCCTTGCACAAAAGGACATAGTGTAGGACACTAGATGGGTTCTCACACACTCCTCTTATCTCACTTTTGGTGGAAAATAGAACTAAGTTCTTCTTGTCGCTCATCGTGGAGGTGCTCGATTTGGGCTTGTGGCACTCACTCTCGTTTTGGTGGCTCGCTTGCTCACTATTCTCTCAACGATGGGTGGCTTGCTTGTCGGTGATCACTTGGCTTGGAGATATGGGGCAAAGTACGTACTCCTTTCCCTTCATCTTGAAGATGTAGTGGTTCTTTCGACCGTTGTGGATGACTCCTCTATCAAATTTCCATGGGCGTCCAAGGAGAAGGTGGCAAACGGTCATTGGAATGACGTCGCACTCCAAAGTGTCTTCGTAGGCACCAATTTTGAAGGAGACTTGTACTCGATGCTCTACTTGGAGAGTGCCAGAGTTGCTAAGCCATTGAACTTCATACGGATGTGGGTGCTTCGTCTTGGGGAATTGGAGCTTGGACCAAAGTTCTTCACTTGCAAGGTTATGACAACTCCCTCCATCGATGATGACCTTGACGGATCGTCCATTGATGCCGGCCTTGGTATGAAAGATGTGGAATCATTGATCTTCTTCTTGGTGATGTTGGAGAGTCAAGACCTTGGAGACAATGAGAGCGGGACTTGAATCTTCGTCGCAAAAGACTTGTTATTCCTCATCGTTCACTTGCCGGTGCATGGCGACTTGCTTGATGGCATCCATTTCTCCTTCAATCATTGAGTCGTAAGTGTCGTCGTCATTGAGGATCATGGTCCGCTTGTTGGTGCACTCATTGGACTTGCGGCCTCGGCCTCCACATGTGAAGCATTTGAATGAACTTGTCTTGACTTGAAGTTGCTTGTAGTAGGAGGATGACTTGGAGTTGACGAAGCTTTCTTGGAACTCGACTTGTCGATGTTGCTTGTAGAAGGCTTGGTAGACGTTGTTGGAGTCGTTGAAGCTTGGATGTTGGAGAAGCTGTATGACTTGGGTGAAGAACTTGGCATACTTGTAATTGTCTTGCACTTGACGTTCCGCTTTGGTAGCTTGATGCACTAGCTTGATGAGGTTCGAGTATGGTTGGAAGTCGGCGATCTTCTTGATTGGGTGATTGAGTCCATTCAAGAAACGTGCCATAGTTTGCTTATCATCTTCTTTGACATTGGCTCTTATCATGGCAATATCCATCTCCTTGTAGTACTCTTCAATGCTCTTGGTTCCTTGCTTGAGTAGTTGAAGTTTCTTGAAGAGGTTGCAGTAGTAGTAGGTAGGCATAAAGTGTGCTCTCATGACGTCCTTCATTTGCGCCCAAGTTGTGATGGGTGGTTCAACTCATGCCTCTCGGCGCTCAATAAATTGTTCCCACCAAATGAGGACATAGTCTTGGAACTCAAGGGATGCCATCGCGATCTTCTTATCTTCTTCATAGTTGTGCAAACGAAAGATTTTGTTGACCTTCAATGCCCATGAAAGATACTCTTTGGGACCGTTGCTTCCATTGAACTTGGGCATGGTGAACTTGAGCTTGCTGTAGCGTTGCTCCTCATTGTGTTGGGGTCGGGGATGATGACGTCCAGGTTGTTGATGATTATCAAACTCGTGTTGCTCTTGGTGAGGAGGGTTGTGAAACTCATGTTGCTCTTGTCGTGAAGTATTTCCATTGTCTTCATGCTCTTGATGAACTTGACATTCTTGGAGCCAATGGAGGAGCTTGTCGAGCTCGAGGAGGAACTTGAGGAACTTGACAATGCACGCGAGCTTGAAATCTTCGTTCGTTAGCTTCTTCGCGAAGTGCTTCTTCATGTTCACGAGCTTGTCGGCCTCGGTTGTCTATGGCGCGACTTGCATCTTGGGGGGCTTGTTGCGCCTCAAGTGCTTGAGCATCTCGTAATTGTTGCTCTTGACGTTGTGCCTCGGCATCTTGTGCTTCTTGGTGTAGACACGCTCGCTCTTCCGCTTCATGTTGGCGTTGTCGTTGCCTTTCTCGTGCTAGCGCAAAAGCCTCTTGGGTTTTATGTTGTCAGTGCTCTTGAGAGCTGGTGTCACGTAGATGATTGTGGCTTGCTTGACGATCGTTGCGCGTGGCACGTCGAAGAGTGTTCAATGTTGGTGTACTGGAGCTGGAGAGGGTGAAGTCGGAGTGTCGACTTGAGCAGCTCCTTCTAGATGAGAACGAAGGGGAAGAAGAGAGGTTGAGCAACAAAGCGCAAATCTTGTCCATTCTTGCGTCATTCTCTTGCTTGTGATCGTCGAGCTTGTGGTCGAAGTAGTCCCTTGTACGTTGCTCGTAGAGTCGCAAGTCGGTGGCGAGGTTGTCGATGCGTTCACTCATTGCTTGTTGCTCTTGATGCAAAGCATGTTGTGCACCAAAGAGGTGGCTCTTGGTGACGTAGGAGTTCATATCATCGTTGTGCTCAATGAAGAGTGGGTTGGTAGAGGTACTTGGCCTATCCATCATTCCGAGATAAAAATGTGAGTGGTAGAAAGAGAATAATGAATACTAAATGTACCTTTACCGAAGTTGAAAGTGTATCAATGATCACTCCAAGTGGATAAGGAAATAGCACAATTGGTACCAATTCTTGTCCGTTTCTCACACCTACACAAGTAAAAGATTATGGTGGAGCTTGGTTAGGATGGTGGCACAAAATTTAATGCAATTGTAAGTGAGCTTCAATAATGTTGGAAAAGATTCACAAGTTCGCAATGAAACAAGGAGACCAAGCAATATAAGGTACACAGAAACACACACGCAAAAAGATAAGTGGGGTCGTGCAACCAAGGATGAGCCAAAATGTGGAATCCACAAAAATGCTCTTGTTGCACAACACTAGAGAGACGCTAGAATGATTGCACAATAGGCGGATACAAAGACTTGTGCACAACCTACTAAGCAAAAATGCAAGGGCTTCTATCCCAAGTATGCTCTATGCAAGGTGTTTCTATGATATGATCCAAGATGATCGAGTATGACAATCTTAATGTTGTATGATGCTATGGTGCTTGCTAAAAATTCTTTGCTTATCTTTCCCTTTTGCTTTAAAGCTTGTTTGGCTCTTTGGTGTTTGAGCTCTTTTCTCATGCAATGCTTCACGAACCAAGATAGCAATTGTGTATGCGATGACAACCTTGTGACACAAGAGATGATACCAACATATGCAACAATTATGTATGTATGCTAGCGGAAGTATGATCACTAATGTGCACAAGTCTCGTTGCCGGCAATACTCAACGGCTAGTATCGATGGGTAAGCGACGCAAAGGAGCAAGGCTATGATGGCTATCAATGTAATGGCAAGAATGATATGTCTAAGACCAAGGTGAGGTTACCGTTTCTTCGGGTCCTCGTCTGTAAGCAAGAACGGATAATGGTGATCCAATGAGTGTCACGAATACCAAGATGTAGTCGAGGACATCGTTGTTGATGACGCGTCCATGGCGAAGATGAGCGGCGGTGATGTTGATGTTGAACCGTACCTAAATAGCCGAAACACAAGTAGGACACGGTACCGCAACTCAAATTCTCAAAGCAAAATTGGACCAAAATTGTCAGAGTTGGTAGTGGTATATGGTGGTGCTATGCAGAAGTGATGGTTGTATGCGGAAGTATATGTGGGCACCGGAACAAAATTTGGCGAAATATGGACGGAAAACAGGGCGGTGGATGGAGATGTTGCTGCCAGGGGTCGGATGTCTGGGGTGCCGGATGTCTGGGCAGTCGGGCCAGATGTCCGGACTCTGGATCCAGGGACGAACGTGATGAACACCACGTGGAGAGGTCAAATCCGGGCAAAATTTGGAGAAATTTGTGGATGGAAATTAGGGAAAAGTGGATGGAAGGCTAGATCTACCTGCAACACACGAAATCTGTGGATCAAATCCAACAAAACTTCATCTCACCAACAAATCACAAAAAAAATTGGGGTTATTTTTGTGGGGAATTTTCGAATTAGAGACAAAATCAACAAGAAGTAGGCTAGAAACACAACGGGGACGCTCCGAAATCGTGATCAACGTGGCTATAGATACCAAGATGATGTAGGGTAGAAGCCTATGTGGCCGATCTTTCATGAAAGGATCGGATCCCGCGAAGAACACGAGGAGGGAAACAAGGAAAAACATTAGTGAAACACGAGAGAAACACTAAACCAACAAGAAATAGTCACACAGGTGCTAGATCCTCGAGTACATAAGAGAACACATGATCCACGGACAACTAAGGATGATACAAAGGTAGCCGGTCTCCTCCGTGAGGAGGTCTTGAGGTTCTTCCCGGAAAGGGGTCTTGAATCCAAAGGGATCTTTTCCGAAGAGGGGTCGCGGTCTCTCTCGTGGAGTAGGTCCGGTGTGGATGAGCAATGATCTATCTCTAAATATGAGCTAAACCAATGCTAACCCTAGAAAGAAGGACGAGGAGGAGTATATATTGTCTAGGGGGTTGAAGGGGTACACGGGCCTCGGCCCTTCACTGTGCTTAGACATGGGAGGCCGAACGTCCGGGCGTCGGGCCGGATGTTCGGGATTTCACGCGGGGCCGGATGTCCGGGCTGGAGCGGTGGGATTTGTTGCTCTCGGGTTCGGAGGGGTCCGGATTTCTGGGCTGGTGGCCGGATATCCGGGAGCTCGGGAACGGCTGGATGTCCGGTTGTCGGGGCCGGATGTCCAGGGCCTGTAGATGCTTGGCGGCTGTGCAGCTTGATGATGGACGACGCCCGAGGGGCCAGACGTCCGGGGTTGTGGCTGGATGTCTGGGTCCTGGGAGGTGTTCTTGACTCCTTCCGTGGGTTCTCTTCATCCATGAACTTGGGGGCTTGTACACCTTCACGTGCATCTTCAGGAGGGTCCTCTTAGTACATAATCATGCACAACGTCTCGGATTTAGGTAGTAGCCATGTCTCGAGAGGATCATATGTAATATCACTAAGGAAGGAAGTCACCTCATTCTCGAGAGCTCTAGCTCTAGCTCGTGTCATGGGTCCTCTTGGCTCTTGTTGAGGCGATGGTAGGTCCATGGGGACGACCGTAGGATGCTCCGCATCACCTAATGAGGATGCCGCGTCCCATCTTAATACCTTCATGGAATTATGCGATATGCAAAAGTAAAAAGATGTGGACAATGATGTGGTCAAGATTAAATTATTTCCATTTTCTTTGCGTGATTCTGCAAAAATTTGGTTCTCTTCTTTGCCTCGCAATAGTATCAATTCTTGGAATAAGTGCAAAGATGATTTTATCACTAAGTATTTTCCACCCACAAAAAGTATTTCCCTTAGAACCCAGATCATGAATTTCAAACAACTTGAACATGAGTTTGTTGCACAATCTTGGGAAAGGATGAAAATGATGCTAAGGAATTGCCCAACTCTTGGGTTAAATCTTTGGATGATCATACAAAAATTTATGCGGGGTTGAATTTCGTTTCTCGTAATCTTTTAGATTCCGCCGCGGGTGGTACTTTCATGGAAATTACTTTGGGTGAAGCCACCAAATTACTTGACAATATCATCGCAAATTATTTGCAATGGCATATCAAAAGGGCTCCTACTGGTAAAAAAGTTAATTCGGTTGAAGAAAATTCTTCTTTGAGTGAAAAAGTTGATGCTCTTGTGAAATTGGTTGCTAGTAGAAGTGCTCCTATTGATCTTAACTATATGCCTTTGTCTACTTTGATTGAGCAAAATAGTGATGTCATTGCTGTGAATCTCATTTCTACAAATAATTTCAACAACAATCCTTATAGAGGTAATTTTAATCCTAGGCCTTTTCCTAGTAATTCCTCTAATAATGATGGTAATTCCTATGGAAATCAATCTTATAATAATAATAGGAACACCTCTGATCTTGAGAATAGTATTAAAGAATTTATCAACACGCAAAAAGTTTTCAACACTTCCATAGAAGAAAAGTTGAATAAGATTGATGATTTTTCTAGAAGTGTTGATAGAATTTCTCATGATGTGGAAAATTTCAAGATGAAAATTTTTGTGCCTAAAGTAGATGAATCAATTAAAGCTCTTTATGTTTCTATGGATGAAAGTAAGAAAAGAACCGCTATGCTTAGAGCTAAAAGAGAATTCTTACAAAAAGTGTTTACTAGTGATTTCTTTCGCAAAAGTGATGAAGATCTTAAAATGATTGGTGTTTATTCTATTGATTCCTTGTTTAATAAAGTTAATATTGATGAAAAAGGGACTAGAGAAGAGTCAACTTTGGGTAGGAGGTGTCCCAATATTTTGGAGGGTGAAAAGAGAGGAAACCCGCAAGGACCAAAAAGTAACTGAACCAAATGTTGTTGAAATCTTCAAGGATTGTCACACCAGCAAGACAAAGGGCATGACTACACCAGTCAAAGCGCAGTTGTATCCTCATGCCTTTTAACTACTTCTTACTCTGACTTGTGCATTGAATTGCACGGTTTGCAGCCAATATCTATTACTCTTTTCAAGTTTATACACAATTGTCTTAGCATATCATTGCACCTAACAAGGTTTAAAAGAGAGGAGTGATGTTCCTTAGATCTTGATATGTAATCTAGTTCTGTGTTGGACTTGTCTACACAACATTACAATTGCATGTTTTTCTGTTCTCGGTTGTTTTGTGATATGAATGATGTCATACTATGCTTACTGCATTACAAACTTTGTCTCTTTATCCTTAGCTGTCAATACAATGTGAAGAAATAGACAATACATTAGCCATGGTACATGGTCATACGTTTGGAACATGGTTTTATGATGTACTTTGTAGTAAAATACAACTAATATTTTACACGGTTTCACCAGAATAAGTTCTGTATATAGACCAAAGCTATTTTGTTTTGTTTTGCTACCTCCATAATATCTTCTATCATGGTACTACTAATGTAAAAACTCAACTTTTCAACAAGCTATGGAACAAATGATGGAACCGCCACCTTTTGAAGATGACGAGGAACCTATAACCGCAATGTCACCTCTTCCTGCACTGGGTTAGTACCTGTCCACTAACAGTGCCAAAAGCACATTCCTGCGTAATACCGAGTTGGTTGTTAAGGCAATCTCATCCAAACTGCCTCATGATCAAGATCAATGTTGGGGATATCGCTTATTGGCAACTTATCGCTCGACCCAAGATAAGGGGTAAATCGGCCAGTTTATCGGCATATCGGCCGATTTATCGCCATATCGGCTAATTTATCGGCCGATTTATCTTATCGGTTAGAAAACGATAAGCGATAAATCGGCCGATTTATCGGAATATTAGAAGATATCTTGAACAGTGATCAAGATATGCAAGCTCAAAATAATGTTGTATCTGCGCTCCAGACACAAGTCCATTCCCTAACGAGATCCTTTGTGAAACAAGGACAGCCATTCTTCGACGTCGTCAAGATAGGCATGGTTTTGATACGTCCATTTTGCATCATGTTTTCCTACTGTTATTTATATTGTTTGTATGCATAATAATGCTTTTTGTAGTAATTCTAATGCATTTTCTCTCATAATATGCAAGGTTCACACAAGGAGGGAGAATACCGGCAGCTGGAATTCTAGACCTAAAAAAGCTACGTCAGGCCACCTATTCTACACAACTCCAAATGAGCTGAAACTTCACGATGAATTTCTATGGAATATATAAGAATTATTGGAGCAAATAACTACCGGAGGGGGCCCACCAGGCGGGCACAAACCACCTGGGCATGCCAGGGAGCCCAGGCACACCCTGGTGGGTTGTGCCCTCCTCGGCCCACCTCCAGTGCCCCTCTTCTAGTATATAAGTGATTTTCACCTAGAAAAAATAGGGGGAGGTCATTCCACTACTAGGAAAAGGGCTATAGTTGATATGGACATTAATGGTGCACCATTGCTATATAGCAGTGGCGCACCACATACAGGTGCGCCATTATTGACATATTACTAATGGCGCACCTAGTGTGTGGTGGGCCATTAGTAGTTTTGAAAAAAAATTGTTAGTAATGGCGCACCAAGGGATAGTGCACCATTACTAGTTGACATAGTAATGGCGCACCACACCCACCGTGCGCCATTAGTAGTTTTGAAAAAAAAATGTTAGTAATGGCACACCAGTGGACAGTGCGCCATTACTAATTTTTTATTTTTTTTCAAAACTACTAATGGCGCACCACACACCAGGTGCGCCATTAGTACCCCTGGTGCTAAATGCGCCCCCCTGGACCACCTTTTCAGTTTAAAAAAATAAAAGAAAATGATGGAAATGTCAAAAAAAATTAAAAGAAAATAAGTTTCCCATGTGATATGTGGTCTAGTTGTTGGGAAATTTTCAAATATGAATTTCGACTTTAGTTGTTGGGAACCCCATTGAACATCTTCAAAATCCCGAAAAACCTAACAGAACGAAAGATACGGGGCTTTTAAGATTTAGACGGGGGGAAAATAAAAAATATTCAAACTTACTAGTGGCGCACCAGTTGCTAGGTGCGCCACTAGTAACAGGAACAAATTTGTTTCAAAAAAATTTGGATTTTTTTGAAAATATGATACGTAATATGACGGGGAAGTTTGAAATATTTTTTCAAAATTTCATCACACTCATGAACATGAACAAAGTCCTAGACATCAACAAGGTTTAATAGGATTGATATGATAGATATATCAACAAGTGCCTGTGAAGTGAGCTGGTGCTGGGGTTGGATAGAACTACGAAGTTAAGCGTGCTCGAGCTGGAGTAGTGTGCGGATGGGTGACCTTTTGGGAAGTTTGACCACAGAGTGTGATTTGATTTGAGATTAAGCCATAGTGACTAGAGATTAAGAAAAAAACGAAAAAAATAAATTGATTTTTTTATTGAAAATAAATTTTCGGAAAAAAGTTGTTAGTGATGGCGCACTTCTATGTGGTGCGCCATTACTAAGTCAGATAGTAATGGCGCACTAGATAGGCATAGTAATGGCGCACTCCCTGGTGCGCCATTAGTATTAATTACTAATGGCGTGATGCTAGTGGTGCACCTGTAGTGCGCCATTAGTAGCCAAAATAGGTGCTCCACTAGAAGGCCTTTTCCTAGTAGTGTTCGGGACGAAGTGCCGCCGTATCGAGGTGGAACTTGGGTAGGAGCACTTTTGTCATTCCGCGGAGCGATTCCGCTGGGGGAACTTACCTCCTAGAGGGGGAAATCATCGTAATCATCATCACCAACAACTCTCCTATCTTGGGGAGGGCAATCTCCATCAACATCTTCAACAACACCATCTCCTCTCAAACCCTAGTTCATCTCTTGTGTTCAATTTTTGTACCAGAATGTTAGATTGGTGCAAATAAATTGATTTTTTTATTGAAAATAAATTTTCGGAAAAAAGTTGTTAGTGATGGCGCACTTCTATGTGGTGCGCCATTACTAAGTCAGATAGTAATGGCGCACCAGATAGGCATAGTAATGGCGCACTCCCTGGTGCGCCATTAGTATTAATTACTAATGGCGTGATGCTAGTGGTGCACCTGTAGTGCGCCATTAGTAGCCAAAATAGGTGCTCCACTAGAAGGCCTTTTCCTAGTAGTGTTCGGGACGAAGTGCCGCCGTATCGAGGTGGAACTTGGGTAGGAGCACTTTTGTCATTCCGCGGAGCGATTCCGCTGGGGGAACTTACCTCCTAGAGGGGGAAATCATCGTAATCATCATCACCAACAACTCTCCTATCTTGGGGAGGGCAATCTCCATCAACATCTTCAACAACACCATCTCCTCTCAAACCCTAGTTCATCTCTTGTGTTCAATTTTTGTACCAGAATGTTAGATTGGTGCAAATAAATTGATTTTTTTATTGAAAATAAATTTTCGGAAAAAAGTTGTTAGTGATGGCGCACTTCTATGTGGTGCGCCATTACTAAGTCAGATAGTAATGGCGCACCAGATAGGCATAGTAATGGCGCACTCCCTGGTGCGCCATTAGTATTAATTACTAATGGTGTGATGCTAGTGGTGCACCTGTAGTGCGCCATTAGTAGCCAAAATAGGTGCTCCACTAGAAGGCCTTTTCCTAGTAGTGTTCGGGACGAAGTGCCGCCGTATCGAGGTGGAACTTGGGTAGGAGCACTTTTGTCATTCCGCGGAGCGATTCCGCTGGGGGAACTTACCTCCTAGAGGGGGAAATCATCGTAATCATCATCACCAACAACTCTCCTATCTTGGGGAGGGCAATCTCCATCAACATCTTCAACAACACCATCTCCTCTCAAACCCTAGTTCATCTCTTGTGTTCAATTTTTGTACCAGAATGTTAGATTGGTGCTTGTGGGTGACTAGTAGTGTTGATTACATCTTGTCGTTGATTAATATATGGTTTACTTGGTGGAATATTATATGTTTAGATCCATTATGCTATTTAATACCCCTCTGACCTTGAGCATGATTATCATTTGTGAGTAGTTACTTTTGTTCTTGAGGTCATGGGAGAAATCGTGTTACAAGTAATCATGTGAACTTGATATGTGTTCGATATTTTGATGGTATGTATGTTGTGATTCCCTTAGTGTTGTCATGTGATCGTCGACTACATGGCACTTCATCTTATTAGGGCCTAAGGGAATGCATTGTGGAGTAGTTATTAGATGATGGGTTGCGAGAGTGACAGAAGCTTAAACCCTAGTTTAGGCGCTACTTCGTAAGGGACAAATTTGGATCAAAAAGTTTAATGCTATGATTAGATTTGATCTTAATACTTTTCTTGTAGATGCGGATTCTTGCGAGGGGGTTAATCATAAGTAGGTGGTTTGTTCAAGTAAGAATAGCACCTAAGCACCGGTCCACCCACATTCTAATTAAGTAGCGAACACAAATAAACCAACATGATGAAAGTGACTAGATGCAATTCCTGTGTACCCCAAAAACGTTTTGCTTGTCATAAGAGACCATTTTGGCCTGTCCTTTGCCACAAAAGGATTGGGCTACCTTGATGCACTTTTTTTATCATTACCGTTACTTGCCCGTTACAAATTATCTTGCTATCAAACTACTCGTTACTTATAATTTCAGTGCGTGCAGAGAATACCTTGCTAAAAAATACTTGTCATTTCCTTCTGCTCCTTGTTGGGTTCGACAATCCTACTTATCGGAAGGACTACGATTGATAGCCTACACTTGTGGGTCATCAAGGCTCTTTTCTGGCGCCGTTGCCGGGGAGTGAAGCGCTCTTGGTAAGTGGAAATCGGTAAGGAAAAATTATGATTACGTGCTGAAATTTATTGTCACTTGTTACTATGGAGAACAATCCTTTGAGGGTATCTTCACCTCGAGCAGAACCACAATTAGTTACCCCTCAACCTACTGCACCTACTGAAAATATTTGTTATGAAATTCCTTCGGATATGATATAACAACTGTTAGCTAATCCTTATGTAGGAGATGGAACTAAACATACTAATATGCACTTGAAACATGTGGATGAAATTTGTGGAGCATTTAAGCTTACAGGTTTACCCGGATATGAAGCTAAGGAGAAGGTTTTCCCTTTATCTTTCAAGGGAAAAGCATTGACATGGTATATGCTATGCGATGATATTGGATCTTGGAATTGGAATCGATTGAAATTGTAATTTCACCAAAAAAGTTATCCTATGCATCTAGTTCATCGTGATGAAAATTTATCCTATCCAATCTCAGGTTTACTCAGAGATGAAGCTAAAAAGAAGGTTTTGGCCTCATGAAGGAGAAAGTATCTCTCTAGCTTGTGGAGGCTTAATTCAATATTATATTCATGCCCCAATCATGAGCTCTCAATAGAAATTATTATTCAGAACTTTTATGCTTGACTTTCTCGTGGTGATCAATCCATGCTCGATACTTCTTGTACTGGTTCCTTTATGAAGAAGACTATTGAATTCAGGTGGGATCTTTTAGAAAGAGTTAAATGCAACTTTGAAGATTGGGAATTCGACGAAGGTAAAGAGTGAGGTATTATGGTTAAGTACGATTGTGTTAAATCTTTTATGAATACCGATGCTTTTCAAAAGTTTAGCACTAAATATGGACTTGACTCTGAGATAGTAGCCTCCTTTTGTGAATCATTAGCTACTCATGTTGTTCTCCCTAATGAGAAGTGGTTTAAATATCACCCACCTATTAAAGAAGAAATTAAAGAACTTGTAGTAGCTAAAGATGAAACTATTATTTATAATGTTGATGCAGTTGTTCCTACTACTTATATTGAAAAACCACCTTTCCCTATTAGGATAAAGGAACATGCTAAGGTTTCAACTGTGGTCAATAAAAGCTATATAAGAGCACCTAAACGTGCTGAAAAAATTAAAGTAGAACCTAGCATTGCTATGGTTAAAGATCTCTTAGTAGAACATATAGATGGGCATGTTATATACTTTTGTGATGAAGCTGCTAGAATTGCCAAACCAGATGAAAATGATAAACATAGACCTGTTGTTGGCATGCCTGTTATCTCAGTCAAAATAGGAGATCGCTATTATGATGGTTTATGTGACTTAGGTGCTAGCATGAGTGCTATTCCTTTTACCTTATATCAAGAAATTATGAATGATATAGCACCCACTGAAATAGAAGACATAGATGTTACTATGAAACTTGCTAATAGAGAAACCATCACACCACTTGGGATTGTTAGAGATGTTGAAGTCTTGTGTGGGAAAATAAAATATCCTACTGATGTTCTTGTTCTTGGTTCCCCATAAGATGCCTTTTCTCCCATTATCTTTGGTAGACGTTTCTTAAACACTGTCAATGATAAAATAGATTGTGAGGAACAAACCATCGGTGTTAGTTTTGGTGATGAGTCTCATGAGTCTAATTTTTCCAAGTTCAGTAGAAAACATCATAAGAAAGAATTGCCTAGTAAGGATGAAATAATTGGTATTCTTCTATTGTCGTGCCTCCTACTAATCCACTAGAACAATATTTTATAGACCATGAAAATGATATGCATATGTTTATTGAAACTCTAGGATGATATGAAAGAAAATGAAATAGATAAAATTTTCTTTGAAAACGACCTCTGCTTAAACACAATTTGCCTATTGAAATTCTAGGATGTCCTCCTCCACCTAAAGGTGATCCTATGTTAAAATTAAAACAATTACCAGACACTTTGAAATATGTTTATCTTGGTAAAAAAGATATATCTCATTATTATCAGTGCTAAACTTTCATAACATGAAGAAGAAAGATTATTGAAAATTCCGAAGAAGCACAGAGCTGTTATTGGATATACTCTCGATGATCTTAAGGGCATTAGTTCCACTCTCTGTCAGCACAAGATTAATATGGAACCTAGTGCTAAACACGTTGTTGATCACCAACGATGTTTAAATCCTAAAATGAAAGAAGTGGTAAGAACTCAAATACTGAAGCTTCTAGAAGTAGGTATAATTTATCCTATAGTTGATAGTAGATGGGTAAGTCCTGTTCATTGTGTCCCTAAGAAGGGAGGTATTACTGTTGTTCCTAATGATAAAAATGTACTTATTCCACAAAGAATTGTCACCAGCTATAGAATGGTAATTGATTTTAGGAAATTAAATAAAGCAACTAGAAAAGATCATTACCCTCTACCTTTTATTGATCAAATTCTAGAAAGGCTATCTAAGAACACACACTTTTGTTTTCTCGATGGATATTCTAGTTTTTCTCAACTACATGTTTCACAACCTGATCTAGAGGAAACCACCTTTACTTGTCCTTTTGGAACTTATGCTCATAGACATATGCCTTTTGGCTTATATACTCTATTTTCTGTGATAAGATTGTTGAGGTTTTCATGGATGAATTTTCCGTCTACGGAACTTCTTTTGACAATTGCTTAAGCAACCTTGATCGAGTTTGGCAGAGATACGAGCAAACTAATCTTGTCTTGAATTGGGAGAAGAGCCACTTTATGGTTAATGAATGTATTGTCTTGGGACACAAAATTACTGAATGAGGTATTGAGGTGGATAAAGCTAAAGTTGATGCAATGGAGAAAATTCCATGTCCCGGACATATTAAAGGTAATCGCAGTTTCCTTGGTCATGTTTGTTTCCATAGGAGATTTATTAAAGACTTCTCTAAAATTTCTAGGCCTCTTACAAGCTTTTACAAAAGGATGTTCCTTTTGTTTTTGACGATGATTGTGTAGAAGCCTTTGAAACACTTAAGAAAGCCTTAATTTCAGCACCTATTGTTCAACCACCTGATTGGAACTTGTCTTTTGAAATTATGTGAGATGCTAGTGATTATGCTGTTGGTGTTATTCTAGGACAAAGAGTTGATAAGAAATTAAATGTTATTCATTATGCTAGTAAAACTCAAGACAATGCCCAAAGAAATTATGCTACTACTGAAAAACAATTTTTAGTAGTGGTGTTTGCTTGTGATAAATTCATATCTTACATTGTTGATTCTAAAGTGATTGTTCACATTGATCATTCTACAATAAAATATCTTATGGAAAAGAAAGATGCTAAACCTAGACTCATTAGGTGGGTTCTCTTGCTACAAAAGTTTGACTTGCATATCACTGATAGAAAAGGAGCTGATAACCCTGTAGCTGATAACTGGTCTAGGTTAGAGAATAATCTTGATGACCCAGACCCTATTAATGATAGTTTTCATGATGATCAATTAGTTGCAATAAATTTTTCTCATAACACTCCTTGTTATGCTGACTATGCTAATTACACAGTTGCTAAATACATACCACCTAGCTTCACATACCAACAGAAGAAAAAATATTATATGATTTAAGACATTACTTTTGGGATGACCCACATCTTTATAAAGAGGGAGTAGATGGTACTATTAGACGTTGTGTACCTGAGCATGAACAGGGACAAATCCTACAAAATGTCACTCCGAAGCTTATGGAGGGCATCATGCGGGAGACAGAACTACTCACAAGATATTGTAATCTGGTTTTTATTGGCCTACTCTCTTCAAGGATGCCCGTAAGTTTATTTTATCTTGTGATGAATGTCAAAGAATTGGTAATATTGGTAAGCATCAAGAGAGGCCTATGAATTATTCACTTGCTGTTGAAACCATTTGATGTTTGGGGTTTTGATTACATGGGACCTTTTCCTTCCTCTAATGGGTATACACATATTTTGGTTCTTGTTGATTATGTTACTAAGTGGGTAGAAGCTATTCCAACTTGTAGTGCTGATCACAACACCTCTATTAAAATTCTTAAAGATGTTATTTTCCCAAGGTTTGGAGTCCCTAGATATTTAATGATTGATGGTGGTTCACACTTTATTCATGGTGCTTTCCGTAAAATGCTTGCTAAGTATGCTGTTAACCATAGAATTGCAACCCCCTATCATCGTCAGTCTAGTGGTCAAGTTGAAATTAGCACTAGAGAAATAAAATTAATTTTACAAAAAACGATCAATAGGTACCGAAAGAATTGGTCTAAGAAATTAGATGATGCACTTTGGGCTTATAGAACAACATATTAAAATCCTATGGGTATGTCTCCTTATAAAATGGTTGTTGGAAAAGCTTGTCATTTGCCTCTTGAGTTAGAACATAACGCATATTGGGAAATTAAGGAACTCAACTATGATTTCCAACTTCCCAATGAAAAGAGGTTATTTGATATTAGCTCACTAGATGAATGGAGAACCCAACCTTATGAAAATGCCAAGTTATTTAAAGAAAAAGTTAAAAGATGGCATGATTAAAGAATCCAAAAGCATGAGTTCAAAGTTAGAGAATAAATTCTTTTTTACAACTCTCGTTTCAGATTCTTTGCAGGAAAACTCCTCTCCAAATGGGAAGGACCCTATGCTATCGAGGAGGTTTATTGATCTGGACCCATCAAAATAAATAATTTCGAAGGTACTAACTCGAACATTGTCAATGGGCAAAGAATAAAACGTTATATCTCAGGTACACCCATTAATGTTGAAAGCAATAGTATCCAAACCATGACACTAGAAGAACACATAAAGGAAATCTTTCGAAACACTCCAGAATCATGAAAAAGGAGGAGGTACGTAATACGGTAAGTAAACGGACTCCGAAAAATCCGCAAAAATATTTTCTTATAGTTTTGGAATATATTAAAAATTAGGAAAATAAGACAACCAGGAAGGTAACCCTGGTGGGCACAAGACACTAGGGCGCGCCTGGCCAAGCGCGCCCAGGTAGGTTGTTCCCACCTTAGGTACCTTTCGGACTCGTTTTTTCTTCCAGTTGCATGTTTCCCAAGATAAAAAATCTTTATATACCCCCCAAACCTATTGACCAATGTATCACGGAGAAATCTTCTGTTTTCTTTTGTTGTTGTTTTCTGACAGATCCAATTCACCATGGTTGCTTCAAGCTCCTCCAAGGACAAGTTTTTCGGGAACGTTATCAACCCATACTTGCGGGAGGTGACGCAACACACTCAAGCCATCGAGATGCATGAGGGGGTGCTCCACATCCGCGATGTCCAGGGCCCAAAAGGTACGGGGACCATGGACGCCAGGCTCGAACCTATGGAGCAGGAGGTCTTCAAGTGCAAGGGGATGGTGGAACATGGACTCAATGCTAATCACCTCATGATCGCAGACTATACCCGTGATCTCAAGGTGGATGGCAAATCCATGAAGGACATCGTCTTCACCTTCAACGAGCAAATCAACTTTCTCCAAAGCCAGATCTACGATCTCCAAAACGAAGTCTTTGAATATGCGACAAGGTTCAAAGGTATGAGTTTGGCTTCCAGTTGCAAGACCCGCAAGACTCACTCCTCCTCTTATGACAGTGATACTTTGCCATGGAAATATGAATATAAGATATCTACTACTTCATCACCACCACTTCCTTCTTCATCATCAAAGGAGGGTTGAGTATTGAGTATGGTCACTCCCCTTGGCTTGTGCCAAGCTTGGGGGGTGCTCAGTATCGTATCACCTCCACTATCTTTTGCCATTAATTATCTTAGTTCGATCCTTAGTTATCTTTTACTTTATTTGAATAAAAGTTTAGTTCAATCCTTTCTTTTCAAGTGTTTGCTTAGTGATCTATCCTTGTAATCATGTGTGTGATATATAATAAAGTTTAGTTTGAGTTTTGGTTTCTTTACTTTCATGTTCAATAAAAAGAAAGGAAATAAATGAAAAATATCATATGCTAATATTTAGTAAGTAATGACATCACATAAGGAAGAGTATGAGTAGGAAACTTTATTGGAGATTTACAAACATAGCATTGGTCAATGACGCAATTCATGAAAGAAGTAATAAGGGAAGAGAAGATTCACATGCAAATACACTATCTTGGACATCTTTTATGATTGTGAGCCCCCACCAAAATATTATGTGACAAAACTGTTGACGCTGGACAAGGAAGACAACATAATGATTTATGTTTGTTCACATTCACATCGAAGTTATGTTGTCATGATCCTTTAACATGTGGTGCTTGCCCCCCATCTTTGCTAGCCGAAAAAACCGCACTAAGTAGAGATACTACTTGTGCATCCAAAAACCCTTAAACCCAAATCTTGTTTTGAGAGTCCACAATTCCTACCTATGGATTGAGTAAGACCCTTCAAGTAAGTTGTCATCAGTGCAGTAAGGCACTAAAAATTGCTTCTAAAAGTGTTGTATGCGAAGGGCCTATCTTTTACTTTTATGTATTTTATTTTATCCAAGAGTCAAAGTATTTCTCTCTATGCCTTTTTGTTTTCTCTTTTGGAAAGCACCATGTGGTGAGGAAAGATCTAGGCACATATATCCAATTGGATATGAGTGGGCATGAGTTATTATTGCTGACGTCACCCTTGAGGTGAATACATTGGGAGGCAAAACTATAAGCCCCTATCTTCCTGTGTGTCCGGTTGAAACTTTTTTCTCATGTGTATGCGATGAGTGTTAGCAATCATACAAGACTATATGATGGTTGAGTATGTGGACTTGCCATAAGGCTCCAATACGTGACCCTTCCTGAAAATATGATGAATTGTAGTTGCAAAGTTGACTCGGAACATAGTTTGTTGATTTTCAATATAGTTTATGCTTTACACTTTGATGTTGTGATGAATTTTTACTTGTTCATGAGAAGTCTATGATAGGAGTTATATGATAAAGTTCTATGTTAAAGTTTGTCTCTGTTATAATAATATACATGATGCTTCTATATCCGTGTTTTGTTTTTATCGACACTTCTCTCTAAGCATGTGGACATGTTTTTTGATTTCAATTTTCGCTTGAGGACGAGCGAGGTCTAAGCTTGGGGGACTTGATATGTCCATTTTGCATCATGTTTTCCTAATATTAATTATATTGTTTTTTATGCATAATAATTCTTTTTGGAGTAATTCTAACGCCTTTTCTCTCATAATATGCAACGTTCACACAAGGAGGGAGAATACCGACAGTTGGAAATCTGGACCTGAAAAAGCTACGCCAGGACACCTATTTTGCACAACTCGAAATGAGCTAAAACTTCACAGGGATTTTTTATGAAATATATAACAATCATTGGAGCAAATAACTACCAGAGGGGGCCCACCAGGTGGGCACAACCCACCTTGGCACGCCATCTCGAGGTGGAACTTGGGCAGGAGCACTTTTGCCCTCCGACGAAGCGATTCTGCCGGGGGAACATCCCTCCCGGAGGGGGAAATCATCGTCATCATAATCACCAACAACTCACCCATCTTGGGGAGGGCAATCTCCGTCAACATCTTCAAGAGCACCATCTCCTCTCAAACCCTAGTTCATCTCTTGTGTTCAATCTTTGTACCGGAACCTTGGATTGGTTCTGTGACTAGTAGTGTTGATTACCTCGTGTAGTTGATTACTATATGGTTTATTTGGTGGAAGATTATATGTTCAGATCCATTATGCTATTTAATACCCCTCTGATCTTGAGCATGATTATCATTTGTGAGTAGTTACTTTTGTTCTTGAGGTCACGGGAGAAATCTTATTGCAAGTGATCATGTGAACTTGATATGTGTTCAACATTTTGATGGTATGTATGTTGTGATTCTCTTAGTTGTGTCATGTGAACATCTACTACATGGAACTTAACCTTATTAGGGCCTAAGGGAATGCATTGTGGAGTAGTTATTAGATGATGGGTTGCAAGAGTGACAAAAGCTTAAACCCTAGTTTATGCTCTATTTCGTAAGGGACTGATTTGGATGCAAAAGTTTAATGCTATGGTTAGATTTTATCTTAATACTTTTCTCGTAGTTGCGGATGCTTGCGAGTGGGTTAATCATAAGTATGAGGTTTGTTCAAGTAAGAACAACACCTAAGCACTGGTCCACCCACATATCAAATTATCAAAGTAGCAAACACAGATCAAACCAACATGATGAAAGTGACTAGATGAAATTCCTGTGTACCCTCAAGAACGTTTTGCTTATCATAAGAGACCGTTTTGGCCTATCCTTTGCCATAAAAGGATTGGGCTACCTTGATGCACTTTTGTTATCATTATCTTTACTTGCCCATTACAAATTATCTTGTTATCAAACTACTCTTTACTTATAGTTTCAGTGCTTACAGAGAATACCTTGCTGAAAACTACTTGTCGTTTCCATTTCCTCCTTGTTGGGTTCGACACTCTTACTTATCAAAAGGACTATGATTGATCCCCTATACTTGTGGGTCATCAGGTTTTGAAACCAGACTATTAGACATGTGCTATGTTGTTCATGAGCCTAGGAGAAATCAAGGCAAAGGTTATGGCGCTCCATCAGATAGAACAACATAAAAATGCAACTGTCAGGTCAAATGAACTGAGCTTCTGAACTTCTGGTGGTGCATTTATCAGCCGACTATTAACTTTTATGCCAACCTTCCTTTTGTTTTATGGTTGTAATTCGTTTTATTGCAATACAAAATTTGTTCTTAACATGCAGCCACCGGCTCAATAAAACAGCAAAGCATTTTTTTATACTATAGGGTGTTCCTTATATTTGCACAGGTGGCGAATTTTGATGCCCAGTAGATGTAATCTATGCAATCTCCTTAATAGCCTAGCGTTAGTTTCGGGCTTATTTATTTCTCTAGTCTTCTTTTTCCTTGGTTTGTTAGTGGCCGCGACAACCATGGGCCATATATGGACCATGGTAACCTTGAGCCTGGTATGGACCCATGGGCCTCCTACAGGGCGTCGGACAAATGGGCCTCCAGTGGGCCATAGAATCAGCGGGCCTCGGGCCATCGGATAAATGGGCCCACATGGGTGGTAAACAAGCATGATTTGTATCGGGCCAGCATGGTAATGGGCCATTAACAGGCCGGAATACAACAAAGGCTTAATTCTGCCATAGGCATAACAGGTCATTAATGGGCCAGAATATAGGACGGGCTGGAAACGGTGCAGCAGGTTAACCGGCCACAAACGGGCCGATTCTAACCACGGGCCGAATTTGGCCCATTAGTGGAATAGGACATTAACGGGCCCTAAGTAATTGAGGGCCGTAAAGGAGACCAAGAATGTATAGGCCGTCAGTAGGACGAAAGCTAACACGGGCTGGAAACGGCCCATGTGAATCATGGGCCGTTACTGGGCGTAAAGAGATTTACTGTTTTAATGTGCTAGAGTCAGTGCGGCCCATTAGAGGGCCCAAATTTAGAAATGCCCCGTATGGGCCGAAAGACGTCGTAGGACATACATGGGCCAAAAATGAAACGGGATGGTATTATACTGGCCAGCCCACATGACACTGTTGGGCCAAATTCGGGGACGCCATAACTGGTCGTGAGTTACCGGGCCGTAAAATGGGCTATATGCGAACACACCGTTAACAGGCTTTTCATGGGCCGGAGCGCTAGCTTTTGACCAAGTCAAACGGGCTAACCTTTGTAAGCTAATGGGCCGGTGTTGGACCATCGCACGTGTCGACATGTCATAGGCCCAATGATGAGCTGACACGTGTTTCCTTCGGCCAATGAGAATTTTAGACGTGGAAAATCACCATTGGTCGTTGCTGTTAACGAGTTATTGGATCTAAAACTAGACCCCATAGGTTAGCGGCGACCAGTTATGGTGGATGCCATGTGTCGGTTACAATTGACGGAAGCACTTCCATGACGCGTCATTTATCGTCATAGTGAACACTTCTGTGATGATAATTTTGGTATTGTCATGGAACACTTCTACGGCAGCACATGTATGACTATCTTGATTCTACCATAAAATCGTCATGGATGTACATGCATGACAAAAAAAGTGACCTACTATGACAAACATGTATCATCATGGCAGTGTATTTTTTTGTAGTGTTGGGGGCGGTCACCGAACCCGTACACTTTGGTAACCCTTGGGGGTGGTCACCGATACCCGTCATATTGCTCGGGGCGATCTCCACAACCTAATTGGAGACCCCGACGCTTGCCCGGAGCTTTACACCACCATGATTGAGCTCTGAAACACCACCAACCATCTAGGGTGCGCAAGAACCCAAGAGGAACAAGCTCAAGGGTACCAAGCACCCAAGAGTAATAATCTTCTCAACTTGTAACTTTCATGTATCACCGTGGAGAAGTCAAACCTATGCACCAAATGCAATGGCAAGGGCACGCAGAGTGTCCACGTCCCTCACTCTCAAATCCCACCAAAGTAATGAAAGCTATGGAAGAAAAAGAGAGGAAGAACAAGAACGAGAACACCAAGATCTAGATCCAAGGGGTTCCCCTCACATAGAGGAGAAAGTGATTGGTGGAAGTGTGGATCTATATCTCCTCTCTCTCCCCCCCCCAAAACTAGCAAGAATCCATGGAGGGATTGAGTGATAGTGAGCTCGAAGAAGGTCAACAGTGGGGGGGGGGGGGCAAATGCGAGCTCAAGAGATGGGGACCATTGGGGAAGAAGGCCCCCTTACATAGGCCTCCCCAAATCCAACTGTTATGTGCACGTGTCATGCACAAGCCGTACTACTGCTTCCTAGAGCGGTGCTACAGCTTATAAGCGGTACTACCGCTGCCCAGAGTGGTACTACCTCTTATAAGGGGTACTAACAAGTGGTACTACCTCTAATAAGTGGTACTACCGAGCGGTACTACCACTTATAAGCAGTATTATCGCTCAAAAAACTGACCTGCGAATGAAGTGCCATAACTTTTGCGTACAAGCTCTAAATTCAACGAGATCAAGTTTGTTGGAAAGATAAAGACAATGGCTAAAACAATCTTGATGGAGATATCAAGAAATAGAAATTGAGAAAATATCCAAAATAAAACGGTGAGAACCCTTTCTCAAATTAGACCGGTAAAAACATTAACACAGAAAACACAGAAGAAGATGCATATGAATTGGGTTTTCGATGAACTAGAGCTTGTCAAGAAGAAGACCAAAAGATCCTAAACTCACAAAGTGAAAAGCCAAACAATAACCAAGAAAGATGACGATGCCAAGAATGCAATGGTTTGAGCTGTCACCGAACGATACGATCAAGCTAATCACTCGAGAGCCACCCTTGATAGTACGGCTATTGATCCTATAATGTGGTCTCCCAAATAACACCATGAGACCGGTAAAACAGAAAACCTATCAAGGAAAAACCTCTGCCTTTCACATAGTCCACTTGAGCTAGACAATGACGATCTTGACTCCCTTAAGTTGGACCACCTTTCTTGATTGCATTGGCTCGACGAAGACTAGTAGATTGCTCCCCCATACTCCACTACGGGTGAGCTACTCTTCGGCGCATCTTCACAAGTCCATTGTCACCAAAATGGAAGGCAAGCTTCAAGGATGATCTCTTCGTGATTTTCCACTTCAACTTGCACACCACAATCTTGATGATGATCACCACTTGATGTCATCCTCCATGGGTTGTATGATATCTTCCACTTAACGCAAACTCATGGAAACATACCTAACCCCATATAGAACTCACACGTAGACCATGGGTACAAAGCGTAAAGGACAATGCTTACCATACCATGGGATCACTTGATCCTTCTCGGTACGACTTGTGCACTTTGTGTGTTTATTAAATTGAATCACTCTCTGTAGTTAGTCTTGATCAACCATGAATATTTCCAACTCTCTTCATTAGGATGATGCCTTCAAGGTAAACATTAATGTTCACAAAGTCTTTTTCTTCAAGAAATGCTTGGAATAAGCACAACTCTCACATGATCAATCTTTGGATAATTCCTTGAAAAGCACTTTGGCCATCTCATAAACTCCTTGAAACCAACATATGGTCTTCAAGAAAAGCCTATGGACAAATCCTTCAAATATAACTCAAGGCAACCATTAGTCCATAGAGATTCTCATCAATTACCAAAACCAAACATGAGGAACCGCATGTTCATTCAGCTACAATGCAGTGGATGACGCCGTTGGCGAAGCACCAATGGGCTCCAACGGCCTCGGGGGTGGAGGTGTGATGATGTTCTCGGTGAAGTAGCCCCAGTGACGTGGGAGACCGTGTTGGTGCAGCGCGCCTGATGAGGTGGAAGTCGGTGTCTGTGAGGCACATCGGTTGCAGTGGCTGACGTTGTCGGTGGACCACCCAGTGCGGTTGACGAGGGCGTAGATGATGTAGCTCCAATGCGGTGGTGAAGCGCAATCATTGTCTTTGTCATCGTCGTCTAGCACAGAGGTGGGGAAAGAGATGATACGAGGGGCGATTCAAACTTTGCTTGGGTTGGCGGTAAATTAGGGATTTGAGCACTGTCGGCACGGATGGGGACGGGGGAGAAGGAAGATTTTGCATGGCTGGAATTGGGGCCACAAGATATTTCAATCCGAAATGTGGAAGCACGAACTTTTTTGCCGTCCTTCTTTTTTGGGGGAGGAGGAGGGAAGGGAGGGGTGGGTACTAGCGTATGTACGACACACGCGACCACCACGACACAACCCTAGTCTGCCTGGTGCGCCTACATTTGAGAATGCAAACGAATCTTCTTTCATTGGCAAATCAATGTGTATGTATTACCATGCCCGTGTTTTCCTTGCAAATAATTAGTCATTCGAAATGAGATACTATAAATTAATTAAAGAGGAGTTGTTTGACTTAGAGGGTGTTTGTCACATAGCGATCTCCAAGTCTAACGTGTATTTCACATTTCACGGTATCCACACTACTTTTTTAATTCAACTTCATATGTATAAGATGAACACTATGGTAGTGAGAAAAAATTGCATGGATTCATATGACCACAGACATACGAAATACCACAACAATCGAGTCAATATCAACTATTGCAAACCTAGTATGGCACAAATTCGAAATAATTACGAAAGTCGTATTCATAGTCCTAAATTTAAATTTTACAATGTACACTAAACTAAAACGTCGATATAAAGGCTAGTACTATCTACATTGAAATGTTGTTTTTAGGCCCCCCTCGGCACACACGCTACTTAGTTCCTCTATCAATCAACCTTCCTCTCCGAACCACCTTACAAAGCTATTAGTTTTTGACACACGATCATTCTTTCTCCCCATGTTTCGATCTCTAACTCTCTCCAATACACAACCCCCATTTTCCACTCTATCAACAAATGTATCTATCTCACACACCTACCATTGCACTCCATGTTGAGTTGTCTCTCTCTGTCCCTCCCACCCTCTCTCTCTCTCTCTAGATACATGCATTGCCTATCTAGACACCCCTCCCATGAGCATGCATGCACATTGTCTGCCTATGTCTCTGTCTCGAGACCATGTCACTCTTTCTTCCTCACGACGGCCCACACTTGCTCAATCTCTCTCTCATTATCGAAGCCTCCATTACCCTTGCTTTCCATCACACACAAATGATATATCTCCCTATTTGGGCCTCGAGCACACACTCCATACTGTCTCACACAGATTGTCTATCTAGGTCAGTCGCTCCAAGCCGTCCCACTCTCTCGACCTCATGGTGGCTCACGCTCGCTCAATCTCTCTCTATTTATGTATATCTCGATTTACCTCGCTATTTCTCACACACAAATGATATATCCCCACGTTTGGTCCCAATTTGACATATTCATATTGTATACTCTCTCACGCACATTGTCTATCTAGGTCACTCTCTCCAACCCTTCTCACTCTTTCAACCGCATGATGACCCTCACTCGCTCAATCTCTCTCTCTCTCTCTCGATCTATCTATGTATAGATTAACCTTGCTTCCTCCCATGCACAAACAATATATCTACCTGTCTGTGACTGAATCATCTCTCATGCTCTCTCTTACATCCCTCACCCTTTGCAAAATCTCAATCTGACAATATCTATCCAGAGCATATATATCTTTTCAATGAATGTTGGGCCACACTCACTTTGTCTCTCTATCTATCTATGTCTCGATTAACCAAGCGTTCTCACATCATCTCTTCCACACATTGAAGCTACCTCTCTATCACTCAAAGAGTAGGAGCTATTTACATTGCGAGGGGGACTCCAACCTTGGATTAATTTGTGAAGGCATTTATTCCGGTGGGTTTAGATTATATTTTTGTAGCATTCAGCCCACAACTACTCCAAACACCATTGCAACCTCTGCCCCTCACCTAATTGATTTACCTCTACCCGCAAAAAAATTGATTTACCTCTGGCTCGGTCACCGCTCTCTCGCATGCCCTTTCTCACCTTCCATGTCGCACCATGGTATTTTTGCAAAAAACTTTGGTGTCCTCTTTAATTATTACAAATAAGCTACAAACTACACACCGGAAGTCCACCTGTAATGGAACAAATTTCGACCCAGAAATTAAAGTGCTACAAACTACACACCAGGGGGCCCCACCTGTCAGGGAACAAATTTGGACCCATATATAAATTAAAAATGAAAAAGGACGAGGATCGAACATGCGACCAGGGCTTTCCAGCCGGACGTCAATAGGAAACATAGTAGCAGTGTTTTTTGTACTCCCCTTTGATATAATGTTTTTATATTACCACGGCCTATTTAATGGATAACATGTATTTATATATTTTAGTAGATTAGTGGGACCGGCTCATCAGCACATACTATTCCCCTTCACTTCCTGGTGGGTCCCATGTTTGCTCTATCTCTCTCTCCTCCCCTTCTACATTTAGACGCATGGGAAAACACGAAGTATGCAAGTGCAGTGTTGCCATTGACCGTATCTGGGCGCGTCAACAAGTTACGGCACTAGTTTCACATACTAGTAGTGGTGTAAAAAGTTTAGGAACAAAAGTGACTGTGACAGACAAGTTAGGTTAGTAGTAGTAGTACTATTTATCTACTAATAATCAAATGTGTGGACAACTTTTTATATTTGATTTAATATGGCTCTAGCAAAACATTCAATCGATCAAACCATAGATTTCATTCAGTCTAACTACTACTTTACATTCATACCATGATCGAACTAAAATAAACGGAAATGATAAATCCCAATCATTCGGATTTTTAAGCATGGCAATCCGAACATTGTTCATGGCAAATTTAGATCATGCGGCGGCGACGGAGGCTTCTTGTGGTGAGAAGCGGCTCCTCTGTCATCCTCTGTGTATCGTCAGGCCACTGACCGGCAGTGACGGCGGCATCTTGCGCCATTGTTGGCGTATTCCTGGACGCCCTGGCTTCAAGGAAGTTCTGGACTTGGGTCTCCAAGAGCTAGTCAACTAGCGGGAGGCGGCGACTAGAGTTGGTGCAAGGAAGTGGTTGACAGTGGTGATCCATGCCGCTGAGGGGGGAACTAGCACTAGCGCGGGGACAGGCACTGGCAATGGCGCGATGGAGACATTCGTGTGCACGGGCACCAGCACGGGCGCGCGTGTGAGTGCACGGGCGCGCGTGTGAGTGCACGTGCAGGCGCATGCACTGGCAGGTGCACGGGCACGCGTGTGAGTGCACGTGCAGGCGCATGCACTGGCAGGTGCACGGGCGCCTAAAAGTCAGCGTGGACCTCGTGTAACCCTGTGGCTTCAAGCTCGACGACAATGTGTGGCTCCCAGCCCATCAATGCCACGGGGATGGGAGATGGCGCAGTCGTGGCGATGGGAGCTGGAACGGGAGCGGGAACAGGCGCGACGTCTTCCCGCAAGGCCAGTTCATGCTCGTCCCAAAGCACCTTATGTTCTTGAGACTCCGGCTGGGTGTCTTCCTCAGGAAACTGGAAGACTAAGGGAATCCTATCATGATGCGGAATGGCGTACAGTGAGGTCAGGCTGGTTGAAGGTAGATAACATGAGAATCAGAGAGGAACAGAGAAGATTGTAGCGAGACCAGTGAGTGCAGCGGTGATTTAAACTATGGCGTCAGCGCCATTAAAAGTGGGGGTGTTGGGAGCAAGGTGGTGGCGGAGCCTGGTCAAAGGGCTCGCCTCCCGGTGAGCCTGCACAACGGCTTGCTCGCACGCCTCCTGGTCAGCCTGCGCAGCGACGTAGTCGCATGCCTCATGGTCAGCCGACACAGCACTCTGCTCGCGTCCCTCCCGTCGACTCACATGCTTGCTCGGATGAAACCTACCAATGAGAAGCGGGATGCATGGCGGCACGTAGGTCTAACGCCCACAGTTTGAATAGTAAAATCGTTTGCGTTAACGTGATAGGTCTTTGTTCCAAAATACCCTTGCTCTTCATTTGTGCAACTTTTCATATGAAGCCTATCTCAAATTGAACAAAAAAATTACGGCAACCTATTTGTGCCATATCACAAGACCATGGTCAGTTTGAATTTCAGGTGAGTTTTGGATTTTCTAGAATTTAAAATCTAGGATTCGAAACAATATCATTACCTACATCATGAAATAAATTTTCAAGCGATACATCTTTACTGTTGTAGATGTTGATATTTCTTAAGAAAGGATTTGGTCAAACATTTTTCCTAAATAGACTTCAGACAAGTTGTATATGCAAGTAAAAGGTAATCCCTCCGTACCAGTGCATTGTGTGATATAGTAACTCTAGTAGGCACGAACTAACAGAGCTCCATTCTATGCTCATCCTAGTGTCATACTATTAGTACCAGGCAATGGAGTTGACGGGTGACCTTGGGTAGCGGCGATCAAGGGAATTGAACTGTGCTCGTCACGGTAGTGAACGTGGGCTAGTTACTAAAGCATCCCTCCATTGTTCATCGGTAGTTATTATGGACAGGGGACATCACGGGAATTTGATAGGGCTGGAATTCTGGCCGCCAGATATTTCAACTCAAAATGCGGGGGCTCGAGTGGAGGCGCGAAGTTTAATATCGTTGTTCTTTTGGTTGGAGTTTGCTAATGTGCATACCACGCACGCCATTAGCAGGACACTAGCCCGAGTCTGGCTGGTTGATATGTCTCGAACGTATCTATAATTTTTGATTGTTCCATGCTGTTATATTATCATTCCTCGATGTTTTGCAATCATTTTATTGTCATTTTATATCATTTTTTGGTACTAACCTATTGACATAGTGCCAAGTGCCAGTTGTTGTTTTTTGCATGTTTTTTACATCGCAGGAAATCCATATTAAGCGGAGTCCAAACGCAGTGAAACTTTTAGTGGATTTTTTAGACCAGAAGACATCCAGTGGGCCAGATAAGCACCTGGGGGTGCTTCGAGGGGAGCACAACCCACCAGGGCACGCCTGGAGGCCTAGGCACGCCCTGGTGGGTTGTGCCCACCTCGGTTGCCTCCCAAACCGCCTCTTTACTCTATAAATACGCCAATGTTCCAGAAACCCTAGGGGAGTCGACGAAAATCAATTCCAGCCGCCGCAAGTTCCAGAAACCACCAGATCCAATCTAGACACCATCACGGAGGGGTTCATCATGCCCATCGGTGCCTCTCGATGATGCGTGAGTAGTTATTTGTAGACCTACAGGTCCGTAGTTAGTAGCTAGATGGCCTCCTCTCTCTCGTTTGATTCTCAATACAATGGTCTCTTGGAGATCCATATGATGTAACTCCTTTTTGCGGTGTGTTTGTTGGGATCCAATGAACTTTGAGTTTATGATCAGATCTATCTTTTTATCCATGAAAGTTATTTGAGTCTTCTTAGATCTCTTATATGTATGACTACCTATAGCCTCGTATTTCTTCTCCGGTATGTGGGTTTTGTTTGGCCAACTTGATCTATTTATCTTGCAATGGGAAGATGTGCTTTGTGATGTGTTCGATCTTATGGTGCTTGATCCTAGTGAAATAAGGGGAACCGACACGTATGTATCATTGCCATTAAGGATAACAAGATGGGGTCTATTTCTACATAAATAGATCTTGTCTACATCATGTCATCGGTCTTATTGCATTACTCTGTTTCTCCGTGAACTTAATACACTATATGCATGCTGGATAGCGGTCGATGTGTGGAGTAATAGTAATAGATGCAGGTAGGAGTCGGTTTACTAATATTGGACGTGATACATATATATTGATCATTTGATTATTTGAAGTTCTGTCAATTGCCCAACAGTAATTCGTTTACCCACCGTTTGCTATTTTTCTCGAGAGACGCCACTAGTGAAACCTACGACCCATAGGTCTCTTCTTTATTATATTTGCCTTTGCGATCTATTTTCCTTTTCTTTTATTTTCAGATCTATTAAAACCAAAATAAAAAATACCTTGCTGCACTTTATTTTATTAAGCGTTTGATCCATGAACTTATTACAACTTTCTCATGTCCGTTTGCCTATTTTTGGTGCCTTTACCCGAAAGGGAGTGACATCCCCTTTAATATGTCGGGTTGCGAGTATTTGTTATTTGTGTGCAGGTGTCGTTCACATATTTTTGTGTGGTTCTCCTACTGGTTCCATAACCTTTGTCTTATCACTGAGGGAAATACCTACCGTTGTTGTGCTGCATGATCCCTTCCTCTTTGGGGTAATACCGACGTAGTTCTAGCAGACATCAAAAGGAATTTCTGGCGCTTTTGCTGGGGAGACATCATCAACATCTACCTTGTTCCTAATCATAAATCTCATCTCCTTGCAATTGACATTATTTTTCATTTGCCTCTCGTTTTTGTCTCCCCCACTTCACAGAAATTTGCCGTTTTATTCACCCACTTTTTCGTTCGGTGTTTTCTTGTCAGAGCTATCTTCTTGCTTGCAATCATGAGTGATTTTGGTATGGCAGAAACAGATGATTGCCTAACTCCTAAAATTGGACAATTAGTCAAGATGCTAAAACCTTTGTTTTGGGGCAAGGGAATGTTATAGGAAAATAATGTATCCAAGAATTTTTCAATTGTGTTGGAAATTTAAGTCTTGATGATGCTCCGATACTTAAGAGGACTAAATCTTATGCGGAAGCTATTTCAGCACTAGTTCTGAAACTTGAAAATAAAGTTATCCGTACTCATCCTACTTTGCAAAGACAGTTTTTTGAGCTACCCGTTATAAAGAATCCCAAATCTAAAAAGTTTCCCACTATTGTTCTTATGAATGAATTTGACTACATAATACGAGAAGCTAGGGAAATATTTCATTTTTACGGTATGAATCGTGAAAAACCGGTGATAGATGAAATTATTTATAATAGTGATTATGCATTAATACAGTTTTTGGGGGATAATCATTTTTTTATGACAATCTTAAAAAGGAAGTCCCTATTCTAGATATAATCCAACAAGTTCTTAATGATGTTAATCAACATTATTCTTGGATTGTTGCGAGAAATCACAGAGGTTATGATGATAAGCAGCTTGATAGTGCTAAGGTTTCCATGGATAATATATTTTATGTTGTTCTTACAAAACCTCGTGACAAAAATAGCTCTAAGGAAATTAAGGAGAAAGATGACAAAACTTAGATCCTTGCTTTATGCCTAGCTAGGGGCGTAAAACGATAGCGCTTGTTGGGAGGAAAACCCAATGAATAAAATTTGTTATTTCCTTTTGCTTTCTGTTATTGAGTATTTGCACAATTATGCTACTCTTACGATTCTGTTTTTTGTGTTTTAATTAGTGTTTGTGCCAAGTAAAGCCTTTAGGATCTTGTTGGGTGATAGTTGGTTTGATCTTCCTGAAGAACAGAAACTTTGGCTCTCACGAAAATAATTCTCATTTTTAGCAGGAGCGTGATAAAATACCTATTCTGTTTGCAAACGATTTACATAAACTATTTTCACGTGGTCCTAATTTTTCAGATTTTTTGGCGTTATAGAATTATTCGAAATATCCATATTGCTACAAACTTTTCTGTTTTTGACATATTCTTTTTTCTTTGCATTGTGTGCTTCTTTTAATGATTCTATGGTTTTCTTTGAAGAGTTTTTGCCATAGAAAAGTTGGAATACAACACATATAGTGCATGAATAAAATATGAATGGGTTTTCAACAGTACTTATATTAGTGATTTGTTTTCTTGTACTAACGGATCTCACGAAGGTTTTGTTGAGTTTTGTGTGATTGAAGTTTTCATGTATTGGGTGATGTTACAATGGATGAAGGAATAAGGAGTAAGAAGAGCATAAGCTTGGGGATGACCATGGCATCCCAAGCTAGTATCCAAAGAGAAGCAAGCAACTAAGCTTGGGGATGCCCGAGTGGCATCCCCTCTTTATCATAACGATCATCGGTAGTTTACTCGGAACTATATTTTTATTCGTCACATACTATGAGTTTTGCTTGGAGCGTCTTGTATGATATGACTATTTGCTTGTTTTGCTTTTTGTTTGAAATCTTGAATCCTTTCTTGACACACCTATTTGAGAGAGCCAAAATTATTCCATGACTTGTTAGAATTGCTCTCTATGCTTCACTTAAATATTTATGAGCTATGGAATTGCTCTAGTGCTTCACTTATATCTTTTTGAGCACGGTGTGCTTTGTTATTTTTAAAGAAATGCTCCCATGCTTCACTTAGATTTATTTGAGATTTAGTAATTTTTTAAGAAATTCTCTCTTGCTTCACTTAAATTAATTTGAGAAAAGAAATATTATGCTCATGATCTTCACTTATATTTGTTTGAGCTTATAAAAAGAAACACATGAAAATTAGTTCCAAAGTGATAAATATCCAAGAAGGATATAATAAAAACTTTCAAAGATAATTGGACAAAATAAAATTTATTCCTTGTAATAGTTTTGAGATATGATGATGTGATATGTGAGTCATGTTGATGAGTAATTATGCTTTTGTAAGAACATTGGAGTTAAGGTTTGTGATTCCCTATGCAAGTACGAAAGTAAATAATTATGCAATGAAATTACATCTTACTTGTGGTGCATTATTCGGCGTTAATTATGCTTAATGCTCACTTATGAGATTATTCATTTCTTGGTTGGTCGCTTCTCAATCTTTTGCTAGCCTTCATTTTGCACTAAGTATGATCACTACTTGTGCATCCAAAATCCTTTAAACCAGTTTTGCCACATGTGTCCACCATACCTACCTATATGCGGTATTCTTTTGTCGTTCTAAGGAAATTTATATGTGCCATCTCTAATTTTCAAAATAAGTTTCTCTTTTGTGTGCTCGTACCGCTCAAGAATCGGTAGGGGGTGGCTAATATATTTCCATGCTAGATATGTTATTCTCACGGTGAGTGTTTCTTCACTTGTCATTGCACGAGAGTAAGGTAAAGGTATTAGGGATGCCCAGTCCCAAAATGAAAAATAAATTTAAACTACTAGGGAAAACCTTATACACAGAATCTTAGCAGCAGTGAGGGACAAAAAGAGGCGATTCTGCTAATTAGTAGCAGCGCGGTTAGGGAAAGCGCGCTATTGATGTAAATTTAGCAGTAGCTTGTGATGTTTAAACCGCGCTGCTACAAAAATCCACCGACAGTACACAACGACCAAACTTTACCAGTAGCGCGGCGTCAAGAAGCGCGCTACTGCTAATGCCATAGTAGTAGCGCGCTTTTTAGTCACGCCGCTGCTGCTAATTTTGAAATTGTCCACACGGTTGGTCCGTTTAGCAGTAGCGCGTGATAGGAAAGCGCGATGCTGCTACGATCATAGCAGTAGCTTGTTTTTGCTCGCGCGCTGCTGCTAAGACGCACCACCCACCACCTTTTTCCACCTTCCCCTCCCCATCTCCTCTCCTTCCTTTCCCCTACCTCCCACATCCTTCCTCTCTCACTCTTCTTCTTCGTCAATACTTCTCCCCCCATTACTCTCAATCTTCTACCTACCTTTCTCTCTCTTCATTACTCCTAGCTAACTACACCACCTCCATTAATGCATCTCCTTTGTTTTTTTCCTCCCCCCTCCACTAGTTGAAGTTGTCTCCTCCCAAATTAGCTAGCTAGGTAGGTGTAGAATTTAGTTAAGTGACCTATTTTCCCCTAACTAGATCTTTCTTTGTCAAGAATAGCTTTGTGCACTTTTGATCTCCCTACATCATCACCCACACCGTGTGCTCGATCTCGTAGCTAGAGGTGATTAAAATTTCATGCTTTTGCAAAATGGAAATATGTGTATGTGTGTGTGTCGGTGTCAAAACCGGCGGATCTCGGGTAGGGGGTCCCGAACTGTGCGTCCAAGACGAATGGTAACAGGAGGTAGGGGACACGATGTTTACCCAGGTTCGGGCCCTCTTGATGGAGGTAATACCCTGTCGGCGTTCTGGGAACGGGGGTCCCCAAACTTGCCTGCCTGCGGCCTGCGGCGTGGCTCAAAGGGGGGCCCAGCGCGACCCATCTTCACCAACACAAACCCAAGACCCTCGCGAGGGGCCAAGCCTCGCGGGGTGGACAACGCGGAGCTTCCTCAGGCGCGGCCTCATCAGGCTGGCTCACGAGGAGGCGGAGAAATCAAGGCGGGGTACCTCACGAGGTGCCTGTGACGCAAGCCATGACGACCGGGGGTGCCAGGCGGGTGCCAGCCCGCGCAGTGTCCTCCCTTCCTCTTTGGTGCAAAGGGGGCAAGCGCAGCCGCGGAGTACCGAGGCATCAGGCAAAGGTTGCCATTTCGGTGCAACGAGACCAAGACCAGGAGGACTACGAGACGGAGGTCGCCGTGGAGCCCAAGACGGCGTCATCACCACAGCTTTGCGTAGGCGAAGGCTACTTTTGTCAGGATAGCTGATACTAGCTGTCCCCTTCAAATTAGCCCGCCATTGTTGGCTCCCTTCCTGCTCGATATTTGGGAAGAGGACCAGGGCCTCTATAAATAGGACCAGCCACCCACAGATCAAAAGGGGGGAAAAGAAAAGAGAGCGGGCCGGAGGGTTAGAAGGATAGAGAAGATCAGAGAGAGAGAGAGAAAGGTAACTGAACTCCTCCCAGCAGTTCATCGCCCCAGCCAAGAACAGACCCTCGCGAGGCTGTTCTTCCTTGTATTGTTCATCATCATTGGCCCAAGAGGCAATCCACCACACCACACACTGGAGTAGGGTATTACACCACAACGGTGGCCCGAACCAGTATAAACCCTGCGTCTCCTATGTTGTTCTTTCCTTAGATTAGATCCTAGCAAGGCGGAGGAGTGCAGGTAGGTAGGAGGCGAAATCTCCGCGCGCACCCCAGTGTTCGAACCTCAAGGGTCTGCCGGAACCCGAAATCCGACATTTGGCGCGCCAGGTAGGGGTGTGCCGGGATTCGTCTTCCACCACCCAATTCTCCTCCGACCATCACGCCCATGTCTGACGCTCGTCGGGCCCGCGCTGAGCGTCGGGCCGCGCTCGCTTCCCGCGTCGCCCAGACGGCCCCTATCGGCGGGCGTCCTCACGGTTCCCCATCTCCTGCCGTCAACGCCGCCACCGGCCCGGCGGGGGACGAGCAGCAAGCATCGTCCCAACATCCGTCCGTGCGGCAAGACGGCCGCACCGCAACTCCCTCGCTCACCCCAGCTGGTTCTTCGTCCCGCGCGCTCCGCGCGCCCATGGAGGCTCGGGCTGCACTCATCGCAGCGAACGAGCTCCTGCGCTACTGTCCCATCGACGACGTCTACGAAGAATGGCTCTACCGCGTCGCTGAGCTCGTCCGCGCCGCAGGGGGCTCTCCTGCGCCGTCCGTTCTGCTGCACCGCACCCCGCCCCGCGCGGGCAATGAAGCTCCGGCGGCGCCCCGGCCGCCTCCTCCTCAGGAAGGCGCCATGGCTCCAAGGCGTGTGGCCCCTAGGCGGAAGCCGCTCCGTCAGGTGCCAGCGCAGCAAGAGCAGAGCTGTCAAGAAGTCCCTCGCCCGCAAGAAGCTGCCCGGGCGCTCCCTGCTCCAGCACGTCGTGACCATGCTCCTGCCACCGCGCATCAAGAACCCGCGCTGCTCCCAGCTGCAGCGCGTGGGGACATGCAAGACCAAGTTCCCTGTCATCCAAGGCCTCCCGTGGCCACAGCAGGCTGTCGCGCCTTCACCGCCGAGCTACGCAACGTCGCGTGGCTCGGCTAGTTCAAACCAGACTTGCCTCCTCGCTACGACGGCACGGCTGACCCTGCGGAGTTCCTCCAGCTCTACGAGCTGGGCATCGAAGCTGCCAACAGAGACGAGAAGGTCATGGCGAACTGGTTCCCCATGGCACTCAAGGACGGGGCCCGCACCTGGCTCCGGAACCTGGCTCTAGGCACAATCTCCTCCTGGGACGAGATGCGCACCCGCTTCATCGCCAACTTCCAAGGCACTCGCGACCGGCCACCCACCATGAGCGACATGCACCGCATCAAGCAACAGCCCGGGGAGACCCTGCAGAAGTACATCCAGTGCTTCAACAACGCACGCCTCAAGATTCCCAAGGTGACTGAGGAGGCCATCATCTCGGCCTTCTCCGACGGCGTGCGCGACGTCAAGATGAAGGAGGAGTTGGCGATGCATGAAGACATGTGCGCTTCCTTGGAACTGTTCAACCTGGCAACCAAGTGTGCCAGGGCCAAGGAAGGGTGTCTCTTCCTCCTCGAGCTACCTGCCGCAGACCTAGAAGACAAGAAGCCCAAGGCCAAGGATGTGAAGCGCAAGGGGGCTGTCGTGCTCGCGGCAGAGCCAGACACCAAGCGGGGCAGAGATCAGCCCGAACCTTCCAAGGGCAGCCGGTACTGTGTGTACCACGACCTCCACACCCACAACACCAACGATTGTCAAGAGCTCCGAGCCGTGCGAGAAGGAAGGATCGGCTGTCGCCCTGACCGCAGTGACCGGGGCTACGGCCGAGGAGGAGGAAGGAACGCAGGACGCTGGGAAGACCGTGGCCCGCGCCAAGGGTGGCGCGATCCTCGCGAGGATCGCTGGCAAGACCCGCCTCGCGAGGGAGGCTGGAGGGATCAGCCTCGCGAGGGAGACTGGAGGGATCAGCCTCGTGAGGATCGCCCGCAAGGCAACGCAGGCCTCCCACCACTGTCGCCGCAGCCAAGGAGGAACGAGGACCGCCACCAGGACGAGGGGGCTGGGGGCTTCCAAGAGCCGCACGTGATCGCCTGCATCCTGGGTGGGGCACAAGCCCCAGCCTCTCAGTGCATCTTCAAGCAGTTCGCCCGCGAAGTGAATGCAGTCCTCCCCAGGCTCGAAGCCACGCGCCCTCTCAGGTGGTCGGCATGTGCCATCACGTTCAACTCAGCAGATCAGCTCAAGTGTGCGGCTACAGCCGGAGTTCTCCCGATACTTTGCTCCCCAATCATCAGCACCGTGGTGGTCACCAAGACCCTCATCGATGGCGGGGCAGGGCTCAACGTCCTGTCCGTGGAAACATTCAACAACCTCCAAGTGCCCTACAGCCAGCTTCAGCCAACCAAGCCTTTCTCTGGTATCACCGACGGCTCCACGGTCCCGATTGAGTAGGTCCACCTCCCTGTCACCTTCGGGGCACGCGACAACTACCGCACCGAGCTTATCGACTTCGACGTCGCTCACATTCGCCTGCCGTACAACGCCATCCTTGGGTACCCAGCGCTGGCCAAGTTCATGGTCGTAACTCACCACGGCTACAACGTCCTCAAGATGCCAGGAAGCGGCGGAGTCATCACGGTGCCATGTGAAGAGAAGGACGCGGTGTGTTCCCTGGAACGAGCCTTTCAGGCCGCATCACTGGAAGACCCGGATCGTGGAAGTAGGAGGCCTCCCGAGACCGCCCCTAAGAAGAAGAAGACATCGTCCGACCCGACCACTCAGGAGGCAGGCCCCTCTGGGCCCGCGCCTGCCCGGGGGGAACCTCCTTCCATCGCATAGGAAAGCGCACCCGACGCCCTCCTCAGGCAGGGCTCGGGGGCTCTCCCCTGGAGGGCCACCGACCTAGCTAGGGTCACGAGGGAGGCGCTTGGGCACCACATGAAGGCGTGTTTCGAAGCACGTTTCCCTCAAGAAGGAGCAAGGCAAGGAGATCCAGACCCTCAGGAGTTCGTTAGCAAGGCCATTTAGGAGCTACAGGAGTCAAGAGTCATGAAAGGCGGTCGTCGCCTACCAGCAGTGGCTCCCCATCCAGGCGAGGATGGTGGGCTGCACGTCTGCATCGACATACCAGGGCTCAACCGAGTCGCCTCTCTGGAGCGCCTCTGGCCCTCGCGAGTGGGGCATTGCGGAGGCCCACCCCACAGCTACGTTCGCATGCCTTACGGCTTGCCGAATGCGGCTGACACGTACCAGCGCCTCATGAGGGGCATCACGGGAGCATGAGAGGCCAGGCGTTCCGCAGCCCTGGCAGGGGTGGAGATGGACGTGAGGAGCCGCCAGCGCCTCCGGAGCCCCCCGAGGCCCCTAGGCCTGGGGGCTCGTGAGGATCGGCTCCCGCAGCCCACCGAGCCTGCTACATCAACGCTCCTTCGTCCTCAACATCATCAGGTGACATCTTTCGAGTTTTATTTCCAGCTGGGAGCGCCCCCCAGGGCTGCATTATTCCCAGGCCGCGTGGGTCCGTCCTGCGGCGAGTATCCCTTTTTTATTCCATGTTGTTAGCTTACCTTGTTGGGGGCGCCCCTCGGGCTGCATGATCCCCAAGCCGCTCGGGCCAGGCCCAGCGGCATGTATTCCGTTTGCGTTTATTTCTGATTATGCGTTAGACCCACCATGCTTGATTACTTGATGCCGGTCCACGGCACCTCTTCTTCTCCATGCCGACCACTTGCACGTTAAAGGGGGGGTACCTGAGCATCGCGACTCAGGGCTCTTACTGGCTCTCCAGCCCTCACCCTCTGGCCTTGTCCATGGCATCGCGACCTGGCATACCAGCGACGGCTGAGACCAGCTCGAGGGCCGGGACCCGAGGACATAGAGTGCCGACATCTAACCAAATTTGCAGGGACACATCACAAGATAAGGCCCAGTGCCAGGCGCAACCCGCCTAGAGGTAGGGCCCCGTGAGTCCCGCGCTGGCTCACGGGTGCCCAGATACACCTCGCCAGGCCCTACCGTGCTAGCCACGTGTCAGGGCGGGGCTGTACATGCCTCGGGGGCTCTTCCCGGAGGGGGGGGGGGCCCTCCCACGTACCAGTGGAAGCACCATGCTCCGCGCTGGTTGACGACACTGCCGAGGAGCGGCTATGCCCGTACACATACGGTAGCGCTATGCTCCACGCTGGTGATAAACAACTGAGGGTGGCCCCCGGGCCGCACCAACCTCAGGGATCCCAGAGCTTAGTGTCTAGACTCATCGTAACGCCTCCCCTCGGGAGTGCCCCACGAGGGGGCTGGGCACGGGGGCTGCGCCTGGGTCACACCCAGACGCATGCCGCCCAGCCAAGTCCCCCGGGCCTGGTTCGTCGCGCGTCTCTCCCCGAGCGGAGCCAAGGTATGAAGGCCGTTTGAGCGTCAAGAGGGACTCCTGAGCATTGTGACTCAGGAGCCTAACTAGTCACGTAGCCCCTCACTTCCTGGCCCTGTCCTGGTTTCCGGTCGGGACCAACGCTGGGTGAGGTACGTGCGCGGCCAGGCTCTGCAGACGTAGAACGGTAGATCCACCCGCATCACGCCTCCCTACTTGCTATTCGTGCGTCAAGGGGGACTCCTGAGCATCACGACTCAGGAGCCTAACTGGTCACGTAGCCCCTCACTCCGTGGCCCCGTCCTGGTTTCCGGTCGGGACCAACGCTGGGTGAGGTACGCGCGCGGCCGGGCTCTGCAGACATAGAATGGTAGATCCACCCGCATCACACCTCCCTACTTGTTGTTCGTGCGCCAAGGGGGACTCCTGAGCATTGCGACTCAGGAGCCTAACTTGTCACGTGGCCCCTCACTCCTTGGCCCCATCCTGGTTTCCGGTCGGGACCAACGCTGGGTGAGGCATGCGCGGGGCCGGGCTCTGCCGCCGTAGAACATAAGCAAGTAGGAAGGAAAGGCACATATTTCAAGAGGTTCAAAAGAAAATATTACAGTCCACACTGTTATCTCGATGCCAAACGCAAGTTTAAACGCCTCCCCGAGGCATGATACATGTGCAGGAATTAAAGGCAGGATAGGAGCCACGACGGAGTCACTTGTCGGTGATGGAGCAGCGCGGATTGGGTACGCCTCACGGAGCGGTGGGGTCGGCAGCGCCTTGCTTCGGCTTGGTGCTGAAGGCCCGAAACTTCCCCAACAGGGCCTCTGCGCGACCCTTCACGGCCTCGGCAGCGGCAGCGGCACGCTCGCCGCTCACTAGCTCCAGTAGGCTGTCGAGGTCGACACCGGGATCGCGAAGGTAGATGTGGGTGAGGACCCGCATCATCGCTGCAGAAGACAGGACACGCGCCTCGGCCTCGGCCGTGGGGCCAAGGCCAAGGGCGACATCTTCAAGAGCGTGAACCAGGAAGGGAAGCAGCTTGGCGGGGCCATCCTCGGCGCCAGCCAGTGGGCTCTCCAGGCCGCTGTCGTAAAGCATCCTCAGTGAGGAGTGAGCCCTCGCCTCCATCTCCGCGAAGGCCACGCGGTCCTCGGCAAGAACCAGGGCCTCGTCGTCCAGCTTGGCCTTCCTCGCCCCCAACTCCTGCTCCAGCGCGCCTAGGCGGTCGCGGCGTTTCTTGAGCTTGACCTCCCTCTCCTTGAGAGCCGCCTCGCGAGCCTTCACTCCTTCTTCCTGCTCTTGGCGAAGGCGGACCTCGTTCACGAGATGGTCCCGCAAATCTTGCAGTTCACCCTCCAGCGCCTTGCAACGTCTGCGAACGTCGACCACCTCCCCCAGGGCTGCGTCCTGAGCAGCCTTCGCCTCAAGGACAGCCTGCTTCTCCTTGTCGCATGCCGTCGAGGCCTGGACCAGCACCGCCCGAATCGAAGCGTCGGAGCGAACCCATCCTGAAGCCAGCTCCAAGCGCCCGGCCACCAAGCAGGGGTCGGCGCCAAGAATATCCTGACGCAGTCGGTCCCGCTCAGCAACAGCACGATCCAGAACGGCAGAAGGAGTCGGAGAGACAGCAGCCGGTGGAGTAGGAGAAGACTGTAGCGCGGCCACAGCATCCTGAGGCGGAGTCTGCCGTGCCCCGACAGCTGAAGTGGCGGCGGCAGGCAAGAGCACCTCAGGAGCCACTTGGGCCGTGGGGGCTGAGCTCGCCCCAGCCGGCTCAGCCAGGCCTCGCGAGGATGACCGGGCAGGAGAAGCATGTGCATCGCGGTCACCCTCCTTCGCAGGCAGAGGCGCTGCCACGGAAGGAACCTCGGGAGCCCCCTTCGGCTTCTTTGCTGCGGCCGCCAGCATATCCAAGAAATGCGGACGTCAAGCCTCAGAAGCAAAGCCTAGGTGGATGCCGCTCCTTTATCAACTCGCGCGGTTGCTAGGGCGCCCACGTCCAATCAACCGCCATGCGACACCCAAGGCCGCAGGCTGCTAGGGCCCGCGGCGCTTCGCTCTTGCCCTTCCGCCTCCCTGCACGGCCAAGTCCGGGCGCGCCTTGGGCCCGGGGGCTACTGTCGGCGTTCTGGGAACGGGGGTCCCCAGACATGCCTGCCTGCAGCCTGCGGCGTGGCTCAAAGGGGGGCCCAGCGCAGCCCATCTTCACCAACACAAACCCAAGACCCTCGCGAGCGGCCAAGCCTCGCGGGGCGGACAACGTGGAGCTTCCTCAAGCACGGCCTCGTCAGGTTGGCTCACGAGGAGGCGGAGAAATCATGGCGGGGTACCTCACGAGGTGCCCGTGACGCAAGCCATGATGACCGGGGGTGCCAGGCGGGTGCCAGCCCGCGCAGTATCCTTCCTTCCTCTTTGGTGCAAAGGGGGCAAGCGCAGCCGTGGAGTACCGAGGCATCAGGCAAAGGTTGCCATTTCGGTGCAACGAGACCAAGACCAGGAGGACTACGAGATGGAGGTCACCGTGGAGCCCAGGACGGCGTCATCACCAGAGCTTTGCGCAGGCGAAGACTACTTTTGTCAGGGTAGCTGATACTAGTTGTCCCCCTTCAAATTAGCCCGCCATTGTTGGCTCCCTTCCCGCTCGATATTTGGGAAGAGGACCAGGGCCTCTATAAATAGGACCAGCCACCCACAGATCAAAAGGGGGGGAAAAAGAAAAGAGAGCGGGCCGGAGGGTTAGAAGGATAGAGAAGATCAGAGAGAGAGAGAGAAAGGTGACTGAACTCCTCCCAACAGTTCATCGCCCCAGCCAAGAACAGACCCTCGCGAGGCTGTTCTTCCTTGTATTGTTCATCATCATCAGCCCAAGAGGCAATCCACCACACCACACACTGGAGTAGGGTATTACACCACAACGGTGGCCCGAACCAGTATAAACCCTGCGTCTCTTGTGTTGTTCTTTCCTTAGTTTAGATCCTAGCAAGGCGGAGGAGTGCAGGTAGGTAGGAGGCAAAATCTCCGCACGCACCCTAGTGTTCGAACCTCAAGGGTCTGCCAGAACCCAAAATCTGACATACCCTACGTCCTGCTTGATTGTTCTTGATGATATGAGTATTACAAGAGTTGATCTACCACAAGATCGTAGCGGCTAACCCTAGAAGCTAGCCTATGGTATGATTGTTTGTTGTCCTACGGACTAAAATCCTCCGGTTTATATAGACACCGGAGGGGGCTAGGGTTACACAAGGTCAGTTACAAGGGAGGAGATCTACATATCCGTATTGCCTAGCTTGCCTCCCACGCCAAGGAGAGTCCCATTCGGACACGGGACGATGTCTTCAATGTTGTATCTTCATAGTCCAACAGTCCGGCCAAAGGATATAGTCCGGCTGTCTGGAGACCCCCTAATCCAGGACTCCCTCAGTAGCCCCTGAACCTGGCTTCAATGACGATGAGTCCGTCGCGCAGTATTGTCTTCGGCATTGCAAGGCGGGTTCCTCCTCCGAATACTCCATAGAAGATTTTGAACACCAGAATAGTGTTCGGATCTGCAAAATAAGTTCCACATACTACCATAGAGAGAATAATATTTGCACAAATCTAATCTGCTGACGCGTTCAGATAGCACAACGTTATGTCATGGCTCGGTCATTATTCGAACTGTTTTTCTCAACCAGTGCTGCGCATATAGTGAGGCGGTTTTTCTGTCACGTCTTGTCAAAGCAGAGATCGTGTCCCCCCATTACGGGATTCTCATCAATACGGACGTGGGTAACCCAACCACGCCATCAATTACGGCGCCTGGGGAATAAGCGGTTTTACCAGGCAAGTGGGGAGGCGCATCGCCTCCTTCGCCCTTATAAAGGGACAAAGATTCACTCTTTTCACCCACGCCTTCTTCCTCCTTGCTTACCCATTCCCGCACACTCAAGATCTAGCGTCCAAGCTCGCGTTCTTCTTCTCAAACCACTCCAAGCATGTCCGGAGCAGGAGGCAAGTGGATGGTCTCCTCCGTCACGGAGGAGAACATCAAAAAGTTACGGGAAGCCGGATATCTGGCCGCGTATATCGCGCACCGGCTACCAGATGTGGGGCAGGTCATCCCTACGCCCGAACCCCATGAGAGGTTAGTTTTCGTTACCCACTTTGTCCGCGGACTGGGATTTCCTCTCCACCCGTTTGTCCGCGGGCTCATGTTCTACTACAGGCTGGACTTTCATGATCTAGCCCCCAATTTCATCCTCAACATCTCGGTGTTTATCATAGTGTGCGAGGCCTTCCTCCGCATCAGGCCCCACTTCGGCTTGTGGCTAAAAACCTTCAATGTCAAACCGAAGGTGGTGGTAGGACAGCAAGCAGAGTGCGGAGGCGCCATGGTGGGCAAAATGCCCAACGTCACCTGGCTAGAAGGCTCCTATGTGGAGACCATAAAGGGGTGGCAATCGGGGTGGTTCTACATCACCGAGCCGCGCGACACCAACTGGGTGGCGGCCCCCAAATTTCGATCAGGAATCCCCACGCGGCTCACTTCCTGGAAAGAGAAGGGCTTGTCCTGGGGTTCTTCGGTAGAGCTGACCGGACTCCAGCCCTGCATCAGGAACATGATGAGCAAGAAAATCAAGCTCGTCAACATGGTCCAGGTCATGCTCTTCCACTGGATTCTCCCGTGCCAACGATGGGCATTCAATTTGTGGGACCTCGACCCGACCCAGCACCAAACGCTGCGAGAGCTCTTCGACACGACGCACGAGGACGTTTGCAGGGTGCTGTTCAAAGGCGCCGAGGTGCCTCCTTCCCTCTCCGAGGACCACGGACTCAGGGCGAAGCGCCGCGCTAATCCGGTAAGTTTTCGTACCTCGCAGGGTATTTTTTGCCCTGGTTAAATGATGTGCGGGATCTAAGGTCTCTTACCATTAACATGACTGGATAAAGACAGCGGAGCAGCTTGATTGCCCAGCCCCTCTGCCTGAAGATCCCCTGTATGCTCTCCTGACGAAGATGCTGACTCCGGCACCTTACGAGGTGCCGGCGAAGAAGGCCACGGGGACCCGAAAGGGTCTCCGGCGCAAGGTCGTATCAGACTCATCCAACGATGACTCCGACGCGCCCTCCTCAAATAAAAATGAGGAGGAGGAGGAGAGTTCTCTCCCCCGAATGGGGGAGACAAGAAAAGGAAGGCCGGCCCAACCGGGGAGGCCGAAGGGTCCAAGAAGGGAAGGACCCGTGCTCTGGACTGTTCCACGACGGCCGCCAATAGCGGCGACGAGTGGCTACCCAGGGTCAAGCCCCTGGCGAAATCGTAAGTGTCCGGACACCATAGTACTTCATGGTATGTTTTATTGCACTGCTTCTCCTCATGCCGAACATGATTATGCAGTCCGTCCCGAGCTCATCTCGATGTATCTTCGTCGAGCGGTTCGTTGGACTCGTCGGATATGAATAGCGGTTCTCTTCTGACCGCCTCCACCCCTTGCCCTGCGGAAAACATCGAGGTGTTGTCTCAACAGGCACCGGGCCAAGGGGAGGCGGTCATGGGGGCGCCTCGAGGCGACCTTCCGGACCCTGGGCGCAAAGGGAGCTGGACTCCCGTGGGCTCCAGGTTCTGCCCCCAGCCGAACACTGCACCAGAACCTTTGATGGTTCCGGACTCCGGCAGGCGGTCCCCCATTAAGGGGGGCCAACCACCCATGCCAGTGTCCTCTGTCCATCCAGAGGCACCAGACAACTTGCTGGAAGCGCTTCGCAGCGCTTCCATCGACGAAGAGCACCGCACTATCATGAGTGCAGTGATCGAGAAGGTTCAGTCCGCCAAAAATGGGCTGACCAAAGCTTGCGCCAGCCTCCTAATAGGCTTGAGGTAAGCAATCAAAATATAGGAAAATATTACAACATAGATAGTAGCCCCTGATGCTCTGTTCGGCGTTCGAGTAGAAAGGCTGAATAGAGGATCTAATGATGATGCAGGAGTCTAATTAGAATATATCTATGTGTATGTGCAGGCTTCGCTGCTGGCCGCTGCCGCACGTACTGCGGAGGTCTCTGTGCTGAAGCAGGACCTGGAGCGGTTCGAGAACGAGCTTGCCTTACCAAGAGGCAACTTGAGGAGAGAAAAGGTAAGCAATACCTTGCTTATATGAAATAAAAGAAGTTCAGGTGTAAAGTAATAGGATCATCATGAATTTCCCAGGGGCCATGACCGAAGTGGCGACCCTGAAGAAGGCGCTGTCCGAGGCCGAAAACAAACTGGCTGAGGAGCACATTGAGCGGGAGAAACAAGAAGCCCGAGTGGGCGAGGTGCGGCAAGAGCTCGAGGCTCTCGCCAAGAAACACGAGTCATTGGAGCTTGACTCTAAGACGCGAGAGTCCAAGCTGGAGAAGGCATCTCGAAAGCGCCCGGAGCGCCAAGGCTGAAGCCCACAAGGCCCTTCAGGAGATTGATGCGGTGAAGAAGATAGCCGCGGGTAAGGCATTCATTATGCAAAGCAAGCATGTGAAGGAAACTTTCCTTTTTCTTACCCAAGCTCAGAGTTCTCCAGGAGCGTTTGCAGATCTTCCCCGCAGTGTACTGGATGCCGCGGAGTTTTATCGAGCTGAGGAGAGGAGCTCGATAGAGAAGTTGTTCTGGTCTCAGTATACTGGGACCGAACACCCCGTGCCTTTGAGCGACCAGCTGAAGCAGTTGGTCGAGCTTCACAAGGCGGCTGAACAAGCCATGAAGGTCCTTACAGTCCGGATGTGGCCTAGCGAGCCCCTGTCAGGAAGCTACTTCGGTCTGGTGAGGTGGCTCATCGACACCTGCCAACGACTTGAAGTCATAAAGTGGTCCGTCTGCATCGAGGGTGCGCGCAGGGCTTTTGCCCGGGCTAAGGTGCACTAGGCGAAGCTAGAAGCCATGAAGCTTGTGAAGGAGGGGCCGCCGGAGGGCAAGGAGCATCGCTGCCCCGAAAATTATTATGAGAGTGTACTGAAGGGTTCCCGCCTTGTGGCGGATGAGTGTGCCAAGGATGTAATTTTTGAATGAACATGCTCATGTGATCCTGTAATATGAAACGAGTTAATTTGCGCCATGCGACGCTTTTTTAATTTAAAATATTACCTTATGTGCGGCCGTTTATAAAATCCGAGAGTTGGCCAGTCGTCGGCTTTTGCCCCCATGTAACTAGTACTAGGGTGTTCGGGATAAACCCGAGCACTCTTTACCCCAGTTTTGGGTCCTTCGAGGGAGGTGTTCAGTGCAACGAACCAGGCAATCGGACTATAATGCTTTATCAATCTCACTTAGCCATAGAAGTCTACAATTTTAAATTTTGGCGAAGCCCCTAGTATTCGGAAAGCCGAATTTGGGGCGCTATACACGCCTAAGCCGGACAAGGCCGACTCCTCGCCCGAAGCGGCAAAAGTCTTTAAGGACTTGAGACCTCTCGAACAGCGACCAGTCTCTCGCCTTATCATGACAGTCAGTTTTCGGCTTTCTCTACTGAGGTGCTCGTCCGGAAGAACCGGGACACAATCTCAGTAGTTATCCCACCGCTACCTTAGCCGATAGAGCGGAACGTAAGGTACCAAAGCATGGGAGCCTGGAAAACCCAACATTTGAATAAAGACATGATTCGGAGCTGATGCATATAATGCTATAAGTTCGGGGTGCCGCACTGTCGAAAGTGTTTGGACTTCTTGCGCCGTATTATGGGGTAAACGAAAGCCCCTGGCATACTGACCGTATCCAAACGTATGGGTGCGGATTGTTGTGAATGGACATATAAGAGAGATAAAAGATAAAAAATGCAAAAATAGACTAATGCTATGCATTGTTATTTAAATAATATGTCAAAGCATACTGGTACAGGTAGTACAATAAGCAGAAAGTAGGACTATTCAAAATGTCCTATCCAAGGGAAAGCTGCGTGTGGATAGTAGAAAGCGGGTATTATTATTAGACACCACCTGGGGGTTCCCGTGTACATCATAGCTTCTTGCCACCTTGGTTTTTCCTTATCGTAATGTGTCCGGCAATCATACTGTCGGAAAGGGCTTCTAGAGAGTTAGGCCCTGAAAGATAAAAGAAATGATAAAGATATATAGCCCCTAGGGCGGTTAAGCCGCATTGCTGGGCGTGCCCTGATCGTGCCCCCGCCTATGTCCATGGTATTTTTAGTGTGTAATTATGTACGCGCGGCACGGATTTCATTGCTTGACTGGGATTGGGATGGGGGCCGAATTGCTAGGCGAGCTCTGAACGTGCCAGGCGATCCTGCTGCAGTTTAGTCCGGACACACTTGAAGGTGTTCGGGGGCTGTATCACCGAATTAGTGGTTCGCCTTGAAAGGCTGCTTTGTGCTTCTGCTGCGAGGGCCGCAGTGTGCTCTTCTGTGCGGAGCGAGCGTTCTGTATTTCCATTCACTGTTATGCCCCCCCCCCCCGAGGTCCTGGCATCTTGAGCTTGAGGTATGCGTAATGCGGTACTGCATTGAATTTTGCAAATGCAGTTCGTCCGAGCAGTGCATGATAGCCACTGCGAAACGGGACGACGTCGAAGATTAACTCCTCGCTTTGGAAGTTGTCCGGTGATCCGAAGACCACTTCCAGTGTGATTGAGCCCGTGCAATGGGCCTCTACACCTGGGATGACGCCCTTAAAGGTGGTATTGGTGGGTTTGATTCTCAAGGGATCGATGCCCATTTTTCGCAGTGTATCCTGATAGAGCAGGTTCAGGCTGCTGCCGCCGTCCATAAGGACTCGAGTGAGGTGAAATCCATCGATGATGGGGTCTAGGACCAGTGCGGCGCATCCGCCATGATGGATACTAGTGGGGTGGTCCCTGCGATCAAAGGTGATCGAGCAAGCAGACCATGGGTTGAACTTTGGGGCGACGGGCTCCATCGCATAGACGTCCCTTAGTGCACAATTCCGCTCCCTCTTGGGAATGTGGGTTGCGTATATCATGTTCACCGTCTTCACTTGTGGAGGGAAACCCTTCTGTCCTCCCGTGTTCGGCGGCCAGGGATCCTCCTCGTCATCGCTATGCAGCCCCCTGTCCTTGTTTTCGGCATTTAATTTGCTGGCCTGCTTGAACACCCATCATTCTCTGTTGGTGTGATTGGCTGGCTTGTCGGGGGTGCCGTGGATTTGACATGAGCGATCCAGTATGCGATCCAAACTGGACGGAGCCAGAGTACTTCTTTTAAATGGCTTTTTCCGCTGACCGGATCTAGAGCCTCTGAATCCGGCATTGACTGCCGTATCCTCAGTGTTATCGCCGTTATTGTGGCTCTTTGGTCTGTTACGACGTTGTCTGCCGTTGGCATCTTTGGCATCCAAAGTGCCTGGATTCCTCGATGGGTTATTGCTGCGAGCCAGCCAGCTATCCTCACCTGCGCAAAAGCGGGTCATGAGTGTCGTGAGGGCTTCCATAGACTTCGGCTTCTCCTGGCCAAGGTGGCGGGCAAGTCACTCATCACGGATGTTATGCTTGAATGCCGCTAGGGCCTCTGCGTCCGGACAGTTGACAATTTGGTTTTTCTTAGTCAGGAACTGAGTCCAGAATTGTCTGGCTGATTCCCCTGGCTGCTGAGTTATATGGCTCAAGTCATCAGCATCCGGTGGTCGCACATAAGTGCCCTGGAAGTTGTCAAGGAATGCGTCTTCCAGATCCTCCCAACTTCCCACGGAGTCTGCTGGCAAGCTATTCATCCAATGTCGAGCTAGTCCTTTGAGTTTTAGTGGGAGGTACTTGATGGCATGTAGATCATCACCGCGAGCCATGTGGATGTGAAGGAGGAAATCTTCAATCCATATAGCAGGATCTGTTGTAGCATCATATGATTCGATATTTACGGGTTTGAAACCCTTCGGGAATTTGTGATCCATAACTTCATCAGTGAAACATAGGGGGTGTGCGGCGCCTCTGTGCTGGGCTATATCACGATGCAGTTCATATGAGTCTTGTCTGCTGGATTTGGCTCGACCGGATTTGCTTTTGGTGTATCCGGCGCGACGATCATCGTCCCATGTTGGCGCGCGTGCCCGTGACCCGTATATTGTCCTTGCAAGTTTTGCCTTACTGTCCAATACGTCTCACAGGTCCCGTGTGTTGCCCCGGGCCTTGGTATTTTTGATTGAGTGGCGGCGGGGTGCAGGCTGGACTTCAGGCTAAAACGCCTCTCTCGCTCGGCCACGCAGTGCCCGGTCAGTCGCATTATACACTGGTGACTAAGGTTTCAATGCTTCCTCCTCGAGGTGAGGTAGCAACCTGCGTTTCGGGTAACTCTTGGAGGGGCGCTCGAGTTCGTACTCCTCGGCCGCAAGGACTTTGGTCCATTTGTCTGCTAGCAAGTCTTGATCAGCTTGAAGCTGTTGCTGCTTTTTCTTTAGGCTATTTGTCGTGGACATAAGCCGGCGCTTGAAGCGCTCTTGCTCGACGGAGTCCTCAGGCATGATAAATTATTTGTCGCCGAGGATCGCCTCGTCTTCAGAGAGAGGCATGTAATTGTCCTCCTCCGATTCTCCATCTGCTGCCTTCTCTAGAGGGCTGGCTTGTTCATCCTCCGGCTCTACATCGCGCTGGAGGGGATTGTGGTTGCCTTCGGTGCTATCCGGGGTGCTATTATCTCCGGTGCCGGTATCACTACTTTTACTGTGGCGGGACTTAGAGTGGCGCCGCTGACGTCGGCGCTTGGGTTGCTTCTTGGAGGGGTCATCCTCCGCTGTCTCGTTGCCATTGCCTTCTTTGGGGGTGTCCACCATGTATATATCATATGATGAGGTAGCGGCCCAACACCCTATGGGAGGTGGTTCCTGCTCGTCTCCTACATCATCGTCCATACCATCGATGTCTTCGGAGTCGAAGTCGAGCATGTCGGTTAAATCGTGGACAGTGGCTACTAAGTGGGTGGTGGGTGGGCAGCGAATTTCTTCGTCGTCCGCATCCCATTCTAGCCGGACATAGTTCGGCCAAGGTTCTCCTGGTAGGGAGAGAGACCTTAATAAATTTAGCACATCGCCGAAAGGTGAGTGCTGAAAGATATCCGCGGAGGTGAACTCCACGATCGGCGGCCAGTCGGATTCGACTGGCACGGATCTAAGCGGCTCAGAGTCCATGGCCGGAGATGAATCAAGGGGTTCGGCGACACGGCTCTTGTAAGGGGTGAAGTCAGTATACAGCTCTATCGCCACTGAGAGTGCGGCCTCCATGGCGGGGTCTATCCCTCCGCTCTCGGATGGCGTGATTTGCTCCGGATTGACGGCCGGAGTAGTGGCAGATGCGATCTCCCGAATATTGTCCGACGGCAGAGTTACATCATGCTCGTCGTGACTGTCCAGCGCACCTGACATGGGCTCGAATCCATTGAAGATCAAGTCTCCGTGGATGTCGGCAGTGTAGTTTAAGTTTCCGAACCTGACCTGATGGCCAGGGGCGTAGCTCTCGATCTGCTCCAGATGGCCAAGCGAATTGGCCCGCAGTGCAAAGCCGCCGAATACAAAGATCTATCCGGGGAGGAAAACCTCACCCTGGACCGCATAGTTACCGATGATCGAAGGAGCCATCAAACCTTATGGCGACGGCACAGTGGAACTCTCAATGAAAGCAGCAATGTCCGTGTCAAAAGCGGCGGATCTCGAGTAGGGGGTCCCGAACTGTGCGTCTAAGGCGGATGGTAACAGGAGGCAGGGGACACGATGTTTACCCAGGTTCGGGCCCTCTTGATGGAGGCAATACCCTACGTCCTGCTTGATTGTTCTTGATGATATGAGTATTACAAGAGTTGTTCTACCACGAGATCGTAGAGGCTAACCCTAGAAGCTAGCCTATGGTATGATTGTCTGTTGTCCTATAGACTAAAACCCTCCAGTTTATATAGACACCGGAGGGGGCTAGGGTTACACAAGGTCGGTTACAAGGGAGGAGATCTACATATCTGTATTGCCTAGCTTGCCTTCCACGCCAAGGAGAGTCCCATCCGGACACGGGACGAAGTCTTCAATCTTGTATCTTCATAGTCCAAAAGTCCGGCCAAAGGATATAGTCCGGCTGTCTGGAGACCCCCTAATCCAGGACTCCCTCAGTGTGTGTGATATTATTGCTAATCCCCCGAAGGAGGGTTGCAGGACAGATTGCTCATATACACCTTAGCACATGGCCCCTCGCCCAACCTCCTAACCTATCAGGCATACGATGTCAACAGATACACGTTCTACACGGAGGCCAAAGATATGTTCAGTGATGATTAGAACTCAGGGGTGACGATGGAATGCATGACCGGCAGCGACAACGGCGCAACTGAAAGATTTTATGAAAGGGTCGAGGAGATCTGGGAGCTTGACTACTCTGGACTGCGCAACACGTCGATGCTCCGTGTCAGATGGGCTAAGAATGTTGAAAGAGAAAACGGAAATTTCACTAACATGACTATACCCGACGCCAAGAGCGCTACCGTGAACGCTATCGCAAAAAATGAGCCATGGGTACATGCTAAGCACATGAAACAATGCTTCTTCATAACCGACCCGCGCAATCCCAGCCGTGTTGTCATGAGGAGAGGCAAAAGGAACATCATTGGAATGGATGGAGTCAACAACGAGGAAGACTACGATCAGTACGGCAACCCAATGGGGGAAGATGGTGATGATGATGATGAAGTATACGTCAAAACAAGAATCAATACTACATTACCAAAGAAAAATCGTACTCCATGGAAAAGGCAAAGCCATAATGAGGGGCTCAATTATTCTTCAACGAACAAGAAGGGAAAGAAGCTGACTCAAAAACGAAAACGTCAACGCTGAGGAACCGTATGTTAGGGCAGATGATGTAATATATATGTTCCTATTTTGTATACACACTTAGCCATTATTATGCATGGATCCAATGATGTAATATATATGTTCCTATTTTGTATACATATTTAACCGTCAAATGATGCAATATATACCACCTTCAATTCCCTTAGTTAGCTGCTCTCGGAAAAAAAGTGAGAGAAAATAAAGGAAAAGAAAACAGAAGGAAACAAACGGGAAAACTGTTATATAGGTACTAGTTATAGCAGCAGCGCGTTTTTCAGAAAAGAGCTGCAGCTAGTTAAGGTAGCAGTAGCGGTTTCTACAGGAAAACGCTACAGCTACCTCGAGTAGCTATAGCACGTTTTTCCTAAACGCGCTACTACTATGCCCACTTAACCCCCAAAACTCCGACTCCTCTCTTCATCCCGCCTCTTTTCCCCCAAATCCCCACACTCTCCCTTCCCTCGTCGCATCGCCGAAGCCCTTGTTGCGCCTCTGTGCTCGCCCCCGACCCTAACGCCGACCGACCCCGGTGCCGGCACCGGTCCCCGACCTCTACCCCGGCGCTCGCCCACGGCCCTGACCCCGACCCCGACCCCGGCTCCGGCCCCGGCGCTCGACCCCGACCCCGACCTCTCCCAACCTCAGCCGTCGTTGGGCCTGCACCCTCTGTAAGGTTTTAGTTAGGTTTCTTGGTTAATTTAGTTAGGTTTTAGTTAGGGCATATGGTTAATTAGGTTATATATGTGGACATGTGATGTTTTGGACATGTCATATTTGGAAATTTGGACATGACATTTGGACATGATGATTATGTGCAGGGTAAATGATCCAAGTAGCCTATGTTGCGCCGGAATGTTGATTCATTTCCGTTCCGGTGAATTTCAGGCGCTCGATATGTCCATTTTTTTAGCAAAGGTCATGCCGAAATTTTTCGTGAATTTTGGCATGATTTGTGCTAGATAGTAGGCATATCAAGTGCTCGGAAACGACATTCCGGCAAACATAGATTTCTTTTTTATGTCATTTCTCATTTTTTTCATAGTTATAGAATTAATCAAGGAGACTTAATCATAGGAAACATGCCGAACAACAAAGAAACTGGGCCTTCTGACCAAGATGCAGACGAGATAGATTATGATGGTGAAGAAGAGTACCTCGACTATTTGACTGCTAAGAAAATGCAAAGTCAAGGTTTGTAGGTCGGCCTCGATGATGGTACTGATGCCGACATCGACACTGACGGTGCCGGCACCGATGGCGGCGCCGAGACTGGCGGGGAAGGTACCGCCGAGGAATATACCGGCGGGGAAGGTACCGATGTCGGTACCGAAAAAAAGAAGTAGAAGAAGCAGATGATACGAAAACCTAACAAACTAGGGATTGGACGACTTGTGATCACAAAGATAACACCTAGCAAGTTTGAGCCATTAGAGACGGAAGAACCTCGCAAGTGCTATGGGAACCAAGTAGGATGCATCCTACGGGAATGCGTGAGCATCAACGACGATGACTTAAGGACTAAACAACATTTGACGCAGTTACTCCTGACGAAGTTGCACAAGAGATTCAAGTTCCCCGACCGGGATGATAACATAGAAGAACCGTGGGATGATCCGAAGATGAAAAAGTTTAATAATCACGCCATGGGCATGTTCAGCAATGATTTGGCCTCCTGGAAAGGCAGGGTGAAACGAGCTATTGAGGCTGAGGAACCCCTGTCCAAGATTCTGGAGGAAAATCCGACACTTATGGTAGAGGAGTTCGAAAAGTTCAAGGACACTTGCGCTACCGAGGCAGCCAAGTCTAAGGCTGCGCAATTCAAGAGCCTTCAGCAAAGGAACACGGGGAAGCATCACCTCGGAAGTCGTGGCTACCTCGGTAAAAGGCCCATATGGGATAAGGAGGATGCGGAACGCGAAGCCATGGGTCTCCCAGACCCCTTCGCGAAGTTCACCAACCCCTTCGAGCGTGACTTCATCAGGGCCCTCTACAAGTGGGACAAGGAAAATAAGGTTTTTTACACGGACCAGATCATGAGGAAATTGATTAGACTATTGGTAATTATTCTTTTACCACCTTACATTTAGCTCCAGATTTAGTCGACTACACATTCCTAAACGGTTCATGCTCCTTCTGCAGGAGAAGCAACACCAGCTTGCAGCCGAAAGCCCTACTTCTCTGATGAGGCGCAAGTGGGACACCGGGACTCCCTTTGGGCCAGCGGCCGCAATATGGTCGTGTGCACGGCGCTGGAGACGGCGCCATGTGGAAGGTGTTTTACAATGAGGGCACAGAGGCCAAGAAGCAGAAAAGGAAGTTTAGTCAGGTGGACATCAATGAGAAGGTGAAGCTTGCGGTCGAGAAAAAAGCAGCTGAGGACGCGAAAAAAACAGCCAAGGAGAAAAATGAGTTCCTACTACAAGCAGTCAATGCAGCTGTAACTGCCTGCAAAAATGATTTCACTACTAACTTGGTTCCATCTATCATCAACTGGACGAAGGAAAATCCAGACAAGATGGTACATGATTTCCCATTGCCCAGTTTCGTCGGGAGCAACTCCGTGAACAACAACACCACCATCGCACCCCAGATTCGGTGATATACAGATGGCTCCTCTCCCCCTCTTCCCCGCCTCTCCCTCCTCTCCCACCAACAATAATGGAGATCTCTAGTCTAGGACGATGGAGGGTCTACTCCACTGGGATTTCTCCCCTGGCCATGCGGTGGAGACATAGGTGCGCAAAAGGTTTGGTTCCACGGTCCACTTCTCCCCCTCTGTGGGTACAAAGGAATTCTTCCTAGTTGTGGCTTTCTCTTCTGCTTCCTTCTCTCTCACGGTTGAATCGGTGGGTCTTGCTATTCAATGTTGCATTGGTGGATCCTCTACTGGTTTCAATGTCAAACATCTTGCTGGTCTTAAGGACCGGTTGTGGCCTGATTTCGTTTGTCACTTCAATCTTTATCGACACAATGCTTGGTCTCCCTCTCGAAATGATCAAGCATGGCATTCTGACCAAGAGCTTACGGAAGTGGTTTTACGTTCTCCTGTAGCTATCAAACCAAAGTTACACCTTTGGTCTAGTGTTGATGATCAGAATATTGCTTCTTTGAAGGAGTTGGAAAATTTTGGTTTATCTCCTCCAAATTCAAGTAATAACTTTCCATGATTCCAATACAAAACATTCCTTGGTTCATAGTCATGATTCAAACATTCACAAAGATCATTCTCTCGCTCATGGCCAAAAGATTTCTTTTGGAAGTTTTCATTTGAATATTCCCCTGCATAACGAAGTTAATACTTCTGTCCGTTTTGGCAATTTCCAATCGGTCATTAAGCCAGACATTAAAGTGCAGCAATCTATATTTACTGGCACTAATTACTGGTCCTCTTATTGGGATTCTATTCCAATCTTTATCCTTCTCCACACTATGGATTTTCGACAGGTGGGATATGATGATTCGCACATTGCCAAAGTTTGGGCCCTAGATTCGGTACCGACAGCCTACTACATATTTAAAAGAGTCAACAATTGTTCACGTTGTTACCAAATGGGCCACCTTGGCCCAAATTGTCCAACAAATGCTCCAACCCGCGTACCGGCCCAGGTAACTCCCACGGAATCCAACCCGGCCCAGGTTTCCTCTGAAGATAGCTCTATCCCTATAAAACAAGGATTTTCTTGTATTATTTGCTCATCTTTGGATCGCTTTTCGGACTTCTACCCTTCCAAATTATATTGTCAATATTGCCATCTTTTGGGCCATCTACCATATAATTGTGGATCCCGGGGTTGTTTGTATCTGTGGTAGCAACCAAAGTTGGCTTCACAGGAAATTGATTCTCCTTTGGATACAGATAAATATGGGGATGATATTCCTATGCATGTACCGCTAGCAAGGCATTCTACCACCGACTGTGGCATCAAATCAACATCACATCAAAATCAGGTATCCACTTGCCATAGTCCATTAATTACCTTCCCTGACCGCAATAAAAAAGCAAATGAATTTACAGCCACCCGATGTAGCATCTGTGGCCGGTATGGACATATGTCACATTCCTGTTGGAAGGAGAGATCGGCCCAAAGGCTAGTATGGAAGCCTAAAACAATTACCGCTGCCGCTCTGCATTCCACCTCCCTTTCTCTGTCCACCTCGAGAGCTCCTCTTCCTGCAACAATGGCGAACTACCCTGTCAACGTCATCCCCTACATCCCCACAGGGATGACCATCGAGCTCGACCCGGAAGATCGGATCGTCCGCGGTGACATGGCAGTGCATCCGGTTCCTCCTCTCAACCATGACTTCCTCGCCATTGCTCAGGTGAATCGCCATGTTCCCTTCCACCACAAAGCTGCTCTGAGGCAAGTAATCACTGGTCTGCTGCATGAATCCAACTTTGATCCAACCAAAGTAGATGATCACCCACTAGGCATTGCCATATATGGATTTCCTTCTCCGCTGATGCGAGACAATGTAGTGGGTAGATTGACGCAGAGGAGGAAGGTGATGTGAACACCATAGTTCTTTTGTTCCTCATGATGAGGCACTCAATATGAGTCTCACAACCTATGGCCCAGATGTGTGGATTTTGTATATTGGCTTTCCGCAAGATTACCAAACTTATCACTATTTGCATAGATCTGTTGATGGTTTTGGTAGTCTGACTCACTGGCACAATCCAAGAGGAGATAGAAAGTATGTCTTAATTAGGGTTAAGGTAATCCATCTCAGGTTGGTGCCAAAGAGTTTGGTTATTTGCCAGCCTGGTGGAAATCGTCATTGCTGGATTGTATGTGTCACCATGTTGCGCAATTCTGATTGGAATGCCCATTTGCCTGAGGTTCCTCCTGCTGGAGAGGATCCACCACCCCAGGATGGAATTCCTCACCCTCTCTATGGTGAAGGTCTCAATGCTGAACAACTTTACCAGATGCATCTTAATAATTGGATGGCTCAACAGGGTGTAGGCAACAATGTTGTAGAGGATGTGGGTGAAAATGTTGCAGTTCAAGTGGACATTGAGATTCAGCCTCGGTGGGGGGAATGGCCAGCTCCTCCACCTCTTGCCCCATGTGTACTGTACAACTTTCAGGAGTGGCTTGCAAATGAAGGCCTGCAAGTCCAAGATGGCATTCAGCCCAGCAACAACTTGGAAGACAGTCCATTTGCAGCATGGAATGATTCTCTCTCTTAGAGCAGCTCAGCTACAAGCTCTGACTGAGAAGCACTGGTGCTTGTGCCAGTCAACATTCTGCAGACCCTACAGAGAAATTGAGCTCTCAACTTTGCAGCTATTGTTCAGAACACTCCCACAGGGCAACAAAATGAGATGATGATCCCACACAGCTTCCAGGCACAGAATCCTCAGGTCCAGATCAATATATCTGTTACAAATGCTGGTACGAACATCAGTTTTTCTGCTGACAATGAGTTCATAAACACAATGTTAATTGTTGAACCACTGTCATTTGTGCCCATAACAAACTTCCTTTCAAGTTCCATTCTCCCTGCTCTGGCAACTATTCGTCCCTGGGCCCATGGTTATGGCATGAGGCCGACCACTTTGGACATCCATCTTTCTCTCTCTGAAAACAATGATGGTTCTGTCCAAGTGAATTCCATTATCTCACAAGGTGAGGTTGATGGATCAGTTACTTCCACTGCCCAATTCTGGTCCATGGATGCAGAGGACATGGCTGTTGCTTCTGAGGATACCCAGTGCAATGCAGTTACTCTATCTGAAGCTTCTTAAATTCATGAAATAGACACTGAACCTGAGACTCTACCTGTAGTTCGAGCTGGTACTTCTAGGGGTGGTGCTCACAACAAGCGCAGCAAAACTAAAGTTACTGTCTCTGTGTCCATTGTGCGTAGAAGCTCTCGCTCCAACAAATATGATGGATTCAAGGTGCCATCCATCATTGACAGCAGGCCCAAAACTTCCAAGGTGAAACCCAGAGTGACCCCTAATGATGTCTCTGTTGTGGTTATTACTGAGATCACCGAGGAGCAGACAGAAGCTGGCGACACCCCTCCCCCCATGACCATGGCACAAATCCAAGACATTGCTATACACAAGTGTGATGTCCCATTGGAGGAGGTGACTGAAGAAATGCTTCTTGCTAACAAGGAGGCTGGCCCTTCTTCTTCGTAATTTAGCTTTAATATCTTGTCTTTAATGGTACTTCTATCGAACTGGAATGTGTTATGTTGGAATATCCGGGGCATGAACTCAGACCCCAAACTTTTAGCTTTATCGAATGTTATTACTTCTAGTGGATGCTTTGTCATTTGCTTACAAGAGACCAAGAAAACTACTTTTGATAACTCTTATATTAAATCCTGTTGCCCCAAAAGATTTGATAAATTTGTTTTTATTCCCTCAAGAGGTGCGTCTGGTGGCATCATGACCATATGGAATAGTGCTATCTTTACTGGCACAGTGTTAATTGAAGAAGATTTTACCCTGGTCACCAAATTTAAATCTAACCAATCTGCCCAAGAATGTACTTTGGTAAACATATATGGCCCTTGTCAAGGCAATTCTAGAATTGATTACACATCCTGGCTACTTAATATTTACATACCTCACAACGAAGACTGGCTTCTTGTTGGCGATTTCAACTATATCCGCAGTCCAAAAAATAGAAATAAACCAGCTGGTAATATTAATGATATGATCACATTCAATGATTTCATTCACACACAGGGATAGATTGAACTTCCTCTCAAGGGACGATCATACACATGGAGCAACATGCAGGAGGATCCCCTACTTAAACAAATAGATTGGTTTTTCGCTTCCAATAATTGGACCACATCTTACCCCCACACCATTGTAAAACCACTCTCTAACCAGTTTCTGACCATATACCCTGTGTGATATCCATTGAAACTAACATCCCCAAAAGTAATCTCTTTAGGTTTGAATCATACTGGGTCCAACACCCTGGTTTCATGGAGGTGGTTGCATCATCTTGGAACAAGATAATCCCCTCAAATAACTATGCCACAATTATCTGCAGAAAATTCAAAGCACTCAGATATGAGCTCAAGCAACGGAGTAAACAAATATCTAAACTTGCTACTGCTATAGCCAACTCTAACTCCACACTTGCTGACTTGGATTCACTGGAAAATAAAAGGACTCTCACAACACAAGGGAGCAACTTCAAAAGAATTCTCAAAAAACATTTACTCAGACTTCTAGATTATCAAAAGCAATATTGGAGAAAAAGATGCACCATAAGATGGGGAAAATTTGGGGACGAAGATCCAAAATTATTCAAAGCAATGGCTTCTGAGAGATATCGCGGGAATAACATTTCCTCTCTACAGTTAGATAATGGCACCATAATTGAGGATCACCTTGGTAAAGAAGCTCTAATATATCAAAGCTTCAAACAGAGATTGGGCACATCATGAGAATTCCAAATGATGTTTAACCTAGCCAATATAATCAAAAAAATGACCTAGACAGGCTAACAGACCCCTTTTCTACAGTAGAAATTGATGAGGTCATTAAAGAAATGTCTGCTGACAAAGCACCTGGACCTGATGGTTTTACGGGTCTTTTCCTTAAGACATGCTGGCACATTATTAAGGAAGATTTCTACAAACTTTGTGATCAATTTCATGCAGGGACCTTAAATCTGAGAGCATCAACAAAGGGTACATCACCTTAATCCTTAAAATATCCTCTCCGGCCACAGTCAATGATTTCAGGCCCATTACACTCCTCAATTGCTATCTCAAAGTAATTACTAAACTACTAGCCAACCGTCTTCAAAAGTTCATTCTAAAGATCATACATAGGAATCAATATGGTTTCATTAAAGGCAGAGCAATCCAAGATTGTCTTGCATGGGCCTTTGAGTATATACATCAATGCCAAACCTCCAAGAATAAGATTGTGCTCCTCAAACTAGACTTTGCTAAAGCATTTGACACCATTGAACATGATGCAATGTTGTACATAATGAAACACATGGGATTCAATGATAAATGGCTTCAGTGGATCAAATTAATTTTCTCCACAGGCAAATCATCAGTTCTTCTTAATGGAGTCCCGGGCAAGCAATTCCTTTGCAAAAGTGGAGTGCGGCAGGGAGACCCACTCTCTCCACTCATCTTCGTTCTTGCAGCAGATCTTCTACAAGCGGCCATTAATGATGCCTTCAGACATGGTCTCCTACATCTACCTTTCCCACGACAAAACCAAATGGATTACCCTATCATCAAATATGTTGACGACACTATAATCATTATGCCGGCACTGACTATGCAACTTCAATTGGCCTCAAAATCAACTTCCACAAATCAACTTTGATTCCCATGAATTGTAATGAGGACTTAAGTAACGACATTGCACAAATTTTTGGTTGTAGAATTGGAAGGATGCCCTTCACATACCTTGGACTACCCCTTGGAACATCCAAACCCTTTGTCCAAGACATAATGCCTATTGTATGTAACATGGAAAGGAGGCTCACTTCCACATTGTCAATGATGTCGTATGGCTCCAAACTTTCACTGCTAAACACGGTCATCACCTCACTAACAATTTTTGCACTCTGTACGCTGCGATTTCCACCAAAAATACTTGAGTTGCTGGAGAAGTTGAGAAGGAAATGTCTCTGGACAAAGAAGATAGAACAAGGTGGAAAATGTAATTCCTTAACTGCATGGGATAGAGTGTGCACACCAAAGAAATGTGGAGGTCTAGGGATCATAAACCTTAAGATATAAAGTGATGCACTCCTACTCAAATACCTACAAAAATTTTACAACAGACATGATCTCCCTTGGGTTGAGTTGTTGTGGTCCACCTACTACACCAATAAAATCCCACATGCCTCTGACCCATGTGGGTCTTTCTGGTGGAGAGACATACTCAAACTAACTCCTATTTTTAGAGGGATATCAAAAGTTGAAATGCACCATGGTGACAAGGTGCTACTATGGAAAGACCTATGGCTTAACGAAATCCTCACAGACACACATCCTAGAGCGTTTTCATATGCCAGAAATGAAGACTGTTCGGTCAGAGACTTCTTGACCATCACTTCCCTTCAAGAAGCATTCTTTCTGCCACTCTCCAGACAAGCCCTTGAGGAAGTACAAGATATGCAAACAATGCTGGCTCACATTACAACGGGCAATAATCAAAACACAATGGATGTATGGACCTATTCATGGGGGGGCAGAGAATTTTCAGCACGCAAATACTACAGATTCTGGTTCAGGGATATGAGGGCCCACACAACATATCATTGGCTATGGAAATCAAAAGTCACTACCAAAATCAAAGTCTTTGGTTGGCTCATGCTCTCTGATCGATTAAACACAAGAAACATGTTGAAGAGAAGACACTACAACATTGGTACAAACCCTAACTGCCTGCTTTGTGGCCAAAAGAGGAAGACATAGACCACATGATCCTCGCGTGCCCATTCAGCAGAAACTGTTGGTCCACCTTCGGTTTAGACCCTAGCCTTCAAGCCACTAGGTTGTCCTAGATAGAACAAGCCAAAACTACTTGGGGCCGACCTCTCTTCATGGAAATCGTCCTATAAACATCCTGGAGTATATGGAAAGAAAGGAATAACAAATTGTTCCGAGATATAAACCCCTCATATAACTCTTGGATGAAAAGATTCAAATAAGACTTTAGTCTTCTACAATATAGGGTCAAAGAAAACAAGAAAGACTTTATCTTCTTACTCCTAGACTCCCTACCGTCTGATTAGAAGAACCCTAGTCCTTTAACCTCATCACCACAAAGTGGGATGGGAGGAAAAATGTATGTGATGTGATTACACTTTGTAAATGTGTTATGATGATTAATATATAATAGTGGGAGCTTCTCCCACTGTCTCAGTTCCACACACAAAAAACAACAACACCGCACCATCACTTGCTCACGCAACCGGGCCTCCTCTCGCAGTTGCTCCCGCTCATAGTAGCCCGTCCTCAGTCTCTGGCGTGCTAGGTGGGCCTTCGTCTTTGGCTGAGCTTGACGCCATCATGGTAATTACATGTCGCACCAACATAGAATATTCCATTTTCGTTGCCTTTCGGATGTTTTACGCCACAGACATATGTGTTTGCAGGCCGAAGAAACCCCGTGCACCATACTCTACTTGATCAAAGGCCAGAAGCTGGACGTGGGAAAGGGGAAGATATTGAACCCCTTGCAACACACGTTCCACAACCAGCCGATCCCCACTGGGCACTTCAGGGTTAGCTTGTCTAGTGTGAAATCGAGGCATGAACATTTGCCTCCTCCAGTATATCCTGTGGGAGAGGACGACGAGACCCCACCGTGGATTGGAAACTGCAAGGGTTGGTGTAACACCCTCGATGCGGCTATATCTCCCACGTGTCGGAGCACGACTTAGAGGCATAACCGCATTGAAGGCAATGTGGCAAGAGGGGTAATCTTTACACATCCCATGTACTGGATAAAGGAAAGAGACACATAGTTGGCTTACAATCTCCCCCTTAACACAATACATGAGTAAAGCAATACATCACCCAGATACAAACAAGGTCCGACTACAGAACCAAAATAAAAGAGGACTACCCCTAATGCTACAGATCCCCGATCGCCCCAACTGGGCTCCACTACTGATCAACGAAAACGAATCAACACGATGAACAAGATCTTCATCCAGCTCCTCCTTGAGCTCGGTTGTGTCACCTGCATGGTTTCATCGGCACCTGCAAACTAGTTTTGGAAGTAATCTATGAGTCACGAGGACTCAACAATCTCACACCCTCGTGATCAAGACTATTTAAGCTTATGGGTAGGAAAAAGGTATGAGGTGGAGTTGTAGCAAGCACTAGCATATATGGTGGCTAACATACGCAAATGAGAGCGAGGAGAGAAGGCAAGGCATGGTCGAGAAACTATGATCAAGAAGTGATCAAAGACTACTTACGTTCAAGCATAACTCCAACACCGTGTTCACTTCCCGGACTCCGCCGAGAAGAGACCATCACGGCTACACACACGGTTGATGCATTTTAATTAAGTTAAGTTTCAGTTCCTCTACAACCGGACATTAACAAATTCCCATCTGCCCATAACCGCGGGCACGACTTTCGAAAGTTCAAAACCCTGTAGGGGTGTCCCAACTTAGCCCATCACAAGCTCTCATGGTCAACGAAGGATATTCCTTCTCCCAGGAAGACCCGGTCAGGCTTGGAATCCCGGTTACAAGACATTTCGACAATGGTAAAAACAAGACCAGCAAAGCCACCCGATTGTGCCGACAAATCCCGATAGGAGCTGCACATATCTTGTTCTCAGGGCACACCGGATGAGCGCTCCGTACAGCTAAAACCAAACCTCGAGTTTCCCCGAGGGGGCGCTGCAAAGGACTCTAGTTTGGACCAACAATCAGAGGAGCACTGGCCCGGGGGTTTAAATAAAGATGACCCTTGGGTTGGCCGACCCAAGGGAAAAAGGCTAGGTGGCAAATGGTAAAACCAAGGTTGGGCCTTGCTGGAGGAGTTTTATTCAAGGCGAACTATCAAGTGGTTCCCATTATAACCCAACCGTGTAAGGAACGCAAAATCAACAAACATAACACCGGTAAGACGGAAACTAGGGCGGCAAGAGTGGAACAAAACACCAGGCATAAGGCCGAGCCTTCCACCCTTTACCAAGTATATAGATGCATTAAGATAGACAAGAAATAATAATGATATCCCAACAATAAACATGTTCCAACAAGGAACAAACTCCAATCTCCACCTGCAACTAGCAACGCTATAAGAGGGGCTGAGCAAAGCGGTAACATAGCCAAACAACGGTTTGCTAGGACAAGGTGGGTTAGAGGTTTGACATGGCAATATGGGAGGCATGATAAAGCATGTGGTAGGTATCGTAGCATAGGCATAGCAAAAGAGCGAGCATCTAGCAAGCAAAGATAGAAGTGACTTCGAGGGTATGGTCATCTTGCCTGCAAAGTTCTTCGAGAAGAAGAAAGCATGATCCTCGTAAACGTACCCAACGGGTACCTCGAACACGAACTCGTCTCCCGGCTCTACCCAGAGCAAGAACACAGGCAAAGGGAACAACCATCAACCGCGGTGCAATGCACAAACAACATGATGCAAAACATGACATGATATGCGGGATGTGATATGCGATGCATATGCATGCTTCGGAAAGGAAAGATTGAACCTGGCCTCAACTTGGAAAACCAGGAGTTCCGCTGGAAAGATGAGTTGATTTCAGTCCAAATCGATATAAAGATCACCGGAATCGGATGCACGGTTTGCAAATGGCAAGCAAAACAATAATGGCACAAGTCTGCGATTAACAGCACGAGGCCATCTAAATGCATCAAGAACAACAAGCTCCTGCACTCTTACATAGCAACAAAACACATGGCTGGGATCCACTCAAGATGCTAGACAAAAGATGAACACCGAGCTTCGGCTAATTCACTCAATAGTAGGTTCAAACAAGCATGGCAAAAGTGCAAAAGATAACAGGTTATAGACTTAGTGAAAATAACAACATGGCAGGATTTAACATCTGGAAGCAATGTTTAGAGCAAGATAACAACATGCTACAGGAACATATCATGGCAAAGAAAGGCATGGCATGAAGCTACGAAAATCATACAACAAAAGTCCCTTACTGACCATAAGCCAAAAGGGATCAGAAAATACAATGGCAACCATGTGAACATAGCAATTATCGTTAACAGATTCAGACTTAGCAGAAAACTGGAACATGGCAAAACGGATTTAAGTAGGCATGTTTGCGAGCTCGATGCGCTCACCACGAGGCATTGCATGACAAACTAAGCATACACCCAGCAAGTAGACATGGCATAGAAGCTAAACATGGCAAGAACAACATCATAGCATGCATGAATCAAAAATAACAACCTCGGCAAAAATGCTTAACACGTAAACATTCTGCCAGGAACATTTTATAGCAAAAGTAGAGCTCGATTGAGTCAAGCTAGGGTACTCCATAATTGCAAGAAAATACATGGATGGAAAGAGCACAACAATATCTACAAAACATCCTTACTGATCATGCTCAAAAGAGTCATGGATCACTCTACAGCAACATGAATACATGGCATAAAAATAATATCAGGGAAATGACTTAGAAGAATTGTAAGTCCCTGAAATCAACAACATCACGAGAGCTACTTTGCATGCTTGTGCTAGTCACCACAAAGATCACAAAAATACATGGCAAACACCCTTGTAAAGATGGCATGGCATACTTCAAAACACATGTAGGGCTCAAGTTCATAGGAGGCACACATTAATCATGGCAAAAATGACAAATGTCCAATTACTGATAAGAATCTGAAACTAACATCACATAGCACTCTTGCAACAACACTTAGGGCATCACGATGAGCTCAAATGAACATGGTGCAAGGGAATGAAATGAAGTACTCGTCGAGACGAACAATTTGATATGCTACACGCACGAATCGGAGCCACGGATGCAAAGTTATGATGCGATGAATAATGCTAAAAAAATACTGGGGACTTAGTCGAAAATTAGACCTCTGAGAAGTCAACGGGATGAAGTGGTGCGGGACGACGAGATCCGAGACACGGGGGCGCATTTGGATCGCTGGCCCGGTGGATCTGGTCCACCCGGACCGGATCTGGCCGGCGTTGACTCCGGCGAGGGCGAGCGGCTCCGGCGAAGAGCGCGGGGTGGCGACGCGGCGAGCTAGAAGCGGGGTTGGGCGGCGGAAGGCGGCGAAGCGCGGCGCGACAAAGACGGCGGCGGCGCACAGCGACCGAGGCAGCGGCCGGCGAGAAGCATCGCGGCGGAGCGGCGGTTGGAGGTGGGGCGCAGGGAGCGGGCGCCTCGGGCGGTGTCGGGATGCGCCCCGCGGGCCCGATCCGGGCCGCGCGGACCGGCGGCGGCGCGCGGTGGAGGGAGGAGGTCGGCAGGGACATGTGGCGCTGCGGGATAGGGCGCGGGGGCGGCGGTGATGACGTGTCGCCTCCGGATTGGCCGAAGCGACGTGGCGGTGGGGTGCACGCGTCCGCCGGCGGGCGGACATGTCCGGCGGTGTGGAGGGAGGACGAAGTTAGGGTTTCAACCACGAATTTTTGGAGGGGATCACCAATATATAGGTAGAGGGAGCTAGGAGAGTCCAAATGAGGTGCGGTTTTCGTCCACGCGGTCGTGATCGAACGACCGAGATGATGGAGTGGGTTTTGGTGGGTTTTGGGCCACTTTGGAGAGCTGTTGGGCTGCAATACACACAAGGCCTTCACGGTTCCTCGGTTAACCGTTGGAGTATCAAACGAAGTCCAAATGGCACAAAACATGACAGGCAGTCTACCGGTACTAAACCAAGGCCGCATGACAAGTCTCGTTCCAATCCGAGAACGTTTAACACCCACACATAAAAAGAGGTAAAAGGGGACACCGGATAACATAGGAGCGCTGGATTGCAAAACGGACAACAGGGAGAATGCTCGGATGCATGAGACGAACATGTATGCAAAAGAAATGCACATGATGACATGTTATGAAATGCATCACATGCAAGCAAAAGACAAGGCAACAACAGCGAATAACTGGAAGACACCTGGCACATCGGTCTCGGGGTGTTACAACACTCCACAACTACGAGAGGATCTCGTCCCGAGATCTAGGATGGCACTGGAGGGAAAAGGAAGAGGAAGAGAAAAGGTAAAACTAAGTTGCTTCTTTGAGAAATGAGTGAAACCAAAGAACCTTGAAAAGTTGAACAACTTGAAAGAAAGACTACAATGAAGATGATCGAGGTTGAAAACACTCCTCTAGGAAAAAGGAACAAGGAAGAACAAATTCGGACAGCACTCCGGTTGAAAAGAGATGCAAGACTTGATAAGACGAAAAGATCTTGCGCAGAGGACACAACTCTCCGGTTAAATTGATAAGCATGAAAAGAACACGATCCTGAGAAAAACAAGAAGAATGCTTGAGCTCCTCTGAAAAGAATCTTGACGAACGCTTCGAGAATGAATTAAATCCTTGATGAACCATCATGTAGAACCTTCATAAGAACTCCGGTAACAAAAGGATGATCACACGAAAGGAAAGAGAAGTTGAAAACGCAAGGTGAATCCTTGCAAAGATTTAGATGAATCTCCGTGGTGACATACTTGAAAGAGCTTGGAACTCTGGGAAAAGAAAAGGTGAAACAAATAAAATTGAGAATTTGATGAGCCTCCAGAATAAAGAATTAATCATCTGGGTGAATCAAGAATAAGAATTATGTTATGCTCATCCTTCACCAATTAAATTGATGACCCACATTGGATTTGGCATACTACTTATTCTCGTAGAAAGGATTAAGATAGATATAGCGCCAACTTGAGAAGGTCTTCAACGATCCACCGGTAGGATTGGAACAACGAATAAATTGATATGATACCAAGAGAAAAGGAATCTTGAATGAACCACCGTAAGAATTGAAAATGAACGAAGAAAAGATAAAGAAACACCAGGAAGAATTAGCAAATGAATGAAGATGCTTGAGGGAATTTAGATGCAAGAGAATGAAGAGATCATGAACTGATTAGAGGATATTTGAATGATGCACCAGTAAGATTTAGAGAAAGAGAGCTGAAAGCTGAGAATGAATAATTCTGAGATGATGGCCTCCGGATAATCAAACTGAAAATACTTCTGAATAGCTCCAGAAGGATGAAAAGAATTCTCACAAACAAAAACAATTATAAGAGGATGGCAGCAAGCTAGAACCATGAATCTTTGAAAGAGCGGATATGATTGCAGAGAAACTCTTCTTCGGTCTTCAAATGTTGATAATGATGATGAGAAACACCACCAAGAATTGTTGAGGCACTCCGGAATGAAGAATAGAAAAGGTTGAGCCAATGATGAAAAGAATTTGAAAGACCTTGGGGAAAAGCATTTGACTGATGAAAAAATCATTCTTACGTCAAACTTTGAAAATAATTTGAGAGTAACTCCGGGAAAATTAGAAGAGTCAGGTAAGATCCTGGGAAAAGACCTGTGGGTTTGGGCCCACTCAAAAAGAAAACCGTTGAACGATTACTTGAAAATGAGATAGCACCGGTTGAATTAAACGGCTTGAATGGAATAACAACCTCGAAATAAGTTGAACGGATCTTGAATGACAAGACGAGCCTTCTGAGATATCTTCAGCACTCCGGAACAATGAATAGCAAGCGGGGAATGATTAAGAGGTGCACCGGCATGAGAAAGCATTTGAAACGAGGAAAAGGAATATGATCAACAATGCTTGACTTGAAACCACCGGAGAAGAAAATGAGTGAAGAGTGACGAACATGAAGCTCCGTTAGAATCTTCACGAGAATCACCGGATAAGAACATTGATGGAAAATAATGGAGAGACTTTGCATCAATAAGATGGATACTTGATTCAGAAAAATCTGAGTCCTTGAAGAACAGGGTGGGAGGGAGGGACAACAAAGACAACTTGGGGTGGATGAAACGAACACCGTTGAGAAAGCTGAGATTGAATCTTGCGGATGTTGAAATGATCGGATCCGCTTGAAGAGGAACACTCCGGATGAAAAAGATTTAACATGACAATCTCGATCATCAAGAAGGATTGATATTCACATATAAATATGAGAACACCGCTTAGGGAAGATATGGAATCAACATTTGACTTCGAAGCAACTCGAATACCACAACTGAAAATAAACAAAGGATTGGCTTGCAGAAAAAGCCGGAACAAACATATGATAGAGATTTCGTCCGAAGTTTTCGGGGTGGGGCCTACACGGGCTCGATCGTACAGCACCATCATGTACAAGGTAGTGCACATGACATACGAAGCATCCCCGAGTCAGCATAGCCAAGGACTCTTTAAGACACAACGAGACCACTGTAAAACCGACCGTGGATAGGTGGACCACTAGACGTCGAACCCCAATTTCATATCAAACATCTGTCGTGTAGCGACCAGACCTCAAATGGTCCAATCTCTGTGCGTCGGTGTCGTCCCTGGATCAGTAATGCTAACACCACACAGTACTCGGAGGATTTATAACAGAGTAGCAATCACACACTTATTACATCGAGTGTCTCCATAGAGAACTTATTACAATAAATATGGCTTAAGGCCATGTAATAACTATAACAGCGGAAGGCTTGGAAGATAAGTGAGTCCATCAACTCCAACGGCATCACCGAGTATAGAACCACGACCTAAAAACTCCTTAATCGTCGTCTGAAAAGTCTGCAACATTAACATTCCAGCCCGAAACGGGTCAGCACATGGAATATGCTGGCAAGGTAACACATAGAGAGTAATGGAATGAAACTGCTATACTATATGCATATTGGGCTGGTGGAAAGCTCTATGGTTACAGTTTTGCGTAAAGCCAATTTTTCCCTACTTCAAAGGAATAAAATTTATTTAACTATCATGGTAGTTGTTAAACATTGAGAATGGTTGACAGCATCCTCAATCCCAATTAAGCATCATCATTAAACAAACCCATCAAAATTAATTTTATAGTAACATGTTGAGATTCACATGATAATCCAGGTACTAGATACTCAAGATGTCCATAACCAGGGACACGGCTAATCATGATTAGTTTATTACACTCTGCAGAGGTTTGCACACTTTTTCCCACAAGACTCGATCGCCTCCATTTGGTTTCTCGCACTACATGATGTTTGAGAAACGGATGACCGAGACATAGTCTTTCAGAAGAGCTAGCACCTTACGATGGATAGACCGTTACACCTACTTTCCCCTACATTTGCTAGTCTACCCTGTAAGAGTTTGCACGACATAATCAACTATGCTAGAGCCCATAATGGCTTGTGGCTGCACACGGAAGTTTCTAGTATGAACAATCTCATGATCCCTTTGAGCCTGGGTGGCGGTCCAAAAAGAAATAGGCAATCCAGGAATACCCAGGTACCTCAATCCACCCAGATGTGTGTTTAAGTTGCTACCTTAGATAAACCATTAATTAAAAAACTCACATCTGTCATGGATATCACTCACCCAATCCACGTCTACTAGCATAGCATGGCATAATGGCAACGTAGAAGTAACTCCCAAAGGTTTGATAATAAAACAGGTAATAGGTACTACCTCAACTACTTCCCATCCCACAATTTAATTGGATCCTAATCATGCAATGTTTGAGGATTGATCTAATGCAATAAAACTGGGTAGTAGAAAAGGGTATGATCAAAGTGTTACTTGCCTTGCTGATGATCCGCGAAACCTAGCGATTCGAAGTAACAGGCGGCGCACTCCGGGTATTCTATCGCAGACAAACAAACAAGCATATAATAAGCACTGATCTAATGCACAGGTAAAAGTCAAATAAGAGATCTAACCAGAAAGTTCAACTTAAGAACTCCGGTTTGCAAAAAGAATCAAATCGAACGAAGCAACGAAAGTCAAACGGCGAAAGAAAACAACTTCATTCTACTAAGCTGGATCTAAGTCAAATTTTACAGTAGCAAAAACTTGTTTAAGTTGGTTAAACAGATAGAGGGTTTCGAGACGAAACTCCAGGCGCGAGCGAAAAGTTATACTAAAACAAAAATCGCGATCAGAAAATCGCGGATTTAATCCGAGAAAAAGAAAAAACGACGAACGTTCACTAGAACGAACAAACGGACGAACGCTCGCTAAATAAATAAATCGAAAAAAAACCGATCTATTTAAAAAAAACCAAAACTAAAAAAACTGACGAAAAACCGACGGAAAAACCGAACGGTTTTTCAAAAAAAACGGCGGCACGGATTTCGAGGCGACCTCGGCCGGCGGGTCGGCGAGGCGGCGGCGGGCGGCGGCGGCGGCTCGGGCGGGGCTGGGGCAGGGGCGGCTCGGGGCTAGGGTTTCGGCCCGGGGGTGGGCCGGCTTATAAAGGCTAGTCGGGCCAAAGTCCCGGTCGGACACGGCCCGTAGGTCGGTGCGATTTTTGTTTCAAATAATTACACGGAGAAGAAAATAAAAAGAAATACTAAACGAACTCCAAAAATCCCGAAATAAATTTTCCCGGGCTTCTAAAATCAAGCCGCACAAGGTGAACATTTATTTGGGGCCTAAATGCAACTTTGAGAAACGCACATTTTTTCCTAAATTCAAATAAAATAACGAAAAACTCCGAAACAAAATATTATTTGATTTTATTATTAAATCCTCAATATTTCTTTATTTTGGGAAAGTCATTTTATTCCCTCTCTCATATTTTTGTAATAGAAATAATTGATGATAAAATAATTAAAATCAAATGATCCTATTCTCAAAATTTGAGAAAACTCAAATATGAAAATAACGAAATCCCCAACTCTCTCCGTGGGTCCTTGAGTTGCGTAGAATTTTCTAGGATCAAGACCAAAAGCAAAATAAAATATGATATGAATTGATGATCTAATGTATAACATTCCAAATTGAAAATTTGGGATGTTACAAACCTACCCCCCTTAAGATGAATCTCGCCCTCGAGATTCGGGTTGGCTAGAAAATAGGTGAGGGTGGTCCTTGAGCAAATCTTCCTCTCACTCCCAGGTGGCTTCATCCTCCGTGTGGTGGCTCCACTGAACTTTGCAAAACTTGATAACCTTGCTGCGAGTGACTCGGCTGGCAAACTCGAGAATCTTAATTGGTTTCTCCTCATAGGTCCAATCGTTATCCAACTGAATTGTATCCAATGGCATTGTGTCTCTCAAGGGTATGTCAGCCATCTCCGCGTGGCACTTCTTCAACTGAGAAACGTGGAACACATCATGAACTCCTGACAATCCTTCGGGCAATTCCACCTTGTAGGCCACTTCTCCCATACGCTCCAAAACTCGATATGGTCCAGCAAATCGTGGCGCTAACTTACCTTTAACACCAAAATGCTTTGTTCCCCGAAGTGGGGATTCTCGAAGATAAGCTCTATCTCCAACTTCGTAAACAGTCTCCTTGCGTTTAGAATCTGCATAACTCTTCTGTCTGGACTGAGCTACCTTGAGCCTATCGCGAATCAATTTCACCTTCTGTTCAGACTCTTTAATCAAATCAGGCCCAAACAACTAGCGGTCTCCAACTTCGTCCCACGACAATGGTGTCCTGCACCTCCTTCCGTGCAAAGCTTCGAAAGGGGCCATCTTTAAACTGGTTTGGTAACTGTTGTTGTAAGATAACTCTGCATGTGGCAAATTGGCGTCCCAACTAGATCTGTAATCTAGCGCACAAGCTCTCAGCATATCCTCCAAAATCTGATTGACTCTCTTGGTCTGTCCATCTGTCTGTGGATGAAAAGCTGTGCTGAACTCTAGCCTGGTACCCAAAGTTTCATGCAACTGCTTCCAGAACTTTGAGGTAAACTGGGTTCCTCTATCTGATACGATACTCCTCGGAACTCCATGCAGACATACGATCCTGGTCATGTATACCTTTGCCAACTTAGCACTTGTGTAAGTGGTCTTTACCGGGATGAAATGAGCTACTTTCGTTAATCGATCGACTATAACCCAAATCGAGTCATAGCCTGAACGAGTCCTGGGTAATCCCGTAATAAAATCCATGCCTAACTTATCCCACTTCCATTCGGGTATTGGCAATGGTTGTAACAATCCTGCTGGCTTCTGATGCTCTGCCTTTACTCTCTGACACACATCACAAACTGCTACATACTCCGCAATATCCTTCTTCATTCCGGTCCACCAGAAAATATCCTTCAAATCCAAATACATCTTGGTATTTCCTGGGTGAATCGAATATGGTGAATCGTGTGCCTCTTGCAGAATCAACTTCCTGATCTCCGGGTCATTGGGCACATAAACACGGTCTTCAAACCATAGGGTGTCGTGCTCATCCTCACAAAATCCTTTAGCCTTTCCTTCGCTTATTTTCTCCTTTATAGTGGCAATCTCCTAGTCAGTCTTCTGAGCTTCTCTAATTCTATCCATCAAAGTTGACTAAATCTCCAATGCCGCTACATAGCCTCTCGGAACTATTTCCAAACATAGTTCATGAAGATTTTTGGCTAACTCCCTTGGTATTTCTCCCGTCATTAATGTATTTACATGGCTCTTACAGCTTAATGCGTCAGCTACTACATTAGCCTTTCTGGGATGGTAATGCAACCTCATATCATAATCCTTGATGAGCTCCAACCATCTCCTTTGTCTGAGGTTTAACTCCTTCTGTGTGAAAATGTATTTCAAACTCTTATGATCCGTGTACACCTCATAATGGTTTCCAATGAGGAAATGTCTCCATGTTTTCAATGCATGCACTATGGCTGCTAATTCCAAATCATGCGTAGCATAATTCAACTCATGAGGTTTCAGTTGTCTTGAGGCATATGAAACAACTCTCCCTTCCTGCATAAGCACTGCTCCAAGTCCTCGACGTGAAGCGTCGTAATACACCTCATAATCCTTTGTCTGGTTAGGCAAAATCAACACTGGTGAAGTAACCAAACGTTTCTTCAACTCCTGGAAACTAGCCTCACACTCCTCGGTCCATATGAACTTGGTATCCTTCTTTAATAACTCTGTCATAGGCTTCGCAATCTTTGAGAAATTCTCAATGAATCTCCGGTAGTATCCTGCGAGTCCAAGGAAACTTCGGATCTCTCCAACTGTTGTTGGTGCCTCCCACTTGGTCACGGTATCAACTTTAGTGGGATCTACTGATATACCTTCTCCGAATATAACGTGTCCGAGGAATCCTACTTCCTTCAACCAAAACTCACATTTGCTGAACTTGGCATACAAGTGATGTTCTCTGAGCTTCTCAAGTACCAATCACAAATGCTCCTCATGCTCCTCTTCACTTTTCGAGTAAACCAGAATATCATCAATGAACACCACGACGAACTTATCCAAGAACTCCATAAACACTTTGTTCATCATGTTCATAAAATAGGCAGGTGCGTTAGTCAGACCAAATGACATAATGGTATACTCGTATAGCCCATACCTGGTGGTAAAAGTTGTCTTAGGTATATCCTGTTCTCGAATCTTCAACTGGTGGTATCCTGATCACAGATCAATCTTGGAAAATACCTTAACTCCTTGCAATCGATCAAACAGATCATTGATCATTGGTAGTGGGTACTTGTTCTTGATGGTTACTTCATTCAATCCTCGATAATCAATAACCATCCTTAACGATCCATCCTTTTTCTCCACTAGAAGTACTGGTGATCCCCAAGGCGAAGAACTTGGGCGAATGTATCCTTTATCCAGTAACTCCTTAATTTGCTTCTTAATCTCCACCAAATCCTTTGCAGGCATCCTGTATGGTCTCTTTGATATTGGCCCTGTGCCTGGCAATAGCTCAATCAAAAACTCAATATCTCTATCCGGTGGCATGCCTGGCAACTCTTCTGGAAATACTTCAGCGAAATCCCTTCCCACTGGTACTTCCTGCTGTACAACTCCTGTTAAACAATTTACTTGAGTCCCTTTTGGCATATGTCGGGATACATACTTGATCCTTCTCCCTTCTGGGGTGGTAAGCAAAATTGTCTTGCTAGCGCAATCGATGTTTCCTCCATACATCGATAGCCAATCCATACCCAGAATTACATCCAATCCTTGTGATTCCAAAATGATTAAATCTGAGGGAAACACATGCCTACCTATACTCAATGGCACTTGAAAACATCCTTGACTGGCCATATACTCGCTCCTAGTGAGCTTACTAGCATAGGTGTTCTAAGAACCTTAGTGGGCAGGTTATACTTGTTCACAAATCCCCTTGATATGTATGAATGCGATGCACCAGTATCAAAAAGAATGAGTGCAGTAAATGACTTAACCAAAAACTTACCGATTACGGCATCTGGCTGCTCTTCAACCTCCTCCACGTTAACGTGGTTCACCTGTACCCTGTTGAAAGGGTTAGGCTTCTTCCCAGAACTTCCATTGCCATTCTGGCCTTCAGGACATTCATTGGCATAATGTCCGGTCTTCTGACACTTAAAGCAAGTTACTTGGCTCAGGTCTTTCTTGGCTGGGGTTGATGGGTTGGTACGGTTCTGGCCGTTGCTTCCTCCATTCCCATTACCATTCTTGGTGCCGTTGTGATTGTGCGAGCTACCTCCTCCATGGGTATGCTGAAAATGTCCTCTCGATCTAGGGGTAAAACGCGGCTTCTGCTGGGCTCCATAATTGTACTTCCCTTGTCCATACTTCCTCTTGCGGTTCTCAACTTGCTGCTGCTTGCTTTCAATCATAAGAGCACGGTCTACCAACTCCTGGTAGTTGTTGAAGGTTGCTATCATCAACTGCATGCTCAACTCATCATTCAGTCCTTCCAAAAACTTCTCCTGCTTGGCTGCATCCGTAGCAACGTCATCTGGGGCATAACGTGCTAATTTACTAAAGTCCTCCACATACTGGCCAACTGCCCGTCCTCCTTGGCGCAAGTTGCGAAACTCTCGCTTCTTCATGGCCATAGCTCCTGCTGAAACATGGGCAGTATGAAAGGCCTGCTGAAACTGGTCCCATGTGACAGTGTCGACAGCGAAAGTGGCTGTGAAATTCTCCCACCATGATGCTGCGGGTCCTTCAAGCTGATGTGTGGCAAACTTCACCTTCTCCGCATCTGTGCATCCTACTGTGGTCAACTCTCTAGCTGTCTTGCGGAGCCAATCATCTGCTACTATCGGCTCGGTGCTACTGAAAAACACCGGCAGATTCAGCCTAAGAAAACGGGCTAAGTGATCAACAGGTGGTGGTGGTGGTGGGTTGTTGTTGTTGTTCCCCTGATTCTGGTTTTGGACTAGCAACTGCATCAATGTATTCTGCTGCTGGATCAACTGGGTGAGCTCCGGTGGAAAGGTAAATCCGGGGTCACGTCTCGGAGGCATCTGAGGGTTTCAGAAAAGATGAGATGTAAGAATAGAGGGGGTCTAAAGAGAAAACACTACCCATATGCACATGAGGCAAAAGCAAACAATTCACTTCATTCAATCAAACAAGGGCATACAATCGATCTAACTATCGCAAAAGTGCTCGGACTACTATATTTACATGGTGGACTACTACTAATTATGAGGTGGTCTACTAAAAATATTCTTCGGTTGCAGACTCCATGATATCTGCTCCAGCTTCATCAACATAATCATCATCTCTATCATCTGGGTCCAAGTCGGTATCGTCGATGATGATGTAGTCTTCCGGGCGAATCTCCTTGGGTTCTTCATCTTCATCTACTGGTGTAGGGCCTCCCATAAATATTGCTAGCTTCATTGTTAGGTCGGCATTCTTATCCACTAGTACTTCAATTTCCCCTTCATAATCTTCACGTGTAGCCTTGAGTTCTTCCTCCAGTTCCTTGATTCTTGTCCTTGCCTTCTTCAGGTCTATCATGTCGGCGCACATCTGGTTCTCCTGTCGTTGAATGTGCTGGTTTAACTCCTGGATAAAAGCTGCAACTGATCTATCCTTTCTGGTGCTGATCATCTCCCAGTGCTCATCTCGGCGCCCACAAATATCGTAGATAGTATCCTTGAGATCATTGCGGTAGACTTCTCCAATGCGTCCCATGGCGATGTGAGCTGCCATGCTCTTTCCTAGACTCCAAGTTGGTGCATCAAAAGAAAACTCTATGGGCTCAGCGACTGGCATGAACGTCCTTCCTGGAACTTGAACTTGAATAATCCAGCGCTCTTCTTCAGGTAAAGTGGCGTTGTAGGTTCCGGTGAAGCTTGGTACTCCTATGTTCAGGTATCTCGTGACTTCCTTCAAGTGACGTCCAAAGGGTGTATCTTCATCTGGTTGCGTGAACTTGTTCCTTGCATCCACCATCCTAAAGAGTAGAAAAGATGAGAGGTCAGAAGAGAAGAGAGTGAATAGTGATCTAGGTTTTTAGCTTAGTGGTCGTGTCCGATAGTCAGTGTGTGCTCTGATACCATCTCTGTAGCGACCAGACCTCAAACGGTCCAATCTCTATGCTCTGGTGTCATCCCTGGATCAGTAATGCTGACACCACACAGTACTCGGAGGATTTATAACAGAGTAGCAATCACACACTTATTACATCGAGTGTCCCCATAGAGAACTTATTACAATAAATATGGCTTAAGGCCATCTAATAACTATAACAGCGGAAGGCTTGGAAGATAAGTGAGTCCATCAACTCCAACGGCATCACTGAGTATAGAACCACGACCTAAAAACTCCTTAATCGTCGTCTGAAAAGTCTGCAACATTAACGTTGCAGCCCGAAACGGGTCAGCACATGGAATATGCTGGCAAGGTAACACATAGAGAGTAATGGAATGAAACTGCTATACTATATGCATATTGGGCTGGTGGAAAGCTCTATGGTTACAGTTTTGCGTAAAGCCAATTTTTCCCTACTTCAAAGGAATAAAATTTATTTAACTATCATGGTAGTTGTTAAACATTGAGAATGGTTGACAGCATCCTCAATCCCAATTAAGCATCGTCATTAAACAAACCCATCAAAATTAATTTTATAGTAACATGTTGAGATTCACATGATAATCCAGGTACTAGATACTCAAGATGTCCATAACCGGGGACATGGCTAATCATGATTAGTTTATTACACTCTGCAGAGGTTTGCGCACTTTTCCCCACAAGACTCGATCGCCTCCGTTTGGTTTCTCGCACTACATGGTGTTTGAGAAACGGATGACCGAGACATAGTCTTTCAGAAGCGCTAGCACCTTATGATGGATAGACCGTTACACCTACTTTCCCCTACATCTGCTAGTCTACCTTGTAAGAGTTCGCATGACATAATCAACTATGCCAGAGCCCATAATGGCTTGTGGCTGCACACGAAAGTTTCTAGTATGAACAATCTCATGATCCCTTTGAGCCTAGGTGGCGGTCCAAAAAGAAACAGGCAATCCTGGAATACCCAGGTACCTCAATCCACCCAGATGTGTGTTTAAGTTGCCACCTTAGATAAACCATTAATTAACAAACTCACATCTGTCATGGATATCACTCACCCAATCCACGTCGACTAGCATAGCATGGCATAATGGCAAACGTAGAAGTAACTCCCAAAGGTTTGATAATAAAACAGGTAATAGGTACTACCTCAACTACTTCCCATCCCACAATTTAATTGGATCCTAATCATGCAATGTTTGAGGATTGATCTAATGCAATAAAAATGGGTAGTAGAAAAGGGTATGATCAAAGTGTTACTTGCCTTGCTGATGATCCGCGAAACCTAGCGATTCGAAGTAACAAGCGGCGCACTCCGGGTATTCTATCGCAGACAAACAAACAAGCATACAATAAGCACTGATCTAATGCACAGGTAAAAGTCAAATAAGAGATCTAACCAAAAAGTTCAACTTAAGAACTCCGGTTTGCAAAAAGAATCAAATCGAACGAAGCAACGAAAGTCAAACAGCGAAAGAAAACAACTTAGTTCTACTAATCTGGATCTAAGTCAAATTTTACAGTAGCAAAAACTTGTTTAAGTTGGTTAAACGGATAGAGAGTTTCGAGACGAAACTCCACGTGCTTGAATCGCCTGATTCCGATAAACGAGCGAAAAGTTATACTAAAACGAAAATCGGATCAGAAATCGCGATCAGAAAATCACGGATTTAATCCGAGAAAAAGAAAAAACGACGAACGTTCGCTAGAACGAACGAACGGACGAACGCTCGCTAAATAATAAATCGGAAAAAACCGATCTATTTAAAAAAAACAGAATCTAAAAACACCGACGAAAAACCGATGGAAAAACCGAACGGTTTTTCAAAAAAAACGGCGGCACGGATTTCGAGGCGACCTCGGACGGCGGGTCGGCGAGGCGGTGGCGTCCGGCGACGGGCGGCGGCGGCACGGCGGCGAGGCGCGGCAGCGGCGCGAGCTGGTGGCGGCGGCCGCTCGGGCGGGGCTGGGGCTGGGGCGGCTCGGAGCTAGGGTTTCAGTCCGGGGGTGGGCCGGCTTATAAAGCTAGTCGGGCCGGAGTCCCGGTCGGACACGGCCCGTAGGTCGGTGCGATTTTTTTAAATAATTACGCACAGAAGAAAAATAAAAAGAAATACTAAACGGACTCCAAAAATCCCGAAATAAATTTTGCCGGGCTTCTAAAATCAAGCCGCACAAGGTGAACATTTATTTGGGGCCTAAATGCAATTTTGAAAAACGGCACATTTTTCCTAAATTCAAATAAAATAACGAAAAACTCCGAAACAAAATCTTATTTGATTTTATTATTAAATCCTCAATATTTCTTTATTTTGGGAAGGTCATTTTATTCCCTCTCTCATATTTTTGTAATAGAAATAATTGATGATAAAATAATTAAAATCAAATGATCCTATTCTCAAAATTTGGGAAAACTCAAATATGAAAATAACGAAATCCCCAACTCTCTCCGTGGGTCCTTGAGTTGCATAGAATTTTCTAGGACCAAGACCAAAAGCAAAATAAAATATGATATGCATTGATGATCTAATGTATAACATTCCAAATTGAAAATTTGGGATGTTACATGTCGGAAAGATATCCTAGGAGCTACTTGAATTCCCACTTATAAACTCCAGAAATTTTCCGGTTATGCAATCAGGTGTTGGGGATACAGGGGAAGCATAATATCTCACCCAAAGCTAGCAAAACCTACATCCAGTTGTATCCATCCTTCCACACATAACCAAGAAACCTTCGAAAAGCATCCGTTATACGAGTTATGGCGATACTCCCGAACTCCCGCCCCAGTACTGGGTGGTGTCGAGGTTATCTCACCAACAACTGCATAAAAGAGATTTTCGATGTCGTCGAAACTCAAGTATTCCAGAACTGCAACGATAAAATTGTGATGGCAACACCTCGGAGCTCAACTCCCCGGGACACTGCCACAACCCCTAAATGTCAGGAGGCACCAAGAACAATGTTCTCGTCACAAAACCATCGGAACGATTCCAAGATACCCGCGTGATCCTAAAAAAAATATTTGTGAAATTTGAGAAGAGAAGAGTCAAAACTCTATGTTAGGATGCCTCACCAGAGCGACGAAGGGACTGAGGAGTAAAGAGAATCCTACTCTCCGATATATATAATCCGAAAAGACTCAAAACATTTTTCTAGACTCAACAATGCCAATGATTCGATCAAGCAGGGGGCTCCTAAGTCGGGGAAGGCTCTGATACCAACTTGTAACACCCTCGATGTGGCTATATCTCCCATGTGTCGGAGCACGACTTAGAGGCATAACCGCATTGAAGGCAATGTCGCAAGAGGGGTAATCTTTACACATCCCATGTACTGGATAAAGGAAAGAGATACATAGTTGGCTTATAATCGCCACTTCACACAATACATGAGTAAAGCAATACATCACCCAGATACAAACAAGGTCCGACAACGGAACCAAAATAAAAGAGGACTACCCCTAATGCTACAGATCCCCGATCGCGCCAACTGGGCTCCAGTACTGATCAACGAAAACGAAATAACATGATGAACAAGATCTTCATCGAGCTCCTCCTTGAGCTCAGTTGCGTCACCTGCATGGTTTCATCGGCACCCACAAACTGGTTTTGGAAGTAATCTGTTTGTCACGGGGACTCAGCAATCTCACACCCTCCCGATCAAGACTATTTAAGCTTATGGGTAGGAAAAAGGTATGAGGTGGAGTTGTAGCAAGCACTAGCATATATGGTGGCTAACATGCGCAAATGAGAGCGAGGAGAGAAGGCAAGGCACGATCGAGAAACTTTGATCAATAAGTGATCCAAGACTACTTACGTTCAAGCATAACTCCAGCACCGTGTTCACTTCCCGGACTCCGCCGAGAAGAGACCATCACGGCTACACACACGGTTGGTGCATTTTAATTAAGTTAAGTTTCAGGTTCTCTACAACCGGACATTAACAAATTCCCATCTGCCCATAACCGCGGGCACGACTTTCGAAAGTTCAAAACCATGCAGGGGTGTCCCAACTTAGCCCATCACATGCTCTCACGGTCAATGAAGGATATTCCTTCTCCCAGAAAGACCCGATCAGGCTCAGAATCCCGGTTACAAGACATTTCGACAATGGTAAAAACAAGACCAGCAAAGCCACCCGATTGTGCCGACAAATCCCGATAGGAGTTGCACATATCTCGTTCTTAGGGCACACCGGATGAGCGCTCCGTACAGCTAAAACCCAACCTCGAGTTTCCCCGAGGGGGCGCTGCAAAGGACTCTAGTTTTGACCAACCCTCAGAGGAGCACTGGCCCGGGGGTTTAAATAAAGATGACCCTTGGGTTGGCCGACCCAATGGAAAAAAGGCTAGGTGGCAAATGGTAAAACCAAGGTTGGGCCTTGCTGGAGGAGTTTTATTCAAGGAGAACTGTCAAGGGGTTCCCATTATAACCCAACCGTGTAAGGAACGCAAAACCAAGGAACATAACACCGGTAAGACGAAAACAAGGGCGGCAAGAGTGGAACAAAACACCGGGCGTAAGGCCGAGCCTTCCACCCTTTACCAAGTATATAGATGCATTAAGATAGACAAGAAATAATAATGATATCCCAACAATAGACATGTTCCAATAAGGAACAAACTCCAATCTTCACCTGCAACTAGCAACGCTATAAGAGGGGCTGAGCAAAGCGGTAACATAGCCAAACAACGGTTTGCTAGGACAAGGTGGGTTAGAGGTTTGACATGGCAATATGGGAGGCATGATAAAGCATATGGTATGTATCATAGCATAGGCATAGCAAAAGAGCGAGCATCTAGCAAGCAAAGATAGAAGTGATTTCAAGGGTATGGTCATCTTGCCTGCAAAGTTCTTCGAGAAGAAGAAAGCTTGATCCTCGTAAACGTACCCAACGGGTACCTCAAACACGAACTCGTCTCCTGGCTCTACCCAAAGCAAGAACACAGGCAAAGGGAACAACCATCAACCGCGGTGCAATGTACAAACAACATGATGCAAAACATGACATGATATGCGGGATATGATATGCGATGCATATGCATGCTTCGGAAAGGAAAGATTGAACCTGGCCTCAACTTGGAAAACCAAGAGTTCCGCTGGAAAGATGAGTTGATTTCAGTCCAAATCGATATAAAGATCACCGGAATCGGATGCACGGTTTGCAAATGGCAAGCAAAACAATAATGGCACAAGTCTGCGATTAACAGCACGAGGCCATCTAAATGCATCAAGAACAACAAGCTCCTGCACTCTTACAGAGCAACAAAACACATGGCTGGGATCCACTCAAGATGCTAGACAAAAGATGAACACCGAGCTACGGCTAATTCACTCAATAGCAGGTTCAAACAAGCATGGCAAAAGTGCAAAAGATAATAGGTTATAGACTTAGTGAAAATAACAACATGGCAGGATTTAACATCAGGAAGCAATGTTTAGAGCAAGATAACAACATGCTACAGGAACATATCATGGCAAAGAAAGGCATGCATGAAGCTACGAAAATCATACAACAAAAGTCCCTTACTGACCATAAGCCAAAAGGGATCAGAAAATACAATGGCAACCATGTGAACATAGCAATTATCGTTAACAGATTCAGACTTAGCAGAAAACTGGAACATGGCAAAACAGATTTAAGTAGGCATGTTTGCGAGCTCGATGCGCTCACCACGAGGCATTGCATGACAAACTAAGGATACACCCAGCAAGTAGACATGGCATAGAAGCTAAACATGGCAAGAACAACATCATAGCATGCATGAATCAAAAATAACAACCTCGGCAAAAATGCTTAACACGTAAACATTCTGCCAGGAACATTTTATAGCAAAAGTAGAGCTCAATTGAGTCAAGCTAGGTTGCTCCATAATTGCAAGCAAAGACATGGATGGAAAGAGCACAACAATATCTACAAAACATCCTTACTGATCATGCTCAAAAGAGTCATGGATCACTTCTACAGCAACATGAATACATGGCATAAAAATATAATCAGGGAAATGACTTGGAAGATTTGTAAGTCCCTGAAATCAGCAACATCACGAGAGCTACTTTGCATGTTTGTGCTAGTCACCACAAAGATCACAAAAATACATGGCAAACACCCCTGTAAAGATGGCATGGCATACTTCAAAACACATGTAGGGCTCAAGTTCATAGCAGGCACACATTAATCATGACAAAAATGACAAATGCCCAATTATTGATAATAATCTGAAACTAACATCACATATCACTCTTGCAACAACATTTAGGGCATCAAGATGAGCTCAAATGAACATGGTGCAATGGAATTAAATGAAGTACTCGTCCAGAAAACAATTTGATATGCTACACGCACGAATCGGAGCCACGGGTGCAAAGTTATGATGCGATGAATAATGCTAAAAAAATACTGGGGACTTAGTCGAAAATTAAACCTCCGAGAAGTCAATGGGATGAAGCGGTGCGGGATGACGAGATCCGGGACGCGGGGGCACGTTTGGATCGCTGGCCCGGTGGATCTGGTCCACTCGGACCGGATCTGGCAGGCGTTGACTCCGGCGAGGGCAAGCGGCTCCGGCGAAGAGCGCGGGGCGGCGTGCGGGGCCGGCGGTGACGTGGCGAGCTAGCAGCGCGGCTGGGCGGCGGAAGGCGGCGAAGCGCGGCACGGCAAAGACGGCGGCGGCGCACAGCGACCGAGGCGGCGGCGGCGAGGCGCACGGCGACCAGCGGGAAGCGTCGCGGCGGAGCGGCGGTTGGAGGCGGGGCGCAGTGAGCGGGCGCCTCGGGCGGCGACGGGATGGGCCCCGCGGGCCCGATCCGGGCCGCGCGGGCCGACGGCGGCGCGCGGTGGAGAGAGGAGGTCGGCAGGGACACGTGGCGCTGCGGGATAGGGCACGGTGGCGGTGGTGATGACGTGTCGCCTCCGGATTGGCCGGAGCGATGTGGCGGTGGGGTGGACGCGTCCGCCGGCGGGCGGACATGTCCGGCGGCGCGGAGGGAGGACGAAGTTAGGGTTTCAACCACGAATTTTTGGAGGGGATCACCAATATATAGATAGAGGGAGCTAGGAGAGTCCAAATGAGGTGCGGTTTTCGTCCACGCGACTGTGATCGAACGACCGAGATGATGGAGGGGGTTTAGGTGGGTTTTGGGCCACTTTGGAGAGGTGTTGGGCTGCAACACACACGAGGCCTTCACGGTTCCTTGGTTAACCATTGGAGTATCAAACTAAGTCCAAATGGCACGAAACTTGACAGGCGGTCTACCGGTAGTAAACCAAGGCAGCATGACAAGTCTCGTTCCAATCCGAGAATGTTTAACACCCGCACACGAAAAGAGGTAAAAGGGGACACCGGATAACATAGGAGCGCCGGATTGCAAAATGGACAACGGGGAGAATGCTCGGATGCATGAGATGAACATGTATGCAAAAGAAATGCACATGAAGACATGTTATGAAATGCATGACACGCAAGCAAAAGACAAGGCAACAACAGCAAATAACTAGAAGACACCTGGCACATCGGTCTCGGGGCGTTACAGTTGGGTGCTGCTATGGCCGAAGAATCTTATTCGTCTGGAGCCGGTCGAGAGCACACCAATAACCACACATCAACAACCATGCGCGGAGACCACCACCCCGCCTACGCAATTACCAGATCTTGTAGTGTCAGGTGAGAGCAGCGGACGACGTGATGAAGGGGGTGCAATAGTACTGGCTGATGTAATCGGTCCTGTATAACATATAATGGATGAAGAGACGGAGGTCGACCCAATGGGTTTCCTCAATACAAACACGTATGACTGTGACATAGATATGATGAGTCAACCATATGACGAATCGGGCTATCAGCATGCTAATGAGGATATGGATGATCTGCCCGGGCCGGAAGGTCGTAGCAAGGATTGCAAAAAGTCTCTCTGCATGAAATCCTCACAGGACACGCCTGAAGATGCCGCCTCAACACAGGCTCAACTAGCCGAGGGCCGAATAGTGCTTAGCCCGGGAACACTGGGGCAGGGGTTAAGGAAGGGTCTGGAAGGTGTGCCCAAGAAAAAGGAGAGGTAGAGATCAGGGAAGATAGCTGCCTCCAAACAAGCCAGAGCACATAGTAGCCAGATGATGGATTCTGAAGAGCGTGTACCCATGAAAGGTGAGGCCATGTTCCATCTCACGGGCGAGCCGATGCTACCGTTGAAACCGCTATAGGCACTATCATGGCATCTCAGGAGACTGCATGACCATGTACTGTCGACTGAGAAAAGCCTACTAGCCTCGAAGGATCCAGGATATCTGACATACGCAGCTCATGTGCCTGAGGGGAAGTGCTACGTCGACACATGGCCCGCGGAGGTGTTCTTCCTATGGTTTGACCATATCTTTGAGATGTTTCTGACAAGGCGGATCGATTTTACAATCTTCCGCCTTTTTGCGCTACATATGAGCTCCGTCATGAAGAGAGAAGAAGTCTCACAAATCTGTGTGGCGGATCCATACTACATGCACGAGTCTTTCTTGAGTCTCGGTGACTTTGAGCATGAAACTGCTAGGGACTACCTCCAAAACTTCATGGTACAGAATAAGGACCAGGAAATTGTCCTCCTGCCTTATCATCCAAAGTAAGTCAGTTCCGAACAACCCTTTCGTACATTTCAATCAATCCTTGTTGCTCATATGAAGAATAATTTGAGGTATCTTCTCCCCGCAGCAACGGGCGCGCCGTCCTTATCATTCTTTACCCGCGAGTCTCCCACGCCGTGTATTTCGACCCTTCCAGAGACTACGAGAAGAAGGACTACACCCACATAATGAATATTCTGGATGATGCTCTCCAAGGCTTCAGATTAGAGGCGGCCACATGCAGATCAGGAAACAAAGGAACAAGAAGATGGGTTTCACGCATAAAACTAACTTCTGTTGTATCCATGTCCCAAAACCAAGCAAGAAGGATGGATTCTACATCCTCCATGTTAAGATTGAGTTCAACAGGATCACCAAAAGCTTTGCATGACAAGAAGAAATGATGAACATATCCACAACTGGCTAGACTCTCATGGAGAAGCGGATTATCAACTTAGAGATGACTTCTTTCGCATCCAAAGGGACATTGTGATGATCATCATGAAAGAAGTCGTCGATGAGAAGGGGATGTTCCACCACGGCCCTATATCACGAGCTGACGTCCGAACTCGCATAGGCATGCAATGTCAAGACCTCACGCCGTTCAAGAAGCTAGGGTCCATCCTCAATGATATGGAAGGATGGAACTTCTAGTGATTTATGATGTCGATGATGATGATATGTGTCGGACGAACTTGTATAGTTTCTGTAACGATGAAACTTTGTGATGTCCACGGTCCCTGCCAAACTTGTGTAACGCTACTTTGTTTGTTTGGGTACGATGACCTGCGTACCTCTAGTTAATTAGTTTGCGTACTGTATGTTGCATCTAGTTGCTAATTAACCCTTTCTTTTTAGTGTTGCTCTAATATATTTTGTCGCATATGATTATGCATCCTCTTGATTGGCATGAATCTCTAACAGGTACCTAGTTTCTTGATGGCGAGATGGCGGTGCTATGTCGTGTACAAAGGGAAGGTTCCGGGGGTGTGCAACGAGTGGCCTAAGTGTCAGGCGCAAGTGAATGGGGTCTCGGGCGCCAGCCATAAAGGCTTCAAAAGCAGACAAGAAGGAGAAGCTAGTTACTTGAGGTTCACGCTAGCGCGAGAGAGGACTCGTAACCGCCGCCTGATGTACTGCATAGTTTCGCTCTAACTCGTAGTGATAGCTCTTCTCGCATATACCATTGTTTAGATGGATGACGTTGTAGTTGCAAGTATTCGAGACTTGCATGTATTGCTATTTTCGAGATGATGACGAGATACCACTTTGTGTTGGATGATGATTATGATGAGACTATTTGTATGTTTATGCTATGATTAAATTTGTGGTCTCGCAACCATTGGTATGTGTATCCTGATGACATTTGTATCTGCTAAAGATTCTTCTATAAATCCTGTTCAAATACAAAACAAATATGCAGAAAAAACAAAAACTACTAAAATTAGCAGTAGCGAGTGGCAAAAGGTTAGCAGCAGTGCCACGATAGCAGTAGCGCATCCAGGCAAAGAATGCTAGAGCTATTAGCAGTAGCGAGCTTCCATGAAGCACGCTGCTGCTACACTTGCGTAGCAGTTGCGCTGGTGAGCACGCGCTACTGGTACGTGTTAGCTGTAGCACCTTATTAGTAGCGCCGGTCCCCGCGCTACTGATACACCTAAAACCCGGCTTGCTGCTAGCCTTTTCTCTAGTAATGTTACTTTATGTTGTCAAATAATAAATCCTTGAAAAGTGTTGGTATGGAAGGCACCCGTGGATACGACTAGCCATGGAAAGTGTAAGTATGGTTGAAAAAGGAATAAACTTTAATTTCTATTTGGGAACCGCCTATGATATATCTAGCATGGAAAGTATTGGGAACTACTCGATCGTTCTCGTTGACAGAAAAGCATGCCTCCTATTGGGGATATAACTATTGAATATGAGCCGCCCAGGAGGAGCCGGGTCATGTGACTAGCGGTTTAAAGATGAAGAAGCCTAGTAAGGTCCAAGAAGATAGGAAGATGGCGGTTCAGGAAGCAGGCTTATTGAAGGCCCAAAGACCCAGAGGCGACTTGAGACCCAAAGAGATGAGCCGCCTGTAACGCCCTCGATGCGGCTATATCTCCTACGTGTCGAAGCACGACTTAGAGGCATAACCGCATTGAAAGAAATGTCGCAAGTGAGATAATATTCACACAACCCATGTAATACATAAGGGAAAGAGATACATAGTTGGCTTACAATCGCCACTTCACACAATTACATGAATAAAGCATTACATCAACCAAATGCAATCAAGGTCCGACTACGGAACCAAAATAAAAGAAGAACCCCAAATGCGACAAGGTCCCCGATCGACCCCAACTGGGCTCCACTACTGATCAACTAGAACGGAACAACACAAAGGACAAGATCTTCATCGAGCTCCTCCTTGAGCTTGGTTGCGTCACCTGCTTGGTAACATCAGCACCTGCAAACTGGTTTTGAAAGTATCTGTGAGCCACGGGGACTCAGCAATCTCACACCCTCGCGATCAAGACTATTTAAGCTTATGGGTAAGGTAAAAGGTATGAGGTGGAGCTGCAGCAAGCGACTAGCATATATGGTGGCTAACATACGCAAATGAGAGCGAGAAGAGAAGGCAAAGCACGGTCGATAAAAGTATGATCAAGAAGTGATCCTAGAACAACCTACGTCAAGCATTACTCCAACACCGTGTTCACTTCCCGGACTCCGCCGGAAAGAGACCATCACGGTAACACACGCGATTGATGTATTTTAATTAAGATCAACTTCAGGTTTTCTACAACCGAACATTAACAAATTCCCATCTGCCCATAACCGCGGGCACGGCTTTTGAAAGTTCAAATCCCTGCAGGGGTGTCCCAACTTAGCCCATCACAAGCTCTCATTGTCAACGAAGGATATTCCTTCAAGCGGGAAGACCCGATCAGGCTTGGAATCCCTGTTACAAGACATTTCGATAGGTAAAACAAGACCAGCAAGACCGCCCGATGCGCCGACATCCTGATAGGAGCTGCACATATCTCGTTCTCAGGGCAACACCGGATGAGAGCTCCATACAACTAAAACCAGCCCTCAAGTTTCCCCGAGGTGGCGCTGCAAAGGACTCTAGTTCGGACCAACACTTAGACAAGCACTGGCCCGGGGGGTTAAAATAAAGATGACCCTCGGGATGCGTGACTCCCAAAGGAAAAAGGCTAGGTGGCGAATGGTAAAACCAAGGTTGGGCCTTGCTGGAGGAGTTTTATTCAAGGCGAACTGTCAAGGGGTTCCCATTATTACCCAACCGCGTAAGGAACGCAAAATCCGGGAACATAACACCGATATGACGGAAACTAGGGTGGCAAGAGTGGAACAAAACACCAGGCATAAGGCCGAGCCTTCCACCCTTTACCAAGTATATAGATGCATTAATTAAATAAGATATATTGTGATATCCCAACAAGTAAACATGTTCCAACAAGGAACAACATTGCCATGTTCCAACAAGGAACAAACTTCAATCTTCACCTGCAACTAACAACACTATAAGAGGGGCTGAGCAAAGCGGTAACATAGCCAAACAACGGTTTGCTAGGACAAGGTGGGTTAGAGGCTTGGTTCAACAATATGGGACGCATGATAAGCAAGTGGTAGGTATCGCAGCATAGGCATAGCAAAAGAGCGAGCAACTAGCAAGCAAAGATAGAAGTGATTTCGAGGGTATGGTCATCTTGCATGAGATCCCGCAAGGAAGAAGAACGAGTCCATGAAGAAGACACACGGACGTAGTCGAATGGGTCCTCACAAACGCGATGTTATCGGAACCAACCCGAAGAAACGACACCGGAAAGAAGCAAACAACATAGTAAACAACCACCACATAAGCATGGCACGATGTGCAAACAAGTATGATGCATGTCTGGTTTAAAGATACATGGCATGGCATGGCAAAGTGCACAAACAATCCTACAGATTAAGTGGAGCTCAATATGCAACTCCGTTGCATATTGACGAAACATCACATTCAAGTTATTTAGTTCGATCTCGGTTAGGTACTCAACAAAATTAAATGTTTGTTAACATGGCAAGAGGTGAAGCATATGAAAAACTACCTATCTAGGCAAGTTTAAATGAGGCCGGAACAACAAACTACAATTCCGATAAATCCTCATGTGCATTAGCAATTTAATGCAACAACAATTTTTAAACATATTAAATGTTGTTATCATGATGCGGATGTCATGTTCAAGTTTATGCAATTTTAAGAAAATGTTAACAAGAGCATATTATCAAGCATTTGTCATCGTGGCGGAAATGAAAGGGGTGCCACGACAACGAATACGAAAATGATGCCACGGCAACATATCAGTTATCCGGTAGCCCACGGGGATACCAGTGCAAAAGGAAGTGACGGGAGCGTGCCAAAGATGGTGGGGTGATCCCGGTAACCGGGTTCCCACATGTCGATGGCAAGGCAAAAGAGGGGCAACGTGCACCGATAGTTAAGACTCGAGGCAAAACAAGGGTGCATCTCATACAACATGCATGCGTTCGTTCACGAGCGTCGTCTCGGGGTTATACCTTCGAAGCGTGCAAACGGGACGATTCCCGTTCAGTGCAAAGTAGAGGAAGTAGTTGTTCTTGTTTCGTAGTTGTACACACTCCGTAGGTGTTCGGGGTCACACCGAGGAACTTGTCGTCCGCGAGATCTTCGAGGGTCGACGGTAGTGGTACTCGGTCGTTTCGAAGAGGTACTTCGCGACATGCACGGGATGGTAGTTGTACACGGTCATCATGGGAAGTAAAGGTACACACGAAGGTAGTCGAACTTGACGGTTCCATTGCACGGGTCTTCGGCGACAGTAGTGGTACGCGTTTCGTAGCCGTTCGGGTCATCATTTGAGGAACTTGACGGAGTTGAATCCCTTCGAGGTTGTCGTGGTACTTGGCGATTTCGAAGGCGGCGGAAACGAACTTGGCGGTCTCCGTTGACCTGGTACTTGGCGAATCCCTGTTCGATGGTCTTCCTTGGCGGTTCAGGGCACGGTGCATGTACTTGGCATGATGCAGGGGCGATGGCCGCAGGACACTAGGACCCGAAGCAGAGGAGCAGGGGATCGAGGTTCTGGCCATCTCCTGCAGGTGTTGCGCTGGACGGCGGTGGTAAGGCGACAGCGGTAGAGCTGCCATGGATGGCAACAGCGCCATGGAAGAAGCAGGGGCGTGAGGACGGCGGAAGCGGCAAGGTGGACTTGGGCGCTGGAGGAAGCAGCAAGGTAGCACCATGGAGATCCTGGACGACGGGGCCAGATTGGCCGGCAGGGCGCCAAGGGACATCGAGGTGGCGGAGGTCGCAGGTCGGGCGTCAGGCTTGAGGTGCAGGGGAACCCCGGGCGGCGGCGAGGATGGCCGGCTGCGAGGAGGCAGCAGAGACGCGACGAGGTGCATCGGCGGGAGCTTCGAGCTCGGTCGGCTACGGCCATGGAGGACGGCGGCGCGAAGGCGGGGCCCTTGAGGGCGCGGCGCTTGGGATCCGGTGTTCGATAGGGTCGTAGTAGCGGCCCCTCTTTGTGCAGCGACGCCAGGAGGAAAGGGGAGAGAGGCGGCACGAGGCCAGGAGAGGGCGTCGGGGAGGATGGGATTGAGGGAGAGGGTGAGGAGGCACTGGATGATCGAGAGGGAGAAGGAGGTCGAGCGCACGAGGATGGGATCGAGGGAGAAAGAGGCTGGTGGCGTGAGGATGAGTCGAGGGAGAGAGGAGGGATGCGCTAGGGTTAGTGCGGCTGGGCTGCGAGATGGCCCTGGGCCAAATGGGCCTTAGAGGCCGGCGGGGCTGCTGGTTGGACCTCGATCTGCTGAGCCAGACCATGGAGAGGGAAAGGCCAGAGGCCTGGTCGGCTGTTGTTGCTCGCATCTACGTCTCTCTTCTTCAAATCTCTCATAAAAACAGGAAAGCAAAGAAATAAAAGGAGAGAAAAGAAATGAGTGGACAAGAATTTGGGCAAAGGGATTATTTTCCCGGACTCACAAAAATGCGCTTGTCCCAAGAAAATATAAAAGGCCAAGATTGGAAGATGTAAATTCGAACTCATTTGAATTTAGTTCAAATGGGTTTGAACTAGGACTAGGTTTTGGAAGTGTCCAAAAATGTTGAGAATTTAGGTGGAGCTCCTGAAAATGACGAAAGGATATATGGGCAAAGTTAGAGGCCAAGAGTTTGTGATAACAAAGGCATTGAGATTTATTTTGCAAGTGTGTTCCCGTTAATTCCAATAAATGAAATGTTTAATATATCTCCCTAATATCGAGAGGATATGTTATAAACAGAATCACCATGTGAATTCCCTCGATTTGAATGGATCAAAGATCCATGCCATTTATTTAGTTGAGTTGCAAAAGATTTATGAGATCATGGCATGATGACATGATGCAATGCCAAAAAATAAAAGGGGAGGCACAAATGAAACACACGGCGAAACCCGGAATATATGGAGGTCTTCTTGAGCATCGGTCTCGGGGCGTCACAACACCCCACCACTACGAGAGGATCTCGTCCCGAGATCTAGAATGGCACCGGAGGAAAAAGGGAAGAGAAAGAGAAGAGGTAAACCTAAGTTGCTTCTTTGACAAACGAGTGAGACCAAAGAACCTTGCAAGGTTGAACAAATTCGAGAAAAGAATACAACGAAGGTGAACAAAGTCGAAAACACTCCGTTAGAAAAGAGGGACAAAGAATCATTGCAAAAAAAACCTTGAGGTTGAAGGGCAAGATATATATTGAAACCACTCCGGTTAAGACAAGATAGAGAAGGATTAAGAATGATATAATTTGGAGAGCACTTCGACTGTAAACGGAAGGAATTGAACATTAATTTGACAAGATGAGGGGATACTTGATGAAAACAACAATACACTGCCTTCGGAACTATTGAAAGAATGGCACAATGGGTAAGAACGATTTCAGGCGGCAGTCCGGTTGAGAAGGGAGGCAAAACTTGACAGGATGGGAAGAACTCGAAAAGCAGGCATGACACTCCGGTTAAATGGATAAGGATGAAAATAACACGATCCTGACAAAACAAGAAGATGAGTTGCGGAGAGCAACATCACAATGCCTCCAGAACGAAGGGAAAACAAGATGTTGAGAGAGCACGGTTACAACAAATGCTAGAACGGAGTTGTTGGAAAACCAACAATGAAAACAATAAGCTTGATATGGTCTTATGGAATACATCTCAAATTATGAGGTGACAACCTGCCACTCACAGGAAAAAGAATTGGATTGATAAGAACAAGGGGACGAGAAACTTATTTCACCGGGAGGATAAATGAAGAACTTGGATCATTTATAAGCACCATAAATAGCCACAATCCTTAGGGAAAGCTTTAGATGAAATATAACCCAAGATAATTCCAAAGAAGGGATTGATGGATTTAAAATATCTCATTCCTAACAACATGTGAATCATGAAACATGAACCCGAATTATCAAGAATGACATAATACCACCTCCAATGATATGGAAGAAAGAATTGCACTCCGGATTGCAAGATGAAGAAAACTTGAGTTTCTTAGCAAAGAATGTCGATGAACACTTCGAGAAGGAATTAAATCCTTGATGAATCCATCATGTAGAACCTTCATGAAGAACTCCGGTAACAAAAGGATAACGAGAAGAAAGGGAAGTAGAAAACACAAGGTGAAACCTTGTAATGCTTTAGATGGATCTCTGTGATGATATAATTGAAAGAACTTGGAACTCCGGGAAAAAGAGAGGATGAAACAATTGAAATCAGGAATTTGATGAGCCTCCGGAATAAGGAATTAATCACTTGGATGAAACAAGAATAAGAATTACATTATGCTTATCCTTCATCAATTAAATTGATGCCAAGAAACGGATTTGGCACACTACTTATTCTCGTAGCAAGGATTAAGAGAGATATAGCGCCAAGTTGGGAAGGTCTTCTTTGAACCACCGGTAGGATTGAACAACGAATAAATTGATAAGGAAGAGAAACCTGGAAGAACCACCGTAAGAAATGAAAATGAACGAAGATACTTGAGAGAATTTAGATACAACTGAAACGAAGAGATCGCGCGCTGATTAAAGAATATTGAATGATGCACCGGTGAAATTTGGGGAACGAGAGCTGAAAGCTGAGAATGAACAAGTCTTCTGAAATGATGGGCTCCAGATAATCAAACTGAAAATACCCTTGAATATATCCTGATGGGTGAAAAAAGATTCTCACAATCGAAAATTAATTATGAGAGGATGGCAACAAGCTAGCACCATGAATCTTGAGAGAACAGATATGATTTGGAGGGAAAATCTTCTTCTGTCTTCAAAATCTGGGAATTACGATGGGAATAGACACTTCGGAATGAATAATAGAAAAGGTAGAGCCAATGAAGAAAAAAATTGAAAGATCTTGGAGAAAAGAATTTGATTGATGATAACTCATTCTTACGTCAAACTTGGAAAAGAATTTAGGATAGCTCCGGGAAAATAAGAAGAGTCAGGTAAGATCCTGGGAAAAGACCTGTGGGTTAGGGCCCACTCAAAAGATACACCGTAGAACGATTTGAAGGAGAGATTGCACCGGTTGAATTAAATGGCTTGAATAAGATCGGACCTCGAAATAGCTTGAACGGATGCAAAGTGGAAAACACGAATCTTTGAGATAACTTGAACACTCCGGAACAAATGGATAGTGAGAAGTGGAATGATAATGAGGTACACCGGCATAAGAAAAGCATTGGACAAAAGAGAAGACAATGCTCAATACCGAAGTTTGAATTGAATCCACCGGAGAAGGAAAATGAGTGAGGAATGACGAACTAGAAGAGCATCTTCATGTGAACCACCGGGTAGAACATTGAAAGAACAGAATGAAGAGACTTCACAAGAATAAAAGGATGCTTGATTAAGAAATCCGAGTCCTTAAGGAAAAAGGGTGGGAGGGTGGGAAAAACAAAGGCAACTTGGAGACAGATGAAACAAACACCGTTGAGAAGAAGTGATAATTGATCTTGCGGAAGTTCAAATGATCGGATCCACTTGAAGAGAAACACGCCGGTTTAAAAGAAATTGGCATGACAATCTCGATTATCATGAAGGATTAGTATTCCCATAGAAATATGAGACACCATTTAGGAAAGGTATGGAATCCACATTTGACTTCGAAGCAACTCGAAAACCACAACTCAAAACAAAAACAAAGGATTGGCTTGCAGAATAAGCCGGAACAAACGTATGATAGAGATTTTGTCCGAAGTTTTCGTGGTGGGGCCTACACAGGCTCGATCGTACAGCACCATCATGTACAAGGCAGTGCACATGACATATGAAGCGTCACCGAGTCGGCATAGCCAAGGACTCTTTAAGACACAACGAGACCACTGTAAAACCAACCGTGAATAGGCGGACCACTAGACGTCGAACCCCAATTTCATATCATACATCCATCAGAAAGATATCCTACGAACTACTTGAATTCCCACTTATAAACTCCCGAAATTTTCCGGTTATGCAATCAGGTGTTGGGGATACAAGGGAAGCATAATATCTCACCCAAACTAGCAAATCCTACATCCAGCTGTATCCATCCTTCAACACATAACCAAGAAACCTTCGGAAATCATCTACCTCAACCTTTGAAAAGCATCCGTTATACGAGTTATGGCAATACTCCCGAACTCCCGCCCCAGTACTGGGTGGCGTCGAGGTTATCTCACCAACAACTGCATAAAAGAGATTTTCGATGTCGGCGAAACTAAACTCAGGTATTCCAGAACTGCAACGATAAAATTGTGACGACAACACCTCGGAGCTCAACTCCCCGGGACACTGCCACAACCCCTAAATGACAGGAGGCACCAAGAACAATGTTCTCGTCACAAACCATCGGAACGATTCCAAGATACCCGCGTGATCCTAAAATTTTTTAGTGAAATTTGAGAAGAGAAGAGTCAAAACTCTACGTCAGGATGCCTTACCAGAGCGATGAAGGGACTGGGAGTAAAAAGAATTCCTAAACTCTCCGATATATAATTCCTAAATGACTCAAAACATTTTTTCTAGACTCAACTCGTCCGCTAATTCGATCAAGCAATGGGGCTCCTAAGGTCGGGGAAGGCTCTGATTACCAACTTGTAACGCCCTCGATGCGGCTATATCTCCTACGTGTCGAAGCACGACTTAGAGGCATAACCGCATTGAAAGCAATGTCGCAAGTGAGGTAATCTTCACACAACCCATGTAATACATAAGGGAAAGAGATACATAGTTGGCTTACAATCGCCACTTCACACAATTACATGAATAAAGCATTACATCAACCAAATACAATCAAGGTCCGACTACGGAACCAAAATAAAAGAAGAACCCCAAATGCGACAAGGTCCTCGATCGACCCCAACTGGGCTCCACTCCTGATCAACTAGAACGGAACAACACAAAGGACAAGATCTTCATCGAGCTCCTCCTTGAGCTTGGTTGCGTCACCTGCTTAGTAACATCAGCACCTGCAAACTGGTTTTGAAAGTATCTGTGAGCCACGGGGACTCAGCAATCTCACACCCTCGCGATCAAGACTATTTAAGCTTATGGGTAAGGTAAAAGGTATGAGGTGGAGCTGCAGCAAGCGACTAGCATATATGGTGGCTAACATACGCAAATGAGAGCGAGAAGAGAAGGCAAAGCACGGTCGAGAAACTATGATCAAGAAGTGATCCTAGAACAACCTACGTCAAGCATAACTCCAACACCGTGTTCACTTCCCGGACTCCGCCGGAAAGAGACCATCACGGTAACACACGCGGTTGATGTATTTTAATTAAGATCAACTTCAGGTTTTCTACAACCAGACATTAACAAATTCCCATCTTCCCATAACCGCGGGCACGGCTTTCGAAAGTTCAAATACCTGCAGGGGTGTCCCAACTTAGCCCATCACAAGCTCTCACGGTCAACGAAGGATATTCCTTCAAGCGGGAAGACCCGATCAGGCTCAAAATCCTGGTTACAAGACATTTCGACAGGTAAAACAAGACCAGCAAGACCACCCGATGCGCCGACATCCTGATAGGAGCTGCACATATCTCGTTCTCAGGGCAACACCGGATGAGCACTCCGTACAACTAAAACCAGCCCTCAAGTTTCCCCGAGGTGGCTCTGCAAAGGACTCTAGTTCGGACTAACACTTAAACAAGCACTGGCCCGGGGGGGTTAAAATAAAGATGACCCTCAGGATGCGCGACTCCCAAGGGAAAAAGGCTAGGTGGCGAATGGTAAAACCAAAGGTTGGGCCTGGAGGAGTTTTATTCAAGGCGAACTATCAAGGGGTTCCCATTATTACCCAACCGCGTAAGGAACACAAAATCCGGGAACATAACACCGATATGACGGAAACTAGGGCGGCAAGAGTGGAACAAAACACCAGGCATAAGGCCGAGCCTTCCACCCTTTACCAAGTATATAGATGCATTAATTAAATAAGATATATTGTGATATCCCAACAAGTAAACATGTTCCAACAAGGAACAACATTGCCATGTTCCAACAAGGAACAAACTTCAATCTTCACCTGCAACTAACAACGCTATAAGAGGGGCTGAGCAAAGCGGTAACATAGCCAAACAACGGTTTGCTAGGACAAGGTGGGTTAGAGGCTAGGTTCAACAATATGGGAGGCATGATAAGCAAGTGGTAGGTATCGCAGCATAGGCATAGCAAAAGAGCGAGCAACTAGCAAGCAAAGATAGAAGTGATTTCGAGGGTATGGTAATCATTCCTGAGATCCCGCAAGGAAGAAGAACGAGTCCATGAAGAATACACACGGACGTAGTCGAACGGGTCCTGACAAACGCGACGATATCGGAACCAACCCGAAGAAACAACACCGGAAAGAAGCAAACAACATAGTAAACAACCACCACATAAGCATGGCACGATGTGCAAACAAGTATGATGCATGTCCGGTTTAAAGATACATGGCATGGCATGGCAAAGTGCAAAAACAATCCTACAGATTAAGTGGAGCTCAATATGCAACTCCGTTGCATATTGACGAAACACCACATTCAAGTTATTTAGTTCGATCTCGGTTAGGTACTCAACAAAATTAAATGTTTGTTAACATGGCAAGAGGTGAAGCATATGAAAAACTACCTATCTAGGCAAGTTTAAATGAGGCCGGAACAACAAACTACAATTCCGATAAATCCTCATGTGCATTAGCAATTTAATGCAACAACAATTTTTAAACATATTAAATGTTGTTATCATGATGCGGATGTCATGTTCAAGTTTATGCAATTTTAAGAAAATGTTAACAAGAGCATATTATGAAGCATTTGTCATCGTGGCGGAAATGAAAGGGGTGCCACGACAGCGAATACGAAAATGATGCCATGGCAACATATCGGTTATCCGGTAGCCCACGGGGATACCAGTGCAAAAGGAAGTGACGGGAGCGTGCAAAAGATGGTGGGATGATCCCGGTAACCAGGTTCCCACATGTCGGTGGCAAGGCAAAAGAGGGGCAACATGCACCGATAGTTAAGACTCGAGGCAAAACAAGGGTGCATCTCATACAACATGCATGCGTTCGTTCACGAGCGTCGTCTCGGGGTTATACCTTCGAAGCGTGCAAACGGGACGATTCCCATTCGGTGCAAAGTAGAGGAAGTAGTTGTTCTCGTTTCATAGTTGTACACACTCCGTAGGTGTTCGGGGTCACACCGAGGAACTTTTCGTCCGTGGGTTCTTCGAGGGTCGACGGTAGTGGTACTCGGTCGTTTCAAAGAGGTACTTCGCGACATGCACGGGATGGTAGTTGTACACGGTCATCGTGGGAAGTAAAGGTACACACGAAGGTAGTCGAACTTGACGGTTCCGTTGCATGGGTCTTCGGCGACAGTAGTGGTACACGTTTCGTAGCCGTTCGGTTATCGTTAGAGGAACTTGACGGAGTTGAATCCCTTCGAGGTTGTTGTGGTACTTGGCGATTTCGAAGGCGGCGGAAACGAACTTGGTGGTCCCCGTTGACCTGGTACTTGGCGAATCCCTGTTCGATGGTCTTCCTTGGCGGTTCAGGGCACGGTGCATGTACTTGGCATGATGCAGGGGCGATGGCCGCAGGACACTAGGACCCGAAGCAGAGGAGCAGGGGATCGAGGCTCTGGCCATCTCCTGCAGGTGTTGCGCTGGACGGCGGCGGTAAGGCGACAGCGGCAGAGCTGCCATGGATAGCAACAGCGCCATGGAAGAAGCAGGGGCGTGAGGACGGCGGAAGCGGCAAGGTGGACTTGGGCGCTGGAGGAAGTAGCAAGGTAGCACCATGGAGATCCTGGACGATGGGGCCAGATTGGCCGGCAGGGCGCCAAGGGACATCGAGGTGGCGGAGGTCGTAGGTCGGGCGTCAGGATTGAGGTGCAGGGGAACCCCGGGCGGCGGCGAGGATGGCTGGCTGCAAGGAGGCAGCAGAGACGCGACGAGGTGCATCGGCGGGAGCTTCGAGCTCGGTCGGCTACGGCCATGGAGGATGGCGGCGCGAAGGCGGGGCCCTTGAGGGGGCGGCGCTCGGGATCCGGTGTTTGACAGGGTCGCGGTAGCGGCCCCCTCTCTGTGTAGCGACGCCAGGAGGAAAGGGGAGAGAGGCGGCGCGAGGCCAGGAGAGGGCGTCGGGGAGGATGGGATCGAGGGAGAGGGTGAGGAGGCACTGGATGATCGAGAGGGAGAAGGAGGTCGAGCGCACGGGGATGGGATCGAGGGAGAAAGAGGCTGGCGGCGTGAGGACGAATCGAGGGAGAGAGGAGGGATTCGCTAGGGTTAGTGCGGCTCGGCTGTGAGATGGCCTTGGGCCAAATGGGCCTTAGAGGCCGGCGGGGCTGCTGGTTGGACCTCGATCTGCTGAGCCAGACCATGGAGAGGGAAAGGCCAGAGGCCTGGTCGGCTGTTGTTGCTGGCATCTACTTCTCTCTTCTTCAAATCTCTCACAAAAACAGGAAAGCAAAGAAATAAAAGGAGAGAAAAGAAATGAGTGGACAAGAATTTGGGCAAAGGGATTATTTACCCGGACTCACAAAAATGCGCTTGTCCCAAGAAAATATAAAAGGCCAAGATTGGAAGATGTAAATTCAAACTCATTTGAATTTAGTTCAAATGGGTTTGAACTAGGACTAGGTTTTGGAAGTGTCCAAAAATGTTGAGAATTTAGGTGGAGCTCCGGAAAATGACGAAAGGATATATGGGCAAAGTTAGAGGCCAAGAGTTTGTGATAACAAAGGCATTGAGATTTATTTTGCAAGTGTGTTCCCGTTAATTCCAACAAATGAAATATTTAATATAGCTCCCTGATATCGGGAGGATATGTTATAAAGAGAATCACCATGTGAATTCCCTCGATTTAAATGGATCAAAGATCCATGCCATTTATTTAGTTGAGTTGCAAAAGATTTATGAGATGATGGCATGATGACATGATGCAATGCCAAAAAATAAAAGGGGAGGCACAAATGAAACACACGGCGAAACCCGGAATATATGGAGGTCTTCTCGAGCATCGGTGTCGGGGCATCACAACACTCCACCACTACGAGAGGATCTCGTCCCGAGATCTAGAATGGCACCGGAGGGAAAACGGAAGAGAAAGAGAAGAGGTAAACCTAAGTTGCTTCTTTGACAAACGAGTGAGACCAAAGAACCTTGCGAGGTTGAACAAATTCGAGAAAAGAATACAACGAAGGTGAAAAAATTCGAAAACACTCCGTTAGAAAAGAGGGACAAAGAATCATTGCGAAAAAAACCTTGAGGTTGAAGGGCAAGATATATATTGAAACCACTCCAGTTAAGACAAGATAGAGAAGGATTAAGAATGATATAATTTGGAGAGCACTTCGACTATAAACGGAAGGAATTGAATATGAATTTGACAAGATGAGGGGATACTTGATGAAAACAACAGTACACTACCTTCGGAACTATTGAAAGAATGGCACAATGGGTAAGAACGATTTCAGGCGGCAGTCTGGTTGAGAAGGGAGGCAAAACTTGACAGGATGGGAAGAACTCGAAAAGCAGGCACGACACTCCAGTTAAAAGGATAAGGACGAAAAGAACACGATCCTGACAAAACAAGAAGATGAGTTGCAGAGAGCAACATCACAATGCTTCCGGAACAAAGGGAAAACAAGATCTTGAAAGAGCATGGTTACAACAAATGCTAGAACGGAGTTGTTGGAAAACCAACAACGAAAACAGTAAGCTTGATATGGTCTTATGGAATACATCTAAAATTATGAGGTGACAACCTGCCACTCACGGGAAAAAGAATTGGATTGATAAGAACAAGGGGACGAGAAACTTATTTCACCGAGAGGATAAATGAAGAACTTGGATCATTTATAAGCACCATAAATAGCCACAATCCTTAGGGAAAGCTTTAGATGAAATATAACCCAAGATAATTCCAAAGAAGGGATTGATGGATTCAAAATATCTCATTCCTAACAACATGTGAATCATGAAACATGAACCCGAATTATCAAGAATGACATAATACCACCTCCAATGATATGGAAGAAAGAATTGCACTCCGGATTGCAAGATGAAGAAAACTTGAGTTTCTTAGCAAAGAATGTCGATGAACACTTCGAGAAGGAATTAAATCCTTGATGAATCCATCATGTAGAACCTTCATGAAGAACTCCGGTAACAAAAGGATAACGAGAAGAAAGGGAAGTAGAAAACACAAGGTGAAACCTTGTAATGCTTTAGATGGATCTTCGTGATGATATAATTGAAAGAACTTGGAACTCCAGGAAAAAGAGAAGATGAAACAATTGAAATCAGGAATTTGATGAGCCTCCGGAATAAGGAATTAATCACTTGGATGAAACAAGAATAAGAACTACATTATGCTTATGCTTCATCAATTAAATTGATGCCAAGCAACGGATTTGGCACACTACTTATTCTCGTAGCAAGGATTAAGAGAGATATAGCGCCAACTTGGGAAGGTCTTCTTTGAACCACCGGTAGGATTGAACAATGAATAAATTGATAAGGAAGAGAAACCTGGAAGAACCACCATAAGAAATGAAAATGAACGAAGATACTTGAGAGAATTTAGATACAACTGAAACGAAGAGATCACGCGCTGATTAAAGAATATTGAATGATGCACCGGTGAGATTTGGGGAACAATAGCTGAAAGCTGAGAATGAACAAGTCTTCTGAAATGATGGGCTCCGGATAATCGAACTGAAAATACCCTTGAATATATCCTGATGGGTGAAAAAAGATTCTCACAATCGAAAATAATTATGAGAGGATGGCAACAAGCTAGCACCATGAATCTTGAGAGAACAGATATGATTTGGAGGGAAAATCTTCTTCTGTCTTCAAAATCTGGGAATTACGATGGGAATAGACACTTCGGAATGAATAATAGAAAAGGTAGAGCCAATGATGAAAAAATTTGAAAGATCTTGGAGAAAAGCATTTGACTGATGATAACTCATTCTTACGTCAAACTTGGAAAAGAATTTAGGATAGCTCCGGGAAAATAAGAAGAGTCAGGTAAGATCCTGGGAAAAGACCTGTGGGTTAGGGCCCACCCAAAAGATACACCGTAGAACGATTTGAAGGAGAGATTGCACCGGTTGAATTAAATGGATTGAATAAGATAGGACCTCAAAATAGCTTGAACGGATGCGAAGTGGAAAACACGAATCTTCGAGATAACTTGAACACTCCGAAACAAATGGATAGCGAGAAGTGGAATGATAATGAGGTACACCGGCATAAGAAAAGCATTGGACAAAAGAGAAGACAATGCTCAATACCGAAGTTTGAATTGAATCCACCGGAGAAGGAAAATGAGTGAGGAATGACGAACTAGAAGAGCATCTTCATGTGAACCACCGGGTAGAACATTGAAAGAAAAGAATGAAGAGACTTCACAAGAATAAAAGGATGCTTGATTAAGAAATCCGAGTCCTTAAGGAAAAAGGGTGGGAGGGTAGGAAAAACAAAGGCAACTTGGAGACGTTTGAAACAAACACCGTTGAGAAGAAGTGATAAGTGATCTTGCGGAAGTTGAAATGATCGGATCCACTTGAAGAGAAACACGCCGGTTTAAAAGAAATTGGCATGACAATCTCGATTATCATGAAGGATTAGTATTCCCATAGAAATATGAGAACACCATTTAGGAAAGGTATGGAATCCACATTCGACTTCGAAGCAACTCGAATACCACAACTCAAAACAAAAACAAAGGATTGGCTTGCAGAATAAGCCGGAACAAACATATGGTAGAGATTTCGTCCGAAGTTTTCGTGGTGGGGCCTACACGGGCTCGATCATACAGCACCATCATGTACAAGGCAGTGCACATGACATACGAAGCGTCCCCGAGTCGGCATAGCCAAGGACTCTTTAAGACACAACAAGACCACTGTAAAACCAACCATGAATAGGCGGACCACTAGACGTCGAACCCCAATTTCATATCATACATCCATCAGAAAGATATCCTACGAACTACTTGAATTCCCACTTATAAACTCCCAAAATTTTCCAGTTATGCAATCGGGTGTTGGGGATACAGGGGAAGCATAATATCTCACCCAAACTAGCAAATCCTACATCCAGCTGTATCCATCCTTCAACACATAACCAAGAAACCTTCGGAAATCATCTACCTCAACCTTTGAAAAGCATCCGTTATACGAGTTATGGCAATACTCCCGAACTCCCTCCCCAGTACTGGGTGGCGTCGAGGTTATCTCACCAACAACTGCATAAAAGAGATTTTCGATGTCGGCGAAACTAAACTCAGGTATTCCAGAACTGCAACGATAAAATTGTGACGACAACACCTCGGAGCTCAACTCCCCGGGACACTGCCACAACCCCTAAATGACAAGAGGCACCAAGAACAATGTTCTCGTCACAACTCGATCAGAATGATTCCAAGATACCCGCGTGATCCTAAATTTTTTTAGTGAAATTTGAGAAGAGAAGAGTCAAAACTCTACGTCAGGATGCCTTACCAGAGCGATCAAGGCACTGGGGAGTAAAAAGAATTCCTAAACTCTCCGATATATAATTCCTAAATGACTCAAAACATTCTTTTTCTAGACTCAACTCGTCAGCTAATTCGATCAAGTAGTGGGGCTCCTAAGGTCGGGGAAGGCTCTGATTACCAACTTGTAACGCCCTCGATGCGGCTATATCTCCTACGTGTCGAAGCACGACTTAGAGGCATAACCGCATTGAAAGCAATGTCGCAAGTGAGGTAATCTTCACACAACCCATGTAATACATAAGGGAAAGAGATACATAATTGTCTTACAATCGCCACTTCACACAATTACATGAATAAAGCATTACATCAACCAAATACAATCAAGGTCCCACTACGGAACCAAAATAAAAGAAGAACCCCAAATGCGACAAGGTCCTCGATCGACCCCAACTGGGCTCCACTACTGATCAACTAGAACGGAACAACACAAAGGAAAAGATCTTCATCGAGCTCCTCCTTCAGCTTGGTTGCGTCACCTGCTTGGTAACATCAGCACCAGCAAACTGGTTTTGAAAGTATCTGTGAGCCACGGGCACTCAGCAATATCACACCCTCGCGATCACGACTATTTAAGCTTAAGGGTAAGGTAAAAGGTATGAGGTGGAGCTGCAGCAAGCGACTAGCATATATGGTGGCTAACATACGCAAATAAGAGCGAGAAGAGAAGGCAAAGCACGGCCGATAAAAGTATGATCAAGAAGTGATCCTAGAACAACCTACATCAAGCATTACTCCAACACTGTGTTCACTTCCCGGACTCCGCCGGAAAGAGACTATCACGGTAACACACGCGGTTGATGTATTTTAATTAAAATCAACTTCAGGTTTTCTACAACCGGACATTAACAAATTCCCATCTGCCCATAACCGCGGGCACGGCTTTAGAAAGTTCAAATCCCTGCAGGGGTGTCCCAACTTAGCCCATCACAAGCTCTCACGGTCAACGAAGGATATTCCTTCAAGCGGGAAGACCCGATCAGGCTCAGAATCCCGGTTACAAGACATTTCGACAGGTAAAACAAGACCAGCAAGACCGCCCGATGCGCCGGCATCCTGATAGGAGCTGCACATATCTTGTTCTCAGGGAAACACCGGATGAGCGCTCCGTACAACTAAAACCAGCCCTCAAGTTTCCCCGAGGTGGCGCTGCAAAGGACTCTAGTTCGGACCAACACTTAGACAAGCACTGGCCCGGGGGGGTTAAAATAAAGATGACCCTCAGGATGCGCGACTCCCAAAGGAAAAAGGCTAGGTGGCGAATGGTAAAACCAAGGTTGGGCCTTGCTGGAGGAGTTTTATTCAAGGCGAACTGTCAAGGGGTTCCCATTATTACCCAACCGCGTAAGGAACGCAAAATCCGGGAACATAACACCGATATGACGGAAACTAGGGTGGCAAGAGTGGAACAAAACACCAGGCATAAGGCCGAGCCTTCCACCCTTTACCAAGTATATAGATGCATTAATTAAATAAGATATATTGTGATATCCCAACAAGTAAACATGTTCCAACAAGGAACAACATTCCCATGTTCCAACAAGGAACAAACTTCAATCTTCACCTGCAACTAACAACGGTATAAGAGGGGCTGAGCAAAGTGGTAACATAGCCAAACAACGGTTTGCTAGGACAAGGTGGGTTAGAGGCATGGTTCAACAATATGGGAGGCATGATAAGCAAGTGGTAGGTATCGCAGCATAAGCATAGCAAAAGAGCGAGCAACTAGCAAGCAAAGATAGAAGTGATTTCGAGGGTATGGTCCTCTTGCCTGAGATCCCGCAAGGAAGAAGAACGAGTCCATGAAGAAGACACATGGACGTAGTCGAACGGGTCCTCACAAATGCGACGTTATCGGAACCAACCCGAAGAAACAACACCGGAAAGAAGCAAACAACATAGTAAAAAAACCACCACATAAGCATGGCACGATGTGCAAACAAGTATGATGCATGTCCGGTTTAAAGATACATGGCATGGCATGGCAAAGTGCACAAACAATCCTACAGATTAAGTGGAGCTCAATATGCAACTCCGTTGCATATTGACGAAACACCACATTCAAGTTATTTAGTTCGATCTCGGTTAGGTACTCAACAAAATTAAATGTTTGTTAACATGGCAAGAGGTGAAGCATATGAAAAACTACCTATCTAGGCAAGTTTAAATGAGACCGGAACAACAAACTACAATTCCGATAAATCCTCATGTGCATTAGCAATTTAATGCAACAACAATTTTTAAACATATTAAATGTTGTTATCATGATGCGGATGTCATGTTCAAGTTTATGCAATTTTAAGAAAATGTTAACAAGAGCATATTATGAAGCATTTGTCATCATGGCGGAAATGAAAGGGGTGCCACGACAACGAATACGAAAATGATGCCATGGCAACATATCGGTTATCCGGTAGCCCACGGGGATACCAGTGCAAAAGGAAGTGACGGGAGCGTGCAAAAGATGGTGGGATGATCCCGGTAACCGGGTTCCCACATGTCGGTGGCAAGGCAAAAGAGGGGCAACGTGCACCGATAGTTAAGACTCGAGGCAAAACAAGGGTGCATCTCATACAACATGCATGCGTTCGTTCACGAGCGTCGTCTCGGGGTTATACCTTCAAAGCGTGCAAACGGGACGATTCTCGTTCGGTGCAAAGTAGAGGAAGTAGTTGTTCTCGTTTCGTAGTTGTACACACTCTGTAGGTGTTCGGGGTCACACCGAGGAACTTGTCGTCCGCGGGTTCTTCGAGGGTCGACGGTAGTGGTACTCAGTCATTTTGAAGAGGTACTTCGCGACATGCACGGGATGGTAGTTGTACACGGTCATCGTGGGAAGTAAAGGTACACACGAAGGTAGTCGAACTTGACGGTTCCATTGCACGGCTCTTCGGTGACAGTAGTGGTACGCGTTTCATAGCCGTTCGGGTCATCGCTAGAGGAACTTGACGGAGTTGAATCCCTTCAAGGTTGTCGTGGTACTTGGCGATTTCGAAGGCGGCGGAAATGAACTTGGCGGTCTCCGTTGACCTGGTACTTGGCGAACCCCTGTTCGGTGGTCTTCCTTGGCGGTTCAGGGCACGGTGCATGTACTTGGCATGATGCAGGGGCGATGGCCGCAGGACACTAGGACCCGAAGCAGAGGAGCAGGGGATCGAGGCTCTAGCCATCTCCTGCAGGTGTTGCGCTGGACGGCGGTGGTAAGGCGACAGCGGCAGAGCTGCCATGGATGGCAACAGCTCCATGGAAGAAGCAGGGGCGTGAGGACGGCGGAAGCGGCAAGGTGGACTTGGGCGCTGGAGGAAGCAGCAAGGTAGCACCATGGAGATCCTGGACGACGGGGCCAGATTGGACGGTTGGGCGCCAAGGGACATCGAGGTGGCGGAGGTCGCAGGTCGGGCGTCAGGCTTGAGGTGCAGGGGAACCCCGGGCGGCGGCGAGGATGGCCGGTTGCGAGGAGGCAGCAGAGACGTGACGAGGTGCATCGGCGGGAGCTTCGAGCTCGGTCGGCTACGGCCATGGAGGACGGCGGCGTGAAGGCGGGGCCCTTGAGGGCGCGGCGCTCGGGATCCGGTGTTCGGCAGGGTCGCGGTAGTGGCCCCCTCTGTGCAGCGACGCCAGGAGGAAAGGGGAGAGAGGCGGCGCGAGGCCAGGAGAGGGCGTCGAGGAGGATGGGATCGAGGGAGAGGGTGAGGAGGCACTGGATGATCGAGAGGGAGAAGTAGGTCGACCGCACGGGGATGGGATCGAGGGAGAAAGAGGCTGGCGGCGTGAGGATGAGTCGAGGAAGAGAGGAGGGATGCGCTAGGGTTAGTGCGGCTGGGCTGCGAGATGGCCTTGGGCCAAATGGGCCTTAGAGGCCAGCGGGGCTGCTGGTTGGACCTCGATCTGCTGAGCCAGACCATGGAGAGGGAAAGCCCAGAGGCCTGGTCGGCTATTGTTGCTGGCATCTACCTCTCTCTTCTTCAAATCTCTCGCAAAAACAGGAAAGCAAAGAAATAAAAGGAGAGAAAAGAAATGAGTGGATAAGAATTTGGGCAAAGGGATTATTTTCCCGGACTCACAAAAATGCACTTGTCCCAAGAAAATATAAAAGGCCAAGATTGGAATATGTAAATTCAAACTCATTTGAATTTAGTTCAAATGGGTTTGAACTAGGACTAGGTTTTGGAAGTGTCCAAAAATGTTGAGAATTTAGGTGGAGCTCCGGAAAATGACGAAAGGATTTATTTTGCAAGTGTGTTCCCGTTAATTCCAACAAATGAAATATTTAATATAGCTCCCTAATATCGGGAGGATATGTTATATAGAGAATCACCATGTGAATTCCCTCGATTTAAATGGATCAAAGATCCATGCCATTTATTTTGTTGAGTTGCAAAAGATTTATGAGATGATGGCATGATGACATGATGCAATGCCAAAAAATAAAAGGGGAGGCACAAATGAAACACACGGCGAAACCCGGAATATATGGAGGTCTTCTCGAGCATCGGTCTCGGGGCGTCACACCTCCATATGTTTAGCTTGTATTGTGAGGCAAGCTTAGTAGAAACCGAGTCGGTCACGTTTGTGTGAGCCGGCCGGGACTCTGTAAGCCGTCGGGCATCAACCTGTATATAAAGGGGTGTCCTGGCAGCAGGTTGACTCAAATAACAATCAATTGAGAGCTAGGTCAAGCGTAGTCGCTCCCTAGTAATTGAAATGCATGCAATACAACCTAAAGCAGGAGTTGGCTTTTACCTCATTGAGAGGAGTTGAACCTGGGTAAACTTTATGAGTCCTTTGCCACGTTTAACCCTTTCAAGCTAACCTAGTTGCGATGGCTCCACACCTAAGTCCTTTTTCTAGGGCATCTGTCGTGTTATGTCCATGATAGTTGGTGTCCACTGTGGGGCCAGCGCATGGTGATTTTGAGTTCTTGAAGGGCAACTTCGCAGGGATCAAGGGGTACGCCCTCAGCCGGATGACTAAAAGCCACAACGGCAAGCTCTACATCGACGACGCTAGTTGGGGCCCCAAGGCCGGCTCAATCGAGTACGGGTACCAGGTCCCCTTCAGCGGAATCCACGTCTTCATCAGCAAGATCGGTGAGTCGGAGCCTGAGCCGGGCACCTGCACCGACATCATCGAGACGGCTCAACATACACGACTCGCCAGGGTTCAAGCCGCCATGAAACATGATTTTGTGGGTTTTACTCACGGAGTGGATCTTGACGAGGGATCTGTGTCTGGTGGAGAGACAGCCATATATTCCGTTGGTGAGTCCTCAACAGGTGAGACCAATTACGTATATCAATTGCAAGATGGTGGGCTTGGGGGCTGTTCCGATGGCGACAGTATTCCGGACCCATATGAGCCGCCGAACAGGGTTGCGATCTTCATGGCTGGCACACAACCGATGCTCAATTTGACAACTGTTGCGGCTATGACCTCTAATTCAATGGCTGCAGCAACGGCCGAGGCGAGCGGCTCTGCGCGCCAACTGACTCGGGTGTTATCCGAGCTCTTGGAAGCTTTGGCGACCTTATTGGCTACAGAGGTGACACCAGAAAATCAAGCACATCATAAGGTGGATGTTATGAAACTGTGAGACGAGATAGCTCAGGCCAAGGAGGAGTTTAATGCTGAGAATTCTAGGATGGCAACAAAACGAGCTGCTTGGACGCTGCGACACAACAGATTCAGGCAGAGTCATTCCGGCTCACCTTGGACCAGAACGCTTCGAATACCGTCATGAGGAGGAGGCACCAGACCCATCTACTCACTGAGTTTGAGGCTAGGAACCTTTTCAATACACCTAGGGTAGGAACCAGTGACCTGCCCATGCTAAACCGGGTTGTTGAGGCACCCGTGACTGGAGCGACGGTTCAACCACGTGCTGCAGACCCGCCTCGTTTGAATTTGACCCTGCCTTGGCAAGTTCCGACACCGTCGGGTCATTATTCTAACCCTTTGGACAATATGATTGTTTTAGCTACGCAATTGTTGGCTCTCCCCATTGAAGGGGAGTCTCCAGCCGTGCTGGAGATATGGAGGGTCGGGGCTTCTTCAGACAACGGTGGCTGAACATGCGGCTTACTCGTACAGTCGGGATCGGATTCGTTCAACCCCTCGTCAAAGCAAGAGTTACAACAGGCATACTGAGTCGCCAGCAGTTTCAAGCAACGAGTGGCACCGTAACCAGCCCCGTAGGCACGACAAGCCATGTGCTGATAACAATGTTCAGGCTTTGGTGGATCAAGGCAGGGCACGTCGGGAGGCTGAGTTGGCGGCTCATCAACAATCTCCGGTTTACCCATCGGTGTCCGTGGAGGCAGGAATGACCTCTAGAACCCTTGGTGTGCCGTACTTAGTTTCGGCTTTACGTAATGAGCGCTTTCCCAAGGATTTTATGGGCCCTCATAAGGTGCGTAATTACACAGCGGATCAGCCCCAGAGGCCTGGATTGAGAGCTATGAACTAGCCCTGGAGATGTTGGATGTCAATGATGCTATATGTGCTAAGTATTTTACCATGATGTTGGATGGGACGGCCCGCACCTAGTTAAAGGGCCTGCCCCCTAACTCCATCAGATCATGGGCTGAATTGAAGATGTGCTTTATTCAGAATTTCAAGGACACATGCAAGCAGCCTCTGTCGATTCTTGATTTAGACACTTGTGTTCAGGAAGAGGGCGAGTCAACCGCTCGATGGGTGCACCAGATTTCGGCTGTTATCCACTCATCAGATAGTATCAACGCCGGCTCAGCTGTCCTGGTTTTGGAGAAAAATTTATGTTTCCTTCCTATCAAACAGAAGCTGGGGCGGCTTAAGCGCCACTACAACAATATGGGAGAGCTCATGGTGGCTCTTATCAAATACGCAGACTCTGGTAATACCAAGGACCTTGAGTCTGATGAGGAGAAGGCTGGCAAGGGGAGAAGAGTGGCAATGCAAAGGGACAACAACATAATAAAGTGGGTCAAGCTAATAATGGTTAGCACAAGCAGATGGACGGCGATTCAGACTTTGTGGTCAATACCAACACGCAGAATAACAATCAGCGTCATAAGGGGAAATCATCAACACCCTGGTTTGGCGGGCCAAAGTTCAACCTTGAGGCGATTATGAATCAGCCTTGTCCAAAGCATGGTACGCAAGAGAAGCTGGCCAATCATCTCTGGAAAGATTGCTTCATCATGAGGGAGTATAGAAATTCCGGGTTTTCCAGAACAATCATGGTCGGCACGTCGGGTCAGGATCCGGCTCGCACGGACCTGGCTTTGGAGGTGGCGGCTCAAGCTCTAGTTTTCAGGGCGAAGGCAATCAAGGTGGTTTTAATCAGCAATCTAAACAAGGGAGTCGGCAGCAGCAGTCCAGTTATCAGAGTAATCCAAAGCAGCTAAATAGTGGGCATCATGTGTTTACCACGAGCTTATGCAAACGAGACCAGAAGATTCAGAGGCGGGCAGTGAACGCGGTTGAGCCAGCAGTCCCTTGATACTTGCGATGGTCTGTATGGAGTCGTGAGGATCACTCACCCCGGGTTGACAATCCAAGTCAATTGGCTTTGGTAGTTGCTCCTCAGGTTGGAGGATACAAGTTTACAAAGGTGCTCATCGATGGAGGCAGTAGTATCAATATCCTTTACTATGATACCTTTCGCGGTAGGAATTTGACTGACAAAGATCTTAAGTAGTCTTCTACTGTTTTCATGGGTGGTGCCTGGTAAGTTGGCGTATCCAGTGGGTAAGATAGCCTTGGAAGTGGCTTTTGGCGATGAGCATGATTATAGAGCTAAAACTTTGACCTTTGAGGTGGTCAAGATCAAGAGCCCTTATCACGCCCTCTTTGGACGGCCAGCTTATGCTAAATTTATGGCACGACCTTGTTATGTTTATTTACAGCTTAAAATGCCAGGTCGTAAGGGTACCATCACGATACATGGCAACAGGAAGATAGCTTTGGAGTGTGAAGATGGTGATGCTGCCTACGCTGAGTATGTTTGTGCAACAGAGGAATTGATGTTTTACAAAGATAATGTTAACCCAGCAAATATGACACCCTTGAAAAAGCCAACCACAGAGCATGACCCCTGGTTGAAGTTTAAGTCGGCAGATGACACTAAGCAGCTTGACTTTGTTCCTGGCGACTCATCCAAACAGTTCGGTATCAGTGCCAATATGGACCCGAAATAGGAAAGCGCACTCATCGAGTTCATCCGTGAGAACCGGGGCATCTTTGCATGGAAGCCTTCAGACAAGCCAGGTGTACAGAGGGAATTTGCTGAGCACACTCTCAATGTTGATCCAAAGTTTTAACCGGTCAAGCAATTCCTTCGTCGTTTTAATGAAGAGAAGCGCAAGGCCATTGGTGAAGAAGTAGCTCGGCTCTTGGCGGTTGGGTTTATTATTGAAGTTTTCATCCTGAGTGGTTGGCTAACCCGGTCCTGGTACTTAAGAAGAACAGCACTTGGCATATGTGTGTGGATTACACAGACCTTAACAAGGCCTGTTCGGCCAATCATTTTGCTCTTCCTCGTATTGATCAGATCATTGATGCTACGGCAGGTTGTGAGCATTTGAGTTTTCTAGATGCTTATTCCGGTTATCATCAGATCAAGATGGCAGTTAAGGACTAGGAGAAGACAAACTTTATCAGTCCTTTTGGAGCCTTCTGCTACGTGTCTATGCCCTTGGGTCTCAAGAGTGCCTAGGCAACTTATCAGCGTTGTGTTCAGAATTGTCTTCACAACTAGATTGCACACAATGTTCATGCTTTTGTGGATGATATCTTTGTGAAATCCAGGAACAAGGAAACCTTGTTAGATGATTTGAAGGAGACCTTTGACAACCTCTGGGTCTACAAAATGATGCTTAACTGGGACAAGTGTGTTTTCGGTGTGCTAGACGGTAAGCTATTGGGCTTTTCGGTTTCTAAGAGAGGCATTGAAGCTAACCCGAAGAAAATCGATCAAGGCTACCACTTCTTTGGCTAAGCCGACATGTATCAATGACGTCCAGCATTTGGCGGGTTGTATTGCAGCTTTGAGCATGTTTATAAGCCGCTTGGGAGAGAAGGATATCCCTTTATACCACATGATGAATAAAAGAGATACTTTGTATGGATTGATGCTGCTGATTAGGCTTTTGAGGCATTGAAAAAGCAGTTGGTTGAGCTGCCATTCCTTGCAGCTCCCATTGATCAGGAGCCCTTGCTTTTATGTGTGGTTGCTAACAGTAGAGCCGTTAGTGTAGCGGTTGTTGTGGAAAGAAAGGAATCTGGCAAGGAGTATCTAGTTCGGAGGCCAGTTTACAATGTTAGTGAGGTGCTCATTGAATCTAAGCAGAGGCACCCACATTGGCAGAAGCTGGTTTATCGAGTGTTCATGGCTAGTCGTAAGTTGAAGCAATATTTCCTTGGTCATCCCGTCACTGTGTGTAACGCCCCGAGACCGTTGCGCCAGGTGTCCTCCAGTTATTCGCTGTTGTTGCCTTGTCATTTGCTTGCGTGTTGCATTTTATCATGTCAGCATATGCATTGCATCATCATGTTTTCAAAACTTGCATCCGTCTCGGTCTCCTCGTTCCGTCCGTTGTCCGTTCTGAGCCCAACCACACTTGCACGCGTCCGCGGCATGTCCGAAATAGTAATTTATAAGTGGCCGGAAAATGTTCTCGGAATGGGATGAAAGTTGGCGTTTGGTCTTATTATAGTGTAGATAGACCGCCTGTCAAGTTTCATCGCATTCGGAGTTCGTTTGACGCCCCAACGATTAACTATAGCGACAATATAGTCAGTCAAACGTCGGACGTTTTCGGTCTCCGGAAACAGTCGCCAGGCCTCTCTTCTCTTCTCTCAGCCTGAGACCTTCTGCACAGTCCACTACCTATCCACCAGACCCAACCTAACCTCTCTCGTCAGCCCTTGGCCCTCCTCGCGCGCGCGTCCGAAAATTGTCCCGGACCCGACCCGAGCAGTCGTCACCGTTGTGTCCGGATCATCCCCAAACATCTACAAAACGTCTCTGTTTCTTTATTTGGGCCCCCTAACCTATTTATTCGCGACCGTCCGATTAAGATCGGAGGGACCAAATACCCCTAATAAAAACCCACTTAATATATAACCAGACCGAACCCTAGAAATGAGGAGCCTTGTCCCATCCTCCCAGCCACCGCCGCCAGCATCTCCCACCTCGGGATCCTCCCATTCCCCACCGCGCCAACCACCAGCCACACCTGGATCCAATCCATCCACTGCAGCCAATCCATCGATCACCTTCCACCCCGCCCGGGGCTCTCCTCGTTCCTCTGCACCTGAGGAGAGAGCAGACGCATCGCTCGCGCTCGAAGCCTCATGCCTCCCCGACGCCCTCGCCTCGCGCCGGCAAGTGACCTCGCCGGAGTGCCCTGCCAGAGTAACAGCCACACCAGGGACCCTCGTGCCCTTCTCCTTCCCTGCTCTCTCTCTCTCTCTCTCGGCTTCCCTCCCCCGTTTTCTTCTCTCAATTCTCTCTGTCTGTCTTTCTTCAGGTCTCAGTAGCCGCCATGGACGTCATCGCGCGGACCTGTCTCTGTTCCTGCGACCACGCGCCGATCAGCAGCGGTAGTTCGTTGTGCCGCTACCCATCTTTCTCCTTCCTCCCGTTTCCCCTACCTCTATCTCCCTCTAATCTATGTGTTTCTCTGTTCTTTGCCTCGAACAGGAGCAGGCATGGCCGTCACCGTAGAACTCGAAGCCGCACGCCGCCGCTGAAGCTCCTCCACCATGGACGCTGGGCCTCAAGGCCGTGCCTCTCCTCCTCCTCACCTTCCCCTCTTTCTGTTTTCCCCTGCCATGGCCTCTCTCCTCACGATTTCCCTCTTGTGCTGCACCAGGGAACGCCATGGCCGCCGCACCATGGAGCCACATCGACCCGGATCCGGTCGGAAACAGGACGAGCCCGTGCCTTCCCCGCCTCGGATCGGGCCGTCCCCGCACGCTCGCCGTTGCTCTGCTGCGGCAGCAACAGCCGCTTCACTCGCCATCCTCGCCGGTGACTTCTGTGCATCCGTGGAGTCCAGACTCCGCCTCCTTGTTTGCTCGATATTCTGCTGCTACTATGCTAAGTTCACCAAGCCAGCTCTGCTAGTCATCCCAGCGCAACAACAGCAGGAGGTCCTGGGTTCGATTCCCATGCACCCAAGTTTTGCCCTGTTCTTCATTTATTTTATTTTATTTTGCACAGAGCCACTCAGCTCGAAGCCTCATCTGGGCCACTGCACCGTGATGCTTCTGGCCCAAGTATGTTTTTTTTCTCAGCTTAGGGTTTAATCATTTTCCAGTGCATGCATAATTACATCATTTTGCCACTGTTTTGCATTGTTAATAACAAATTAACCGTGCATCGGATTAAAACAACTTATATATGAAATATGCTTAGTTTTTCATCTAGTTTCATAATATGTCTTTTTCATCCATGTTTAAAATGCTTAAGATGTTGTTTGTTTAAATTTGCTTAAATAACTTATTAAAATGATTATAATCATAACTAAATAACCGTAGCTCGGATTTTAATAAACTTTATATGTAAATGGGGTAGAAAAATGCCTAGTTTAACATGGTGACCTTACTTTGCATGCTTAATAACTATAAAATATGATTTAGGGCAGAACAGTTCCAAACCTAATATATGCATATGAGGATTTTCCGGAATTGTTGTTCGTTGTTTCCGGCCTCATTTAAACTTGACTAGATAGGTAGTTTTACTTTGCTTCACCCTCTTGCCATGTTTAACAACATTTAATATTGTTGGGTACATAAACGAGATCGAACTAAATAACTTGAATGTGGTGTTTTGCCAATATGCAACGGAGTTGCATGTTGAGCTCCACTTAATTTGTAGGATTGTTTGTGCATTTTGCCATGCCATGCTTCATTAAACCGGACATGCATCTTACTTGATTGTGCATCATGCCATGATTATGTGGTGGTTGTTTACTACGTTGTTTGCTTCTTTTCCGGTGTTGCTTCTTCGGGTTGGTTCCGGTAACGTCGCGTTTGTGAGGACCCGTTCGACTACGTCCGTTTGTCTTCTTCATGGACTCGTTTCTTCTTCCTTGCGGGATTTCAGGCAAGATGATCATACCCTCGAAATCACTTCTATCTTTGCTTGCTAGATGCTCGCTCCTTTGCTATGCCTATGCCGCGATACCTACTACTTGCTTATCATGCCTCCTATATTGTTGAACCAAGCCTCTAACCCACCTTGTCCTAGCAAACCGTTGTTTGGCTATGTTACCGCTTTGCTCAACCCCTCTTATAGCGTTGTTAGTTGCAGGTGAAGATTGAAGTTTGTTCCTTGTTGGAACATGTTTACTTGTTGGGATATCACAATATCTCTTATTTAATTAATGCATCTATATACTTGGTAAAGGGTGGAAGGCTCGGCCTTATGCCTGGTGTTTTGTTCCACTCTTGCCGCCCTAGTTTCCGTCATATCGGTGTTATGTTCCCGGATTTTGCGTTCCTTACGCGGTTGGGTTATAATGGGAACCCCTTGACAGTTCGCCTTGAATAAAACTCCTCCAGCAAGGCCCAGCCTTGGTTTAACCATTCGCCACCTAGCCTTTTTTCCTTTGGGAGTCGCGCATCTCGAGGGTCATCTTTATTTTAACCCCCCCCCCCCCAGGCCAGTGCTTGTCTAAGTGTTGGTCCGAACTAGAGTCCTTTGCAGCGCCACCTCGGGGAAACTTGAGGGCTGGTTTTAGTTGTACGGAGCGCTCATCCGGTGTTGCCCTGAGAACGAGATATGTGCAGCTCCTATCAGGATGTCGGCGCATCGGGCGGTCTTGTTGGACTTGTTTTACCATTGTCGAGGATGTCTTGTAACCGGATTCCGAGCCTGATCGGGTCTTCCTGCTAGAAGGAATATCCTTCTTTGACCGTGAGAGCTTGTGATGGGCTAAGTTGGGACACCCCTGTAGAGATTTGAACTTTCGAAAGCCGTGCCCGCGGTTATGGGCAGATGGGAATTTGTTAATGTCCGGTTGTAGAAAACCTGAAGTTGACCTTAATTAAAAAAACATCAACCGCGTGTGTTACCGTGATGGTCTCTTCTCAGCGGAGTCCGAAAAGTGAACACGGTGTTGGAGTAATGCTTGATGTAGGTTGTTCTAGTATCACTTCTTGATCATAGTTTCTCGATCGTGCTTTGCCTTCTCTTCTCGCTCTCTTTTGCATATGTTAGCCACCATATATGCTAGTCGCTTGCTGCAGCTCCACCTCATACCTTTTACCCTTCCTATAAGCTTAAATAGTCTTGATCGCGAGGGTGTGAGATTGCTGAGTCCCCGTGACTCACAGATACTTCCAAAACCAGCTTGCAGGTGCCGTTGAACCGAGCAGGTGACGCAACCAAGCTCAGGGGGAGCTCGATGAAGATTTTGTCCTTTGTGTTGTTTCGTTCTAGTTGATCAGTAGTGGAGCCCAGTTGGGGTCGATCGGGGATCTGTGTAGCTTTTGGGGTAGTCTTCTTTTATTTTGGCTCCGTAGTCGGGCCCTGATTGTATCTGGTTGATGTAATGCTTTACTCATGTATTTGTGTGAAGTAGCGATTGTAAGCCAACTATGTATCTTTTCCCTTATGTATTACATGGGTTGTGTGAAGATTACCTCACTTGCGACATTGCTTTCAATGCGGTTATGCCTCTAAGTTGTGCTTCGACACGTGGGAGATATAGCCGCATCGAGGGCGTTACACTGTGGTTAGTTATGCTCCTTTAGGGGATACTATTCAAAACAGAGAAGCCACAGGCCGGGTGGCCAAGTGGGCCATTGCGCTTGGACCCCATGGTTTGAAGTATATGCCTCAGACGGCTATCAAGTCTCAAGCACTTGTGGATTTTATCAATGATTGGATAGAGCTGCAGATGCCTGAGGAAAAGCCTGATAACACATATTGGACCATTCATTTTGATGGATCCAGGCAATTGGAAGGCTCAGGGGCTGGAGTTATTTTGACTCCACTGTGAGGTGATAAGTTTTGTTATGTTTTAAAGCTAATGTTTGCTTGTATTAACAATGCAGATGGATGTGAGGCATTACTCCGTGGTCTTCAGATGGCCAAAGAGATGAACCTGAGTCGGGTCAGGCATTTTGGCGATTCAGATTTGGTGGATCAGCAAGTTTCAGGAACTTGGGATTCCAAAGACCCAGTCATGGTGGCTTATCGTCGGTAGGTTGAAGCTATTGCTGGTCATTTCAAGGGTTATCAAGTGGAACATGTTGATCACAGGAAAAATGAAGCGGCTGATGCTTTAAGCCGACTGGGGTCCTAATGTAAGCTGGTACCACCTAATGTTTTCTTTGATAATTTGAATAACCCTTCAGTTAAATTGCCTACGGAGGAGGATCTTGCTATCCCTGACCTGGAGGCACAGTTGGTAGCGGATCTTCATGTTATTCCTGATTGGACCGTTCCATATTTGGCTTAGATGACCAGGGGTGAGTTACCTAAAGATGAAACTTTTGCCAGGCAGCTAACCCGGTAGTCTAAGTTGATGACTATTGTCAATGGTGAGTTGCACAGATGCAGTGTCACAGGGGTGTTTCAACGTTGTATTTCTCTTGAGGAGGGCTGTGAGATTCTACAAGAGATTCATGAAGGAGATTTTGGCCATCATGCCGGCTCTAAATCTCTTGTGGCGAAGGCTTTTCGTCATGGGCTCTATTGGCTGACGGATCATGGGGATGTAGAGGATCTGGTCAGCAAGTGTGATGGCTGTCAGAAGTTTTCCAGGCGAGCTCATGTACCCGCTCAAGAATTGAGGATGATTTCAATTACTTGGTCGTTTGCAGTCTGGGGGCTAGATATGGTTGGGCCTTTTAAAAGATCCAATGACAAAAAGACTCACCTCTTGGTGGCTATTGATAAGTTTACGAAGTGGGTTGAGGCAGAGCCCGTTAGCAAGTGTGACGCGGCAACGACGGTCAAATTCATCAAAAAGCTGATTTTCCGTTTTGGCTACACTCACAGCATCATAACTGATAATGGCACTAATCCGTCGAAGGATGCTATGAAAAAATTCTATCAATGAGAACATATTCGTCTTGGTGTCTCATCAGTGGCTAACCCCCTGTCCAATGGTCAAGATGAAAGAGCCAATCAAGAAAACTTGAGAGGCATAAAACCCCAGCTTATGGTCCCTTTGCAGAGGACGCCGAGTTGTTGGGTTGAGGAATTGCCCTCAGTGCTATGGAGTATCAATACTACCCCCAACAGTTCTACGGGTTACACGCCTTTCTTCATGGTTTATGGAGCAGAGGCGGTTCTTTCCAGTGACATCCATCACGACTCCCCCCGTGTGGCGGCTTATGTTGAAGCTGATAATGAAAAAGCACGTCAAGATGATCTTGACCTTCTGGATGAGGAGCGTGACCTTGCAGCGGCTCATTTAGCGATTTTCCAGCAATATTTGCGTCGTTATTATAGCCGCCGGGTTAAAACCCGGACCTTTCAAGAAGGTGATTTGGTGCTCCGGCTCATCCAGGATAAAACAGATATGCACAAGTTATCCCCACCTTGGGAAGGGTCTTTTGTGGTCAGCAAAAATCTAAACAACGGGTCATACTACCTCATTGATGTTCAAGACCACAAGGACTCACGCACGTCGGAGGAGGAGACCCACCGGCCATGGATCATTGCACATCTTCAGCCTTATTACACCTGAGCGACCGTCTCTTGTGTTGTACATACTTTTACCAATGTATATATTATGATTAGCATAATTAGAATAAATGCTCGTGCGATGCAATGATAAAAAACACTGGTTCTTATTAATCAAAATTGGCCGGGTCAAACATGGGCACACAGGCTGGCTGCGTGCTAGTTCTACCGGAAACTTCTATGTTCACATAACCATAGGTGTCTGACTCCAATCGCTAGAGGGTTGCTTTGTTATGGGTAAATGGTTAGATATGTACTTGTTTTAACTACAATGTAGAAGTAAAAGAAGCACAATCCATAATACCACATTCGCTAGAAAAAGTAATTATGCATAAGAGCACAAACTTGCTACACAATAACGTGATCTCCAAGAAAATAAATAGCCATTTGTTTTATGTATATACACAGGAAATAGGGACGTAAAAATTCTTCACACAGAATGCACATTGGTACTTTGGATTTTTGTTTGGTTAGAGAAATGCTTATGATGGCACAACCAACCGATATATGCACATAAGATGATTCTAGGCAGCTAATTGTCTATTTTTAATTAACTAAGGGAGACCATCCTTATGTACTTTTTTTGTGGTTTGATGTACTATTTTCTAATTAAGAACTTTTAAGCAAAATAAGAAAAGGAACGCTTTGGGTGAATGAGAAAATTAATTGGAGAAGCAGATGATTAGAAGTTGTATCTAGGCCATTAATGTACATGCGTGTTTAGGCAGCAAACCACAGTTTGTACATGGGTTGATGGTGGGTCAATGCCACAACAGCCTACGAAATCCGGCGTATAGTATAGTACTGCATCAACATGTCCTCGTCGTCCCTCACAAAAAAAATCTTCACCGCCATGTCCACCTACAACTCCGCCGTGCAGGATTGCCTGAACACGTCTTCGCGTCGTTGTGTCCTAGTGGCCCAACATCGTCCTTGCCCTGCTTCTCGTCCTTGCCGTGTCTGCATTCATTACTCCTTCAACGTCTTCGCCTCACTATCCGAGCAGCCGGCATCTCGTCCTTGCCATGTCCGAGCATGGTGTTTCGTTCCATTTCTTTCAAAATCATGGAATCGCGGTTTCGCTTCCTTTCTCTTTCTCAGTTCATTGTTATGCTCATCGCAATAATTCAGTGTAAAAGCTCCATTAGTTATGCATATATATGGGCACCCAGCTGACTAACATATGTTGTTACCACGAGATATAGATTGTAGTTAGCACTAAAATATAGGGAACCCACACCAACTAATTTTTTTTCTACTACAATCAGACCAGGAGAGACGCAGATATATCAAAATAATGCATAAAACTATTTCTCAAAACTAATCATGCACTTACATTTATGTAAAGAGAAATCAACATTCAGTACTACTGTCTACTGCCTTGTTTGCAAAAAAGTCTTACATTGTGAGACGGGGGGAGTACAAACTATAGCCTCCTTCAGATGCTCTACAACTTTGCATTTACTACTATATCAAATTCTAAACTGTTTATACACAATTTTGATTTTAAAACCTTTATATTCATATTCTAATTAGCAGTTGCCTTAACCAGGCAATAATTCTCAATCCAAACATCAACCTACGATCTTAGGACTAAGTACAAGGTTACCCTTGAAGTGAAGACATATCGGATCATTGGCCAAATCTTTATCCTCCGCTTCTTTTCCCCTCTTTTCTTTTTTTATCCTTGGCTAATGCAGCAAAATCTGTTCCTATGCTTTCTGGTCCTCAGTTCTCCTCTCCTGGCCCTTGCCTCATCTATCATGTCAACGGGGCAATCAAATAGCAGTCAGCTATACACACCTGGCAAAAATGAAGTGAACCACTGAATCTGGACATGAGAAGCATACGATACGCTGATTTACAAAATCTGTGGATACAATGAACAGGAGAAGCAGATTGGGGTACAATTCTTTTTATATAAACTCAATGTGCATCTGGTTTTAGCAAATACAAGATGAACAAGCCGACAACAGATGTTTTGATCGTCAAGCCTGTTACAATGTTCTAGTGTATGCCAATATGTGCTCCATCTTTTAAGATAAAGACGAAGTGAGAAAACAATGGTGATTATTTCAAGAAAATGACACATTCTCAAAATGCCACCTGGTATCATTAGCAAGTACAACTTTAACTGTGTCACAACTGTAAAACCAACATATCACTTCCAATTTCCTAAATTAATAAAACGACACACCCATACAAAAAAGTTGAAAGTAAAGCAGTGTCTATTTGTTATCAGAACTATTAGATATGGGATAAAAATGGTCCGTTCAAAACATGTAGTCCCCATTGATGATAAGAAACAACCCCAGCGCGTTTACAGACCGACTTTGAATGTCTTACCTTCAAAATCTGTATAATGGTAATCAAATAGTAATCAGTGCTATACCCATGTGATATACTCAGGTGATTGTGTTAGTGCTTGGTACTATTGTTTTCGGCAATACCACACTAATCAAACAGTAGTTAGTGTTGAACCTGGAGTATGGAGATGACTCATTGACTACTGGCTTCACCCCTACCTAAACGTGATTGTGTTGGTGCTTAGTACAATTGTTTTCACCTTTTAGGCAAAGAACTACGTTTGTTTTCGTACTTGTGGCAGAGCAGCTAGCAGCGGTTGCCTTGACCTGAATTCAGACGTGAGGCACAAAACATTAGACTTAGGAGTAAAGAACCTTATTTTGTAAATATAACACGGCTACTATCTCACATAAAAATCTTGCTTGTACTGGAATCTTACAACAGATGTTTAAATTTACTTTCTGAAGAACAAGAAGCAACTACTATTTTGACATTATACTGGGCGCGGACACTGGGAGAGTGCCACGTATCATTTTTTTTGCTACTGCAGTGTTGCTTCTTTGACTGCTCCGTTGATGGCCCTATTCAGTGCGAGAAGAGGCACATTTGAAACGCCTACACAAAAATAGAACTAAGTCATGAATATAAGGAGACGGGAAAAGAGTTCAAAGAACGAACAGTCAAAGAGAACCTTACCTCGGAAGGATCTTCATCAGGTTTTTATTCCAGATATAGACAGCAAGAACATCTTCACCCCCACTTAATCCAAGCAATCTCTACTATTAAATCTTGGTCCAACGTGAACACTAAACTATAATATTTTGCATCAAGTGTGAAACTTTCTAAAATTATTTAATCTGAACCTTATCCCATTAAGTTATGTTTAGGTGGACCTAGGTCCACGAGGACGCATGACCTTTGGCATTGGTTTTCCTTGAATTATTTTTGGAAAAAAGCCTTAGCCTGGCATTAAACTAATGATACCCTGAAACAATGGAAGATAGAGTGTTGAGCCAGCTTACGGTTCAGAGCTATGCTCGGTTTCTACGCCACATAAGAAAAACTACAGATGGTATATACAGCCATGACCTCATTCTCTACTTCTCATCTATGTTCCCTTATGGTATAAAAATAAATCAATGAGAAAATTGACAAACAAAGAAGGCAATGATTATGAAGAGGGGGAGACTTGACAAAGCATAATCCTTCCTTTGCAGCATGGCGTATGGTGTGCAAACCTAAGGATTCTTGACGCCTAGGAGTTATTCACCTTCATATCCAAAATGAGTGCCAAATTGACCAACCTTAAATGAAACTCACATGGGAACTATATTATCAAAATCACCTGCCTGTGCAAAGCAGAATGGTGTGGGACTGTCTTAAATTGCTTCCTAAGTATAAGGCCTCGGCATCTTGCAATGTCCATAGAGCAAAAACAATTAAGCTCTGGAACTGTAAAGGCTCATGGTCTCATGCAGACCTCGAGACAAACATTTGCTAAATCTGCAGATATTTCAGTTTAGGGATGCAGAGCAGAGAGATGGCATACCTCTGTCAGTCAGTGGAGGCCTTTATGAAGAATTTCGGCAGTCTACTCATGGTAAGGGTTTGAGATGGATCTCCTCCTCTGCATGCTCCACGAGGCTCTGTGACGCCGCCTGCCGGATGACCGCCTGCTCGATGCTTTCCTTGCCCTCACGCTCAAGCAGCACGCCGATGTGCGTCATCCATGAGATGTCAAGGCCGCCGCATCTGTGGCCCGCGGCCATTGGCGTGCTGACGGGTTTTCTCGGCGGTTGCAGCTTCCCTGCGCAGCTATGCCCCCGTGCATCTGCCTCACTGAGTGCCCGACCCAGCCGCTATTTGTCGCTAACATCAGCCCACCCGTCGCCTCCTCTGCCGCACCTCGCCCTTCTCTGTCGGACCTCGCTGCCTCCGACCTCTAGTCCGGCGTCGCCATCTGGATCTCTCCCCACACCCTGCCAGTACGCCGGATGACGGTAGGTTCAATTTGGAAATCGCGGCGAGGACTGGGTGGATGGATTTTTGGATCCAAGGGGATCCCGATGGGAGGAGGGTAGGCGGTGGCGGCGCTCAACGGTGGGGGATTGGCCGGCGGCCCGCGGTAGGCGGGGCAGATGGTGGCGGCGCGCTTGGAGGGGGCCCTTTGGATGAGAGCGCCAGTGGTGATGTGGGGCATGCCGTGGAGCCGCAAAAGGCAGCTGGCATAGGTGGCCTTGCCCACCCCGGGGCAGCTGATGAACACCGACTGCACGCGCGCCCCGTCCTCCACGGCCCCCCTTGCCGCCGCGCCCGGTACCGCGCTCCGCCGCGGGTGGCCCCTTGGCCCACGCCCCTCCCGCCCTCATCGCATCCATGGACACCAGGCTCGTCGTCGACGCCCCAGACTCGACCGCGCAGGCCCGGATCGCCTGGGATATCGCCGACATCTCCAAGGAACCGGAGATATTTTCCGCCGTCGCCCTTTTTTCTCGCCATGCAGACGAAGACGAGGTCCTGGAGTGATGGCTGGCTTCGTGGCGCCTAACAGTCGAAAAATAGGGTGGAGGATAAGGGGGCGAGAAGAGGGGGGAAGAGGAGCAGAGGCGTGACCGGAGCACCGGCGGGTAGGCCGGAGAGATGGTGATTCAAACCCTAGCTCCTGTTCTCGGCCTTTTTCTTTTCTGTTCGAGAGAAGTGCTTGTGTCATTGCTCCTTGCTCGGGTGTTTTCGTTTTTATTTTTGAGAGCTTGCTCTTTGCTCGGGTGGAATAGAAAAAAGGCAGAAGGGGTGAGAGGATGTTTCTAAAGGCCCATTAGCAGACGCTGCCCAAGCCCAGACAGTGACGCGTTGTAACAGCCGAATTATTTTGTGTCGGACAATTTTAGTACCACCTGGAAAATAATAATGTACGTTAAATTGACAATGATGAGCAGGCAGGCAGAAGCAATAGCCGCTTTATTATTATTATTATTATATATATATATATATATATATATATATATATATATATATAGGGAAAGATAAAGCCGGCATCCCTGATAATTCAGGGCCTCTGCCGTTTCATTTCTGAGTATATGAGTCTTTATTGTCAATTCATAAGATCACTTGAGGGCTTCCTGCTCCTTGAGCATAGTTATGACTATCCTCCTGATCTGGCTTGCACGCCTTGTTACAAATAACATGGGGGCTTCCTGCTCACTAAGCATAGTTATGACTACCCTTTGATCCGGCTTATACACCTTGTTGCAAACGACTTGGGGGCTTTCCCAAGTTGAAAGGTTATCAAAGAGAACTTGCTACAATGTACAGTTCAAACATAGGTAACCTGCTTTGATGGCTTACTATAGGTCACTTGGGGGCTTCCTGGTCAATGAACATAGCTATATTTACCATTTTGATCGGCTTGGACGCTAGGTGTATTCACCAAAACTCCAGGTTATCCTGCCTTTGTATGTCTACCACTCCGCCCATGTAATTCTGGAATGACCCGCCGTACTCTTGATAGTCAATCTTATAAAGACTCTGAACTTGTCAAAATTAAAATGGCGGTTGGTCATGTGAGGCCCGACTTACAGGTTTGAATAAAGAATTAACTCAGTGGATGTGCGGCACTTGAACAACACTTGATATTAAGGTTTGGCAGCCTATGAAAGCCTTGTTTTTCTGATTTGTTATTTCATTTGAACATTGTTTGGATTCAAATTTTTGTACCATGTTGACATATGGTTTAAAACGATTCAGGTCATGTAGCCTTAATCCTTATGGCTCATATTTGAGTGTATCCGGAGGTTTGATAACCCGGTCTAGCTTTGGACGATAAGTCGCCAGTATGATGTGACTGTGCACTTTGAGTTCTGCCTTTTAAGTTTTTTGTGCTCTTACCCTTTCTGCATATGGCGTTGTAAGCCGGTAGTATGAACAAATCTCGTTTGGAGCTATGTTATTTACTTGTTATGTGAATGTATGCGGTTTTGATAACCCGCCCTAGTTATGGACTTTATAGTCACCAGCAAATTTTATATGGGACATCATGGCACGCACTGGCATGACCCGCCAGGGCACATGCTATTTTCTTGTGTACAAGGATTATGACAATGTGATCTGCGTGATTGATAAACATTTATGAGCATAAGCAACAGATCTTCAACATCAGTTCGGCGCTTCAAAGTATTATGCAAATAAACATGCACGATGGCATGCAGATCATTGTTTTTACTACCCTATTACATGGCTTCCCAAGCCCAAATGATTAACTGTTTTCTCAAGAAGAGCCGGGAGGCAGTCTCGGAGCCACCTTATGGCTCAGTTGCCTTGTTCTTGCTGGGTTGAAGCTTCTGGTTTATCCAGCACCGGTTCTTCCTCTTCCTCCACTGGCTGGAAATCAGGTGATGTCCAACTCACGCAAGTTACGGCTTTGAATACAGGCTCGTCATCTATGAGCATGGATGGATCAATATCAGGAGCGAAAGTTTGCTTACGTGTTGGAGGAATAAGATCCATCACGGGATAAACCGGCGCTTTCAGTTTTTCATTTTAAATCGTATAAGCCGCCTGATACATGGAAAGTTCAGATTCCTCAGCCAGCTTTCTTGCCAAAAGGTCGCATCTCCCTTACAATTTTGGTGAAGTCCTCTGTAGTGAAGGGAGACCCATCTTCTTTTAAGCTTGGGCAGCCAGTAGCCAAATCCTCTAGGTCAAGCTCTGCTTGCCATGCCTTGGCCCGGCTCGGGGCAGTGATGACGCCAGCTCTGGCGGCTGGCCGTTTTATCTCTTCTACCCTTTGGGGTACAACTGACAGCTTGTCCAGTGTTTCTCTGATAAGAGAAGGTGGCTGTTTGGTATAAGAGATGGTAGCTATAGCTCGTTGCGCGCTGGTGTATAATTGTTCCATAAGAGTGTAGGCGGCTTTCAGCTTTATGTGCATGTCTGAGCCAAGGTGGGAAATCCTAGGGCCTGCATTAGCAAAGATATTGATAAACCGACAACTGATTTGTTACACATTGGTGGTGAAAGGTTGAAGTACAATGTTACTTGAAGCCAGATAACTCATCAGTCACCGGCTTAAGAGCAGCTTCAGCATCTTCCGCTCATTTTAACAGAGCCGCCTTTTCAATGCCCCAACCGTTTCTCTACGTGCTAAAAGCCTTCTTCAGCTTCTCAATGTCCTCCAATGCGGTCCTCAGCTCTGATTTTGCCTTGGAAGTTTCAGATTGTTGGGTTTGGATGTTCTGCAGCAGATCCACCACTTGAGATTCTTTCATGTTTAATTAAGCCTGCCAGATAAGGAGGTTGAGCAGCAGAATGTGGTTATGATAATAAATTATTTAAAGTCCCAAGCATAATACAAGTATTTTACTAGGCACTTGGGGGCTAATGTACATTGCTCTTTCTGAAGACAACTCTATGATGACCCGGCTAAATTTCTACAACTATAGCCGGTTCATGGGGGCTACATATTTGGATTTGTTCATAAATATGGTGATAAATCCTAGCTTAACTTCCCAGTTTATGCCGACCCTTCGGGGCTACATGTGCAAAGTTGAGCACTACAAGTTCAAGTCCCGCTTTAACTTCCCAGTTTAAGCCAACCCTTGGGGGCTACATGTGTGAAATTGAGGATTACAATTTGAAGTCCCAGCTTAATCTTTCAGTTTAAGCCGGCCCTTGGGGACTACACATTTTTCTTTTTAGAAAATGTTGTGGAGTATCTACAAGATCAGAGAGGCTATCTAAGTCTACATCATATTGAATTCTTTCATATTCAGTAGACTTGGCGGCTGACAGATATATATTTATATGAAAAGGGTTGTTAATGCTTACCTTAAAGCTCTCTTTCATTAGGATAACTAGCCCGGGTTCAAAATCACGGCTGGTGTGAAGGCGGTTTAGATAGCCCGCATGAATCTCATGTGCATTGAACTGGGCATAACTCTCCAAATCCAGTTTCCATTTGCCCTTTGTCAGCAACGGAGAATTCTTCCTTGGCGCTATGTTTGGAAAGGATAGTGGGGTTGCCTGGAGCTGTGTAAGCCATCCCAGTAACTATTACATCTTCAGTTTCTTAAGACGGCTGAGCAGACTAGGCGGCTTAGCATGAGCCGGGTCAGCATCCATGGAGTCCATGGTGACAGGGTGCTCCTCTAGCGGCGGATCATCAATGGCTGCTTCAGATGTTTGATGCAAAGATTTAGATATTGTCTGCTTCTCCGGGTCAGCAGTTTTGGGATCTTCAGCCGGTTTATTCACCAGCTTCTTGCTGGGTTTGGCCATAACACTTAAAATAAAAAGACATGATAAGATTTGTATTTCAATTGAGTAAGTGTTGAAGCAAACAAGCTTAAAGTTTTTACCCGGGTACGTTTTTGAAAAGAGGGACCCGAGTCCAAGTGGAGTCACCGGATGAAGAATGAGGAGTTCCCTGATAAGTTGAATTAGACGAATTAAGTGGTTGGCGTATAAGACCCGCTTTTGGATAAAAAGAGATTGGGTTTTGTGGCACCTCTTTCCGGCATTTGCGGGGAGCCGGTGTGTTAGATAAACCGGAGGAAAGTTCTCCACCTCCACTGTTCCGGGTTGTGCGGCGGGCTTCATGCTGCTATTTCTTCAAAATAAAGTTGGGATCCAAGTAAGCTAAAGGGTGAGAAAATCTTACTTTCCGGCTCGCTTGACGAACTTTTTTTCTTGTGAGAGGTTCTGAGTCGGAGGATAGGATAGTTACCTCTTAAACATTCACCTGACTTCCTTTCGCGTCATCCTAATAGTTTTCAGCATCAATAAGGTGTATAAAGAAAGAGCCAAGGGAGTCAAGTTCTACCTCTAACTCATCGTCATTCAAAGCAAATAGCTCTGTGGTGTTCGTTTTCTTCTTGGCAGGCTTCTTGGGAGCCTTATTATTTGTCCTGGTCTTCTTGGCCAGCTTATCCTGAAGCTTCTTGCTCTAGAAGGGGGAGTCGGCTTGCAAAAGGTTTAAGTAATAATGAGAATACATATTGACAAATAATGAGTTTGTGAAAATAGCTTGAAAATACTTACAGCTGGCGGCTTGTTGAGGGTGCAAAAGGGGTTTATCCCCACCTGGCTGCAAGTTTCTAGGCTCTCGTTGAGTAGGGTCTTAATCATGTTGTTGATCTATTATCATCTAGACAGATTGAAGAGTAATGCAACGGATCTTTGATGTCGCCGGTATACTCGCATATTAAGATGGACCGACGGCTTAAGGGCAAGATCCTCGATGCGACCCTACAACGAACCAGATCGACTCCAGTTGGACCATTGTCCATCAAGGCTCTGACCTTCAAAAAAATGGGCATATACTTGGCCCGTTCTTCTGTACTGATCAGCTCTGGGAGTGGATGCCCGTTGCTAAGCCGGCTTTCGAGGTAACCCGGCAGATGATTTTTGCCTTCAGGGGAGGTATCTTTGCAATAGAACCAAGTCAGGTTCTAGTCCTTAGGATGGCTGGGAGGTGCACCAGTAGGAAACGTGAAAGTGCGTTATATCGACTAGAGGGGGGTGAATAGGCGATTTTTATGAAATTCTTCACTGAGGAATTTGCCGTTGAGGAAATTCCTTAGCGAAGAAGTACTAGCAGCGGAATAAGTACTCAAAGGTAAACATAACAGAATACAAGCATAGTCATCATGATGAAATGAAGACAGGCACAGAGTACAGGAAGCGTAATCACAGGATAACACAGGATGAAGACAAACAGACTGAAGAAATTAAACTGAGGAAATTGAGAAAGTCTTCAGTCAAGGTCTTGTAACACAGATATGAACAAACATACAACACAGTTATGAGGAAATGAAAGAGTTGAGGAAATAGAACCAGTAAGCTCGGTGAAGACAATGATTTGGTAGACCAGTTCCAACTGCTATCTCGGTTGTACGTCTGGTTGGAGCGGCTGAGTATTTAAACTCGAGGACACACAGTCCCGGACACCCAGTCAAGGACACTTAGTCCAAGACACCCAGTCCTCACCGTATTCTCCTTGAACTAAGGTCACACAGACCTCATCCAATCACTCGTGGTAAGTCTTCAGGCGACTTCCAAACCTTCACAAACTTGGTCACCCGGCGATCCACAATTCCTCTTGGATGCTCTAGACCATGACGCCTAACCGTCTGGAAGAAGCACAGTCTTCAAAGGTAACAAGCGTCGGATCCACTCAGGATCAATCTCTTCAGTGATGCTCAATCACTTGGGGTTTGTAGGTGTTTGGGTTTTGGGTTTTTGGCTTTTTCCTCACTTGATGATTTTCGCTCAAAGTCCTCGGAGGATGGGTTGCTCTCAAATGACAAGTGTCGGCTTCTCTCAGAGCAGCCTCAACCAGCTAGTGGTTGTAGGGGGCGGCTATTTATAGCCTAGGGAGCAGCCCGACATGATAAGACATAAATGCCCTTCAATGATATGACCGTTAGGTGGATAGATATTTTGGAACAGCTGGCGCATAGCACAGCAACGGTCGAAATTTTGAGTACCAAAATCCTCAGGGCTATCATGTTCCTCACTGTGTAGGCAATCTGCACTAGCGAATTCCTAACTCCCCAGTCAGGACAAATTCCTCATAGACCAGAAGAACTTCGTCTCTGCCACTTAAGAAATTGACTGAACTGTATGAGATTTCCAATGGCTTCACTCGAAGGGATTGGTAGGTGTAGGATTTTGAGTTGAGCATCACATGGAAATTTTTCCTTAGTATTTCCTCGACCCCCTTTAACAGTACGGTGTTTCCTATGACTCAAGAAAGAGAAAAACAAAACTATGAAAACGAAAGTCTTCAAGCTTCATATTTCTCGCATGAATATCAAGTCTTCACGGACACACCAATTTCTTCACTTTCAAAGTCTTCATGAAAGTCTTCAGAAATACCAAAATCTTCAGTCGAAGATATTCATTTTTAGGGATCGACTTTTCCTGTAAATATCAAACTCCTCATAGACTTATAGACCTGTGTACACTCACACACGCATTAGTCCCTTAACCTATAACTTTTCAATACACCAAAATCACTAAGGGGCACTAGATGCACTTACAATCTCCCCTTTTTGGTGATTGATGACAATATAGGTTAAGTTTTCAACGGGGATAAACATATGAAGTGTAAATACTGATATTGAGGAATTTGATTGCAAGATATAGAAGAACTCCCCCTGAAGATGTGCATAGTGAGGAATTTGCTTTTGAAGCAATGCACACTTGAAGAGTTGAATCATGGAGATCTCCCCCTATATCTTGTAGTTCATACACGCATTTAACATACAATATGAAGAATTTGAAATGCATGATGAAATATGGTGCCTGATGAAATTCAGCATGCGTGCAATAATATCAACGAGGAATAAGCATGCAGAATAGTGCATCAAGAGTGTCAGAGCACAGTGCATCAAAAGTATCAGAGCACCATCGGGTTTAAGATTACAACTCGATCCAATAAAGTTTCAGAAGAACGAGAGTTGTAACTTAGCAAAAAAAGCATTGTATATGGGCGATAAAATAGACCCGCTTGAAGAATAACTCAAACTTCCCCCCCCCCCTTTGTCATCAAATGACCAAAAGGATCGAAACTGAGGACTAACGCCCCTGAAGATAATCAAGTTGATGAAGGAGCGCCAGCGTTGTTGGGGGTCATTGGTTGATGTAGGGCCTGCCGCAGTGTCATCTAAATCTTCATGTTCATCAGTGTCGCGCGATGAAGAATATGAGCTGGCCACCAGAGAAGGAACCTTGACCTTCTTGAATTTCTTTGGTGGAGGTGCCGACCAGTCAAAATCTTCATTAAGACCCATGTTCTTCAGATCTTCTTCACCATACAGATGTGACAGGATTGCCCAGGTGCGACCGAAGACTTGATGGAGGTAGTAGTGGTTTTTCTTCACTGCATTGTGTGTGGCAGTCATGTTGTGAAGAAGTGAACCAAACTGACGCTTAACCCATTTGTGATTTTGATCCACCTTCTGGTGAAGACTAAGCAGAAGTTCACGGTCTGTCATCACGCGCGGAGCAGTGGCTTGAGGAGTGGACTTGGGAGCATTGGAAGAGTCATGTGTGGCAGAGTCATCATTGGTGGAATAAGATGCAGCTTTGCAAAACTGACCATCCAATGGACGAATGCCTTCATCAATTACAGCTGGTGCCTTGCCCTTTCCATCAACTGAGGAATATGTCTACTTGAGGACTTCAATTGGGGGCAAGTAGCTGAGATGATTCTGGAAATCAGCTTTGTAGTTGAGTGAAGACCTTGTCCTGAGGAATCTCATGATCCAAGGTGCATAAGGCTTCAGCTCAAACGGAGACAGTGCAACATTGGCCATAGTCCTCATGAAGAAATCGTGATAGTTGACATGAATGCCATGAACGATGTTGAATACCAGATTCTTCATCATGCCAACAATTTCCTCATCAGATGAGTCTTGGCCTTTGATAGGACTAATTGTCCTCATAAGAATACGATAGACAGTTCTGGGCACGTACAACAATTCCTTCATGAGGAATTTTGTTCGTGGTGCCTGACCTGGTTTCAAAGGCTTCATCAGCACTTGCATGTAATGATGTGTGAGCTCAGGTTCACTGTAGATGCAGCGAGCTTCTTCAAGGGGAGGACTGAGTGGTAGAGCACGAAGCAATTCAGAGGCTGGTGCGGTGTAGTGAGTGTTTTCAGACATCGAGTCCAACACCCATGAATTCACATCTTCAACATTTCTGGTGATGTGCAACGTTGCATAGAATTGAAGAATTAGTTCTTCATTCCAATCGCAGATGTCAGAGCAAAAATTGAGCAGTCCAGCGCCGTGAAGAACACTAAGGACTGGTGTGAAGCACGACAGAGATTCCATATCCATGTGAGGAATATGCTCATGGTAGAAAATCTTCTCCTTGTTGAACAACACTGAGGAATAGAAATTGGCTTGACTAGCAGTCCAGAAACGCCTCTTCCTAATGCGAGCAGAGTCATATGGGTTGTAATCTTCGAAGAATACGTGCTCGCCGAAGAAATCATCAGCCTTGAACTTTTGCTTGCATGAGAATGGATCCTTTGGCTTTGGCAGAGTAGTGTCAGTGAGTTGCATCACGACCTCAGGAATCTTAATCGCAGGTTCTTCAGGCTGAGGAATTTCTGGTTCTTCCTCAGTGGCAGTCTGCGTAGTTGGTTGTTCAGCAACAGCAGTTTCTTTAGCGCTAGTGGCTGGAATTTCCTCATGGACAGATGCAGTGGGATGAGTTTCTCCAGAGCCCATGTGAGCAGTTTGTGTGGGGGACTGAGGAATTTGCTGTAGAGGGGTGAACATTGGAGAGTTTGGATGCTGACTTTCCCAGAATTCATCACTGATTACGGGTGTGGAGCAGCCAATGTCCACATCTTCATCTTCCATTTCTTCAACGCCAGCCTCTTTAGCTGTGAACTGAGGCATGGGCGAGGAGATGATAGGTGTTGAAGGGATCACATCCACTTCAATTTCTTCATCCAACGGTTCAGACGAAGCAGTAGAAGGAGTTTCTTCATCAGATCCGCTGGGGATCACATATTGTTCATCAAAAGGAACAAGGTCCTTTGATGGCCTGGTTGAGATGGGAACAACATCAATCGGATGTGCAAATGAACTTGTCATAGGCTTCATTTTCTTCGGAGTAAAGAATCTGAAGCAGCTGATGCTTTTCCTTTTCTTCACTGCAGCACGCTCTGCAGCCTTGGTCTTCTTCACATCTGATGCAGATGGAAGGATTGGAGTTGAAATTGGTGCAGGAGCAGCTGAGGAATCTGGTTGATTTTCTTCAGGCACAACTGATGCAGTTGCCCTGAGTTCTTCAGTTTCTTCAGGCACACCACTAGTGGGTGCCCTGGCAATTTCTTCAGTGGCTGGAATGCAGTCATCAGCCCTGGAACTCACATTTTCTTCAGCAGCCTGATTGTCATCAGCGGTGCTGGCATGTTCTTCAGTCCGCTGAGCAGATGCTTCAGCCTGAGGAATTTCCTGTTGCGTTGGGGCAGCAACATTTGAAGTGAAATGTTCAGTTATCTTTACAAATCTAACTTTGGCTCCTTGCCAATCAGCATAGTAGGCTTTGAAGTCATCGCTGAGGGTTTTGATTTTAGATTGGATTTTTACAAGTTCATCAGTTGTCATAGTGACAACGTTGTTCTTCAGATATTTCTCCTTTCTATACTGGGCCTTCTTGATCTGCCTAGCCTGATCATATTCCCATTTCTCCTCTTGGATGAAATAAGTCAGCATGTGATTTTGACCAGGCGTCAGCTTGAAGTCAGGCATAGGAGTATTTGGGTCCTTGTGCCAGAGATCAATGTAGGCGAGGATCAGCTTGGGATCCAAAAGCAGTGGCACAGGTGTGCCTTTGGCTCTAGCGGCCCTAACTTGTCTGTCTTTGATGATTTCTGCAAGTTCATCATCATCAGCTTCATCTTCTTCTTCAGACGACACTTAGAAAGCGACTTGCTTCTTTTGAGGACTTGGGCGTGGACCTCGTCCAGCAGTGGCCTTGGTCTTCAGCAGAGTGGGGCCAGATGAAGAATTTGGTGCAGCTGAGGAGCTTGCTGAGACACCAGAGGCAATGGAGATGCCTGTAGTCCTTTGGCACGAGGCCAGATGCGCATGTGCTGAGGACTTTGTCGGAACAGCTGAGGACTTTGGAGGAGGTGCTGAGAATTTTGAAGGAGCAGCTTGAGGGATTGGTCGTGAGGGCCTTGAAGAGTCTGGCCGTGAGGGCGCAGCTGAGGAACTTGGCCGTGAGGGAACTGTTGGTGAAGCACTTGGCTTACGAGCAGGCTTCTTAGGCATGGATTTCCTCGGCTTGACAGAGGCCTCAGCAGAGGCAGCAGCAGCCACAGAGAGTCTTCATTGAATTTCCTCACTGCTTCTCTGGCTTGCTTGGCCAGCTTGGCTTGGCGCTTGGCCCATTCATTAGGATAGTCCTCACCGTGCTTGAGGCTGGTGGGATCAGCAATTTGTCCAGGTGCCAGTGGAGCTCTTTGGCATGGAGGATTGAGTGCGAATTTCTTCATATACTTAGGAGTGACATATCTGTACTCCCTCCATTCTCTTGCCCATCTCCTCTCTATCTTCTAAATGCGCACTTTGCGCTCATTCTTGGTTTCCTCAGTAGGTGTGCAGTACCCAGAACATATGTCATTAGGGATTTCAAATGTTGTATTTACCTCAGGCCTCTTTCCTCCCTTCTGTGGCTTCTTACCGTCAGCCATTTTCTTCAGTTGAGGAATTTGAACAATTGAATTCTCTTAAGAAGTATGCAACTTTTCTTCGAGGAACGCTGCAAATGAGTTAAGTTGATGAGAACCTAGTGATTAAGCAGCGGACATTGTACCTGTGACCAGAATATAGTTGCGAGGAATTTGGAGAGGTCATATGCGTTCTCAGAAGGTTTTTCAAAAAGAACAAGTTTGAGGAATTTGACCAGATGAGTCTTGAAGATTTTCACTAAGCGTTCTTTGTCTTAGGTTCCAGAGTTGTATAGATCGAAGATCCACACAATTGAGGAATCTTGAAGAAAAATGATGCTTAGAGAAACGAATCAAGAACAGATGATATGTGAGGTGTTTAGTGTGTGAAGATTTGAAGAATAAAACACCTTTGAAGATTTTGTAGAGAAACTTTGAATCAAAGAGGGCAGGAAAAGTAACTTTTAATTACCCTGAATGAAGAACACGACGAACAGTGAGGTGAAACAGTGGAGTTCGTTGGTGTAGATCTTCCACGCCCTAACTTGGCGGAGGAAGACGTCTACGGTGGCGGCGGAGGTGAAGATTTCCGCGGTTGGCGCGAGTACGACGACGACGAGGTCGAGGCAGTGAAGCTCCTCCTCACCGGCGACGATGGAGTAGCAGCGACGCTAGGGTTTGGGAAGCTCGAGTGGGAGAGAGAGATCGAGCGGAGTAAAGGAAGTGAGGAAGGTATGAGGGGGTATTTATAGTAGCAGTGAAAAACTGTTCGCCCAAAGATTTGGGACGAACGTGCCCCTGACCCTTCTCCTTCGCACGACATGTGTGACCCACGTACTGTGTAGTGGAGATCGTGTAAGATCGTGGGTGAATTAAAAATTTATCGTGGGATGCGGAACGATTTGAGCGGCAAAACCGAAAATTTGGATAAGATTAGTTTTAAAGTTCTGTTCGCAATTTCTTCAGCTGACAAGGACACAGTGAAGATTTTGAACGAGTTTCAAATAGAACGCACATGAAGAATTTGTGAACAGACCGGGTTGAGTATAGCATAGAGGGGAAGGGTCCGATCACATTCACTTAGGAGAAAACCAACTTGAAGAATTAGCAATAAGTGAATGCTGTAGAGGACATAAACTCATATATATATAGCCAATGAAGAAAAACAACGGAACCAGTGAAGACTATGCAAAGTTGAAGAATATGAATAATTTAAGGAATTTTAACTTTTGGTGGTGGCGTGACCCACCGTATAAGAATGATGATTTCAGACACCGCGTACAATTATCGTAGGGTTATGAGAATCAAATTCTTCATTAATTTCTTCGCACTAAGAGTGTTATTCTTCATTGATTGAAGTAAAACGTTTCTTCATGTGTTGCACATCTAAGTCATCAATTTTGCATAAGTGTTAGGATGAGTGTCCTTTTCACAGAACATTCGAAGATTCTAGCATATTTAGCTCACACCGCAACTTGCTAAATCTCTTCTCATCCAAGGGCTTTGTGAAGATATCGGCTAGCTGTTCTTCAGTCTTCACATGCTCAATAGAAATGTCGCCCTTCAACACATGATCACGAAGAAAATGATGACGAATCTAAATGTGCTTTGTCTTCGAGTGCTGAACTGGGTTGTGAGCAATCTTGATGGCACTCTCATTGTCACAGAAGAGAGGTACATTCTTCATGTTGACGCCGTAGTCCTTGAGAGTTTGCTTCATCCATAGCAATTGGGCACAGCAAGAACCAGCGACAATGTACTCAGCTTTAGCAGTAGATAGTGATACGCAGTTCTGTTTCTTCGAGGACCAACAGGCCAAAGATCGTCCGAGGAAATGACATGTACCAGATGTTGACTTGCGATCCACACGATCACCAGCATAGTCAGAGTCAGAATATCCAACAAGATCAAAAGCCGAGCCCTTGGGGTACCATAATCCAAGTGTTGGTGTGTGAGCTAGATATCGAAGAATATGCTTCACAACCTTATGGTGTGATTCCTTCGGTGCAGCTTGAAATCGGGCACACATGCAAACACTAAGCATTATATCTGGCCTAGATGCACATAAGTATAATAAGGAACCTATCATGGAGCGGTATACCTTATGATCGAAGTCAATGCCATTTTCATCAGTGCACAGATGGCCATTTGTGGGCATAGGAATTTTGACGCCTTTGCAATCTTGCATGCCGAACTTCCTCAATACATCCTTGAGGTATTTCTCCTGAGATATGAATATGCCATTGTGTTGTTGACGAATTTGAAGACCTAAGAAAAATTTCAACTCTCCCATACTAGACATTTGATATTATTCACTCATCATATAGGCAAATTCATCACTATAACATTGGTCAGTACAGCCAAAGATAATATCATCAACATATACTTGGCACACAAACAATTCACCATCATAAGATTTATTGAAAAGAGTAGGGTCGAGTGAACCGGGTTTGAAGCCTTTCTTCATGAAGAGTTCCTTAAAAGTATCATACCAAGCCCGTGGGGCCTGCTTGAGGCCATAAAGGGCCTTGTTGAGTCTGAAGACTTTGTTAGGATTCTTTGGATCTTCAAAACCTGGGGGTTGAGCAACATATACTTCTTCCTCAAGCTTACCATTGAGGAATGAACTTTTCACATCCATTTGATATAGAGTGATATCATGATGGTTAGCATAAGCAAGTAATATGCGAATAGCCTCAAGTCTAGCAACCGGTGCAAAAGTTTCATCGAAATCAATTCCTTCAACCTGTGTGTAGCCTTGAGCTACAAGCCGTGCCTTATTCCTCACAACAAGGCCATTTTCATCTTGCTTGTTGCGGTAGATCCACTTTGTGCCGATAATATTGTGCTTGCGAGGATCTGGACGTTTGACCAGTTCCTAGACATTGTTGAGCTCGAACTGATGTAATTCTTCTTGCATGGCCTGAATCCATTCAGGCTCCAGAAATGCTTCATCTACCTTAGTGGGCTCTGTAATAGAGACAAAAGCATACTGCCCACAAAAGTTAGACAAATGTGAAGCTTTTGAGCGTGTGAGAGGACCTGGCGCTTTGATGTCATTGATGATCTTTTCAACTTGCACTTCTTTTGCAATGCGAGGATGAGCTGGTTGTCGTTGAAGAGTTTGATCAGCGTTTTCTTCAGCACCATTTTCTTCAGGTGCATTAGCTCAATGTTCTTCATGTTCTGGAATGAATTCTTCAGCAGATTCTTCAGTAGGAATGACATCCTCAGTAGCCTTAAACTTGATAGTTTCCTCAGGTGCTGGTTCATCTATCACAGTAGGTAGGTGCTCTCTTTGCGAGCTATTAGTTTCATCGAACCGCACATCTACAGTTTCAACAACTTTGTGAAGAACGTTGTTGAAGACTCTGTAGGTGTGCGAGTCCTTTCCGTAACCAAGCATAAAACCTTTTCATGTGCTTTCGGCGCAAATTTTGAGTTGTGATGAGGATCTCTAATCCAACATTTAGCACCAAAGACTTTGAAATAACTTACATTGGGTTTCTTATCGGTGAGGAGTTCATAGGCAGTCTTTTTGAAGAATTTGTGAAGGTATACTCTGTTGATGATGTGGCACGCAGTATCAATTGCCTCAGTCCAGAAACGACGAGGCGTTTTGTATTCATCAAGCATAGTGCGAGCCATCTCAGCAAGAGTCCTGTTCTTGCGCTCCACGACGCCATTCTGCTGAGGAGTGTAAGGAGCAGATAACTCATGAGTAATACCAAGTTCATCAAGATAGTCATCGAGACCAGAATTCTTGAACTCAGTGCCATTGTCACTTCTGATGTGCTTGATCTTCACACCAAAGTTGGTTGAAGCCCTCGAGGAAAATCGTTTGAAGACTTCCTGCACTTCATGTTTATAAGTAACAAGGTGTACCCATGTGTAACGAGAATAATCATCAACAATAACAAAGCCATATTGAGATGCTTCATTTGAGATAGCAGAATAATGATTAGGACCAAAGAGATCCATGTGAAGCAATTCAAATGGGCGAGTGGTGTTCATGATAGTCTTCGCTGGATGCTTGGCCTTGGTCATCTTCCCAGCTTCACAGGCTCCGCATAGGTGATCCTTGAGGAATTTGACATTCTCGATGCCAATGACATGCTTCTTCTTCGCAAGCGTGTGCAAATTCCTCATGCCTGCATGACCAAATCGTCGATGCCAAAGCGAGCCTTCTGAAGCTTTTGCAAGTAAGCACATGGCTGGTTGTGGTCCTGTAGAGAAATCAACAATATGCAGGTCTCCTCTCCTAAAGCCTTCGAAGACTTTGGAGTTGTCAGCTTCCATAACCACAACACAATGGTACTTGCCAAAGACAACAACCATATCAAGATCACAAAGCATTGAGACAGACATAAGGTTGTATCCTAAGGACTCAACAAGCATGACTTTGTCCATGTGTCGATCCTTTGTAATCGCAACCTTACCTAGACTCAATACCTGACTTTTGCCTTTGTCAGCAAAGATGATATGCTTCAGATGCGACGGTGATAATGGAGCATCCATCAATAGATTCTTGTCACCAGTCATGTGGTTTGTACATCCACTATCGAGGACCCACTCAGTGGCTTTGGGTTGATCATCCTGCAGATGAATTAGTGTAGCTTACAAAGTCGTATACTTCATCAGTGAAGAATATGACATCAATTCATCATATCAATTTCATCAAGTAAAAGAACTGATAAAGCAATATGAGGACGTGAGAAATGAAAGTTCATTTCTTCATGATTAGCCTGTGTCCTTTCAGACATGCTCAGGTCTCCAGCAAATTCTTCAGACGATTATGTGCGTCTGGAGACTTGACCCTGCAGAAGAGATTAGTTCCTTTTCTTCACCACCCACATCTGAAGGGGTGGCAAAGAGTTCATCATTCTGCGAGCTCCATACGAGAAGGATGGCATAGAAGCCAGTCCATTTCGTTTCACATAAGAGGGGTTAGAGTAAGCATAAGAGTAAGCAGAGAAATTCTTCGAGGACTTATGGACATAATGATTTGAAGAATAATGCACATATCCATAGTCCTTAGATCTTCCCTGCGAAACAGACGGGTTAGCACGATGATGTTCATATGAGGACTTTGATCCATATGAGGAATTTGGTCCGTATGAGGACTTAAATCCATATGAAGAATTTGGTCCATATGAAGAATTTGATGTGGGGTTCCTATTCTTCACAGGTGGCGTCATGATGACATTCACCTGAAGATTTTCAAGGCATCTTTTGGGAACCCAGATTTTCTTCACAGGGGAGTCGTTCCTGCAGTTAGTGCCAACATATCTAGCAAATACTTCACCATTCTGATTTTTGAACAGTTTATAGTTGGAGTCAATTGACTCATCATCAGAATGAGGAGATTCACATGCAAATCCAGATAAGTTAGATGGATCAACTGGAGGTCCCTTTGCAGCAACCCATGTAGTTTTGGGGTACTGCTCAGGCTTCCAATATGTACCATCAGCATTTAGTTTCCTCTCAAAGGCGATACCCTCTTTCCTAGGGTTCCTGTTGAGGATCTGCTTTTTAAGCACATCACAAAGAGCCTGATGCCCTTTGAGGCTTTTGTACATGCCTGTCGTGTACAATTCCTTCAGCCCTGCATCGTCAGTGATACTAGCAATGTCCTTAGATGAGGAATTAGTGATAGCAGAGGCATGTGAAGAATTTGAAACATTAGCAGCATTTGAACATTCAGGTGAAGAATTAGCAGATTCACGTTCAATGCACTTCAAGCATGGAGGAACAAATTCTTCCCGAGATGCGCTGATTTGTTGAGCAAGTAATGAATCGTGCTCCTTCTGAAGATCTTCATAAATCACTCTTAGCTTCTCAAGGTCTTGCTTTCTTTGAAGAAATTCATAAGAAAGTTTCTCATGATCCGATAAGAGAGTGTTATGTTGATCTTGAAGGGTGTCATACTTAGTATGAAGTCTCTAAAGACTTTCAACCAAAGCTTTTGACTGATCCATTTCCTCACCCAACATATCATTGCTCTTGTTTAGCATATAGTGAGCTTTTTCCAAAGCTCTAGTAGCAAGGGAAGCAAGTTTGACATAGCTGGGTCCAAATTCATCATCAGATTCATCATCACTGGACTCAGATAGGTAGTGTTCAGTTACCTCAGCATCTTTTGCCATAAGGCATGATGCAGAAGATGATGATTCTTGTTCGAATTTCATCGTTTTGAGAGATTCCTTTAAGTCCTCAAACCAAGGATCATGACAAGTTCGATGACCTTCATAGACCTCGGAGAGACGGTCCCAGATGAGCTTCGCATGATCGAGTTGCATGATATTCCTGAACTGATTTTGTGACAGGCTGGAGCAGATGACATCCTTCGCCGTGAGGTTGAGAAGAGTATACTTGCGAATGTCATCAGCATCCGCCATGTTGCACAGATCAGTCAGGCCAATCTCAGTGACGGTCCACAACTCGCTGTTCATCGCCATGAGGCGTTTCTTCATCATGGCCTTCCACTTGAGATGGGGCATGTCACCTTCGTCATACTTGCGGTCGACATAACTAAAACTCCAGGCGATTAAACCAAAATCACACAGAACAAGGGAGTACCTCGCTCTGATACCACTTGAAAGTGCGTTATATCGACTAGAGGGGGGTGAATAGGCGATTTTTATGAAATTCTTCACTAAGGAATTTGCCGGTGAAGAAATTCCTTAGCGAAGAACTACTAGCAGCGGAATAAGTACTCAAAGGTAAACATAACAGAATACAAGCATAGTCATCATGATGAAATGAAGACAGACACAGAGTACAGGAAGCGTAATCATAGGATAACACAGGATGAAGACAAATAGACTGAACAAATTGAACTAAGGAAATTGAGAAAGTCTTCAGTCAAGGTCTTCTAACACAGATATGAACAAACATACAACACAGTTATGAGGAAATGAAAGAGTTGAGGAAATAGAACCAGTAAGCTCGGTGAAGACAATGATTTGGTAGACCAGTTCCAACTGCTGTCTCAGTTGTACGTCTGGTTGGAGCGACTGAGTATTTAAACTCGAGGACACCCAGTCAAGGACACTTAGTCCAAGACACCTAGTCCTCACCGTATTCTCCTTGAACTAAGGTTACACAGACCTTGTCCAATCACTCGTGGTAAGTCTTCAGGCGACTTCCAAACCTTCACAAACTTGGTCACCCGGCGATCCACAATTCCTCTTGGATGCTCTAGACCATGACGCCTAACCGTCTGGAAGAAGCACAGTCTTCAAAGGTAACAAGCGTCGGATCCACTCAGGATCAATCTCTTTAGTGATGCTCAATAACTTGGGGTTTGTAGGTGTTTGGGTTTTGGGTTTTTGGATTTTTCCTCACTTGATGATTTTCGGTCAAAGTCCTCGGAGGATGGGTTGCTCTCAAATGACAAGTGTCGGTTTCTCTCGGAGCAGCCTCAACCAGCTAGTGGTTGTAGGGGGCGGCTATTTATAGCCTAGGGAGCAGCCCGGCATGATAAGACATAAATGCCCTTCAATGATATGACCGTTAGGTGGATAGATATTTTGGAACAGCTGGCGCATAGCACAGCAACGGTCAGAATTTTGAGTACCAAAATCCTCAGGGCTATCATGTTCCTCACTGTGTAGGCAATCCACACTGGCGAATTCCTAACTCCTCAGTCAAGACAAATTCCTCAGAGACCAGAAGAACTTCGTCTCTGTCACTGAAGAAATTGACTGAACTGTATGAGATTTCCAATGGCTTCACTCGAAGGGATTGGTAGGTGTAGGATTTTGAGTTGAGCATCACATGGAAATTTTTCCTTAGTATTTCCTCGACCCCCTTTAACAATACGGTGTTTCCTATGACTCAAGAAAGAGAAAAACAAAACTATGAAAACGAAAGTCTTCAAGCTTCATATTTCTCGCATGAATATCAAGTCTTCACGGACACACCAATTTCTTCACTTTCAAAGTCTTCATGAAAGTCTTCAGAAATACCAAAATCTTCAGTCGAAGATATTCATTTTTAGGGGTCGACTTTTCCTATAAATATCAAACTCCTCATAGACTTATAGACCTATGTACACTCACACACGCATTAGTCCCTTAACCTATAAGTCTTCAATACACCAAAATCACTAAGGGGCACTAGATGCACTTTCAAAACGTGGCTTATTTTCGCCTCTAAATCGAAATGCCCCCTGGTTCTAAGTTGGACCCGTCCGTGAACTCGGTCTCGCGGTTCAAGTAGTAGAATTCCTTGAACAACTCGACAATGGGCTCCTGTTGAAGATATACTTCACAAAAGACTTGGAAGTTGCAGATGTTTGAAACCAAGTTGGGCCCAATATCCTGAGGATGGAGTTGGAAGAAGTGCAGCACGTCAAAAAATAATTTGGAACCTGGTGGAGTGTACCCCCTGAGCATGTGATCAGTAAAAACTACTACTTCGCCTTCTTTTGGGTCAGGTGTGGTTTCATTTCCTGGGACCCTCAAGTGAATGACGTTCTTTGCGGCTACAACGCCTACCTGAACATGCTCGTTCAGCGTCTTCTCGGTAACCCAGGAGGCGACCCAGTTGCATGAGGTAACAGTTTTTGTCATTTTGTTGATGGAAGCCTAGAAAGAAAGATATTGTTGGCTTAAGATTATGTTGTTAAGCCGAACAGTGATCAAAATGTAAGTATGTTATGCAAGGCCAATTCATAAGCAGAAACATGGTTAAACCGGAAGACAGTGCAGGGTTATACGGATTGTGAACATATACTGGCGGCTTAACAAGGGCACTAATGCTATATGGCGGTTACGGCTTATCGTATAACCCGCCCGCACGTTTTCAGTACAATAGATCTGTAAGTGATTTTTTGCTAAGTGATGGACAAACAGATTCCACAAATTGGCGCTATGATTTTGGAGCTACACCAGTTTAGAAAATAAAATGAATTCTAAACCTAAGGTGGCGGCAGCAGAAGAGCTCGTGTGCTCAGATGAGATCTTCTACAGAGGGGGTGTCTTCTGCTATTGAAAACGAATGCTAAAACTACTACCACTTAACTTTGGCATTGAGTTCAAATTCAACTACGCGATCTAAAGAGGAAAAGTAAGAACGGCGAAGAACTCTGATGAACTGAGCAAACCATAGTGTAGATCTGATGTGAGACAAAGTGAGTACCTCTTGATGCTGATGAATAGTGGATGTGTGCTGCGTCTTTCTGGTCCGTTCAGGATGATGCAGCGGCCGGAGTTGATGACGCGGAGGAAGACGGTGGCAGCGAAGCTTGGGTTTGTAGATGTGTTGTGAGGAGGAAGACAATGATGAGGAGTCAATGGTAAAATGTGAAAGGAAGGACCCTGGTCCCTATTTATAAGGGAGTGGATAGATGGCATGCACGGGAATCGAGGACGCTGAAAAATGGTTATGTGGCTATATGGACGCCTCGATTTTCGGGAGGTCCATTAAAGATAAAGATCTGTTGAGATGTCCTGGGATTCGTGCGAAGTTAATGTGAGATGATTTCATGGCGGGTTACAATGAATTGGTAAAGAATTGACGATGGAAGATTCTGCTAAGTCAAGTACTGAAGATTGATGTGAACAAGTTCAACTCAACCTAGGGCCTAATGTTGGGGATATAACTATTGGATATGACCTTCCCAGGAGGGGTCAGGTCATGCCACTGGCGGTTTAAAGATGAAGAAGCCCAGTAAGGTCCAAGAAGATATGAAGATGGCGGTTCACGAAGCAGGCTTATTGAAGGCCCAAAGAGCCCGAGGCGACTTGAGACCCAAAGGGATGAGCCGCCATATGTTTAGCTTGTATTGTAAGGCAAGCTTAGTAGAAACCGAGCTGGTCACGTTCGTGTGAGCCGGCCGGGACTCTGTAACCCACCGGGCATCAACCTGTATATAAAGGGGTGACCCGGCGGCGGGTTGACTCAAATAACAATCAATCGAGAGCTAGGTCAAGCATATTCGCTCCCTAGTAATCGATATCCCAGCAATACAACCTAAAGCAGGAGTTGGCTTTTACCTCATTGAGGGGGACCAAACCTGGGTAAACTCTCTATGTCCTTTGTCCCATCTAACCCCTTCAAACTAACCTAGTTGTGATGGCTCCACACCTAAGTCCTTTTGCTAGGGCATCTACCGTGTTAAGTCCACGACACCTCCCAAAATGTTTTTGTCTCTATGTTTTTTTGCTTTGAGCTATGGCACCTCTACAAATCCCTACTTCCCTTTGCGAAGGGCCTTCTTTTACTTTATGCAATTTTTTTTTATTTTAGTCTCCATCTTCTCTTATAAAGCACCAACTAACACTACTAGGGAAAAACATATACACAGAACTTTAGCAGTAGTGCATGTTAAAAAGCACGCTAAATAACCGCGCTGCAGATACATATATAGCAGTAGCGCGTCCTGTTGTAAAAGCGCTACTACAAAAATTCCCACCACTAAGCCGATCGGCTACACATAGTAGTAGCGCTCTTTTAGAAACAGCGATGCCGCTAATTTTGTTGTAGCAGCACGTTTATGTGTAAGGCGCTACTGCTTATGAAAATAAAATAAAATGAAAAACAAGTAGAAAAGTAAATGAAAATGAAAGAAATAGAAAAAGGAGAAAGGAAAAGAAATAAAATGTAAAGAAAAATAAATGAAAAAAGGGAAAAAGGAGAAAGGAATAGCAGTAGCGCGTTTCAGGAAACGCGTTGTAGCTAACTTAGCTATAGCACGTTTTCAGGAACGCGCTACCGTTACATTTCGCTTAAACAGCAGTTTCCCTCCCCCCGGCCACCACTTCTCTCCCAAATCCCTCGCCCTCGCTGCCGTCTGCCCAATTCGCCGTCGCCCCACTTCGCCGCCATCTCCTGCCAGCGTGGATGCCCGCAATCTCACCGTCCCCCCCCCCCAAGGCCGCCGTCATCCTCACCGCCGCCGCCCGAGGCCACCCTCGACCTCACCGCAGCTCGAGCCCGCCCACGACCGCCGCTGCCCGTGCCCGAGCCCGCCCTCTCCGCCCTGCCTCCGTCGCCGAGCACCTCCCCGCCACCGTCTCTCCCGTCTCTGTAAGTCCCCCACCCTCCCCCGCACTCCTCTCTCTGCATTTTAGAGCAAAAATTAGTAGAGCAAAAGTTAGTTTATAGCGAAAAATTTAGTTTAGAGCAAAAGATGTTAAGTAGTAGATGTTAGAGCAAAAATTAGTTTATAGCAAAAAATTTGGTTTACAGCAAAAGTTAGTTAGGGCAGTAGGGTTTAATTAGGGTAGATGTTGCTTGTAGTGATACTAGTAGATGTTAATTAAGTTAGGGCAGTACTGGTACTAGTAGATGTTAATTAGATGTTTATTAGTTAGGGCAATAGAGTTTTGCTAGGTTAATTAGGTTAGTAGTGCTGCTAGTAGTAGTGGTACAGTAGGTTAATTAGGTGAAGTTAAATGAATAACCTAAATGAATGAAATTATTAGTTAACTGAATTTTTTTCCTTTCATCATTATAGAGCACTAAAGTTAATTGAATTTTATTATATTAGTAGTTAAATGAATTTTCTTCTACACTTTGTTTTTGAATTAGCTTGTGAAATTTGGACATGTATATTTGGACCTGTGGTTGCTCATGTATATTTGGACATGTGTTGTGGTGTCGAAGATGGATATTTGAACATTGTTTCCAGGGAATGAAGCTGAGTGGCCTATGTTTTGTCCGAATGTTGATTCATTTCCGTTCTGGCAAATTTCAGGTTCTCGATTTGTCCACTTTTTAGCAAAGGTCATGCCGAAATTTTCCGTGAATTTCGGCATGACTTGTGCTACAAATTAGGACATATCGAGTGCCCGGCATTTGCCGCACCGGGAAGGAGTCAATGTTATTATAAAACATAGGCATTTTATGTCATTATTCATTTTATTAGGTCTAGAATTAATTGACTAGATTTAATCATAGGAAACATGGCTAGCAACGATGAAGGACAGGGTTCTGGTGATAGCGACGACGTCTACCTGGCGGCAGACGCATTTTTGAGCCTTGCCGACGATCAACCGATGTTGTTGCTGGGCCTAACGGTTGCATAGGGGAATAAGACCAACACGCGGACCGGTGCTGAGGCTGAGACCAGCGCTGAGACTGAGACCAACGCTGAGACTCAGACCGGCTTTGAGACCGGCGCTGAGACTGAGACCGGAGCTGCCTCGGGGAGCGGAGCCGGTATAGAACCGAAAGAAAAGAGGCGACGACTTCCTAACAAGATCAGGACTACTAGACTAGTAGTCACGGAGGTGGACGATGGCAATTTTGAGCCAAATGTGCCCGAGGAAGCGCACGCGTGCTACGGCAATCAAATAGGTTGCATCATATGGACATCCGCCACCATCAACGTTGAGAAACTAAACAAGATAGATAATATGAGGCCCTCCCTCCTAAAGAAGCTGCACCAGATATTCTTGTTCCCAGGCTGGAATGAAAAGGATTATAAAGATCCAGATAAGGACCCGGGAATGAAGAAGATAAACAAACACGCCATGAGAAAGTTTAGCGACGTGTTGGCCGCTTGGAAAGCAAGGGTGAAATATCGGATCGTCAACAAAAATGAACCCTACTCCGAGATTGTAAAGGATAATCCAACAATCACGGTAGAGCGCTTTGAAATATTCAAGGCGGCTTGTGAGGCCGAAGCTGCCAAAAAAAGTCGAAGTACATGAAGGGGCTTCAACAGAAGAACATTGGGTGCCACCACCTCGAAAGCCGTGGTTACGGCGGGAAGAGGTCCATATGGGCCAAGGAGGACGCGAAAGCCGCGAGTCTGGGCATCCCAGACCCCTTGGTGGAGTTCACCGTCCCGCAGGAGTGTGACGTCCTTAGGGCCCGACACCGTTGGGCCCAGTGAAGAAGGTTTTCGAGAAGAACGCGGTCATGACGGAGTTCATGAGACTACTGGTATTTTTAGTTTCTGATCAATTCAACTGCATGTTAGTCACATTTGTAAATGATCTTTTGTGCCTTTTGCAGAGAGAGAAGCACAGGATTGCGGCCGAAAGCGACTCGCCATCTGAGGCGTTAGCGAGGCCCAAGTGGGACACTCCATTCAACTGGGCGTTGAACATATTGAAAAGACTCCCGGTGGAGACTCGACCATCATATGGACGTGTGCACGGTGTCGGAGGCGGCGCCATGTGGAAGAAGTACTACTGTGAGACCACGGAGGAGAGAAAGGAAAGATGGAGGTTAACTGAACAAAACATCGACAAGAAGATTGAGATTGCGGTTGAAAAGAAATTATCTGAGACAGTCGCAACAGCGGTAGCTGCCGCAAAACAGGTGGTTGTAGATATGTCTACTACCTTGGTTCCGGCCGTTTTCAATTGGAGCAGGCAAAATCCAGAAAAAAATGCAGCGGACTTTCCCCTTGCTGACTTCCTCAGGAGCAGCTCGACTAGCGTTGCACCAGCCCCTACAGCTGCACTTGCTCCCGCACCGGCTCCTGCACCTCCTCCCGCACCGGCTTCCGCACCTGCTCCGGCACTGGCTCCGGCACCGGATGTGCTCGGCGGTGCTTCGTCTTTGGCTGAGCTCGACGCCCTCATGGTATATGTCAAACCGGCCCCCTTCAATAAATGTTTAATCTCCCGTTTTCATTATCTTTTGGATGTCTCACGTCACAGACTTTTCTTTGCAGGCCAACGAAACCCCGTGCACCATATTGTACACCATCGGCGACCAGAAGGTGGACGTGGGGAAGGCGACGATAATGGAGCCGAAGGAACCATTATTCCACGGTCGGCCAATCCTCCTGGAAGTCTTCAAGGTTTCTGTGGCCAGTGTCAAACCGGGCCACGAGAATTTGGCTCCTCTGGTACTAGTGGGGGATGACGACGAGACCCCACAGCGGCTTGGTGATTGCTGCAATGGGTGGGTCCCATTGTGGCCAAAGAGTCTGCTTCGTCTGGAGGCAGCCGGGAGCACACCCATGAGCACGTAGTTAGGTATGAACATCAATACCTCGCCTACTCCATTAGTCGTTGGTAACGTCGCCATAGATGAGGATGAGGATGAGGATGACACTCAACAGTGTGTCAATACTGGCGCCTACTTAGGGTTTGAGCCTCATGAGTTGGTGCCTGAATTGCCGCCTCTGGAGTCTGAACGTATTATGGAAAACCTTCCGGTAGTAAAGAAGTCTAGGAAGAGACCGAGGAAAGGCAAAAAAGCTGCTTCTATGATCCAACCTCCTCCGCAGCCTCGGGTTCAAGACCGTATAGATATCCCCGGTGTGGCAAAATATCCCCGGTGAACCAATCCTACCTGAAGCAGCGCTAGGGGCCAGATTCGGCGATTTAAGGAGACTTCATGACGATGTGCTGCGGATAGAGAAAGGCCTCATCGCCTCAAAAAATCTAGGATATCCACTCTACGTGGTTAACGTGCCACGGGGATTGTCGTACGTCAACACATTCCCCGTGGAGAAGTTCTTCCTTCAATTCGATTACATCTTCGACATGTTTCACTTGAAGAAGCTGGATTTAGCGTTTGTCCACCTTTATGCTTTGCACATGAACTACCTCATAGGGGTTGAGCAGATACCTCATATCTGTGTCGCTGACCCGTACTTCATGCATGAGGCCTTCTGGGGAGTCTGCGCAAAGCACCGTGAATACGCGAGGGAATACATCGTCAATTTCATGATCACCAATAAGGATAAGGAGGCGATTCTCGTGCCTTATCATCCCATGTAAGTCATCCGCGCGGATATCCTTCCATTGATTTCAATCATTCATTTGCACGGTGGATGCTAATTAATTTGAGGTGTACTTATTTTGTGCAGCGGCGGGCACGCCATCCTCATCATCCTCTACCCCCGATACTCCCACACTCTTTACTTGGACTCATCGAAGAACATTAACAAAAAGGATTACACCCACATCAAGTCTGTTCTCGACAGTGCTATGTTTTACTACGGCGCACGGGGTGGAGAGGTCAAGGACAAGAAGAAAAGGGACGGCAGGCCCGCCTTCGGCCACAACACCGACTTCTGCTGCATCCAGCAACCGAGTGATTCTCTTAATGATGGATTCTATGTCCTAGACCACATGCTGGAGTACAGACGGGATCACCAGAACCTTCGCATGTCACCTACACCCGGCGATGCCCATATTCTGCAATGGGCAAGGAACTTAGGAGATATCGAGGATCATCGACTTCGAGCCGAGTTCTATCACATCCAGCGCGAACTTGCCCAAATAATCATGAAGGAGGTCGTCGGAAAAACAGGGATGTTATACGAAGAAGGACAAATGTCACGAGAAGACGTCCGAACACGCGTAGCCGCTTAGCGTCTCGACCTGAAGCCTTTCACTAAGCTCGGGGACTATCTCCCTGACTTGGATGGATGGCACAACATGGAGTGATTGTCGATATATGACAATGTGTCCGTTTAGTCCACACAATCTATATGACGAAACTTTGAATTATGCACGATGAAACTTTATTTGTGATGTAATTAAACCGTCCTCCTCGACTAGCAAAGATCACTCTAGTTAGGGCATTTTGGGTACGATGAACATTGTTATTTATGCTTATGATATGTTGCTTCTATTTTTGCCAAGTCTGTCTCTTTCTATTGCTCAACTATATATGTTGCATATCATCGACTGATGTGACGGTACAGGTGTATAGATCATCGATGGCGAAGAAGTGCTACGCCAGGAGTATATGACGATTGGCCGGAATGTCAGGCCCAGGTGTACCAGTTTCCGGTTTCCGAGTGATAGCCAGTAGTTAGTTTAGGTTCATGCAACGTGATAGCTCTTCTCGCATATATCATTGTTTAGATGGATGACGATGTAGTTGCAAGTAATCGAGATTTGTATCGTTATTTTTGAGATGATGACGAGAGACCACTTTGTGTTGGATGATGATTATGATGATGACATGATTTGATGAGACTATTTGTATGTATATGCTATGATTATATTTGTATGTGTATCATATGCTAAAGATTATTGTATAAAGCCTATTCAAATACAAAAGAAATATGCAGAAAAAAAACAGAAACTAATAAAACTAGCAGTAGCGAGGGGAACAAAGTTAGTAGTAGCACTCCCTTACTAGTAGCACTTCCTTCTAAAAAGTGTTGCAGATATTAGCAGTAGCGCTCTACACTAAAGCGCGCTACTGCTAGCCATGTATAGCAGTAGCGTGGGACGACATGCGCTACTGCTACACGTTAGCTGTAGCGCCTTATCAGTAGCGCATCCTCTCACGCTACTGATAGGGAAAATATCCGCGCTACTGCTAGGGTTTGCCCTAGTAGTGTAAGGGGCATTATGATCTTACTTGAGCATTGTGTGAAGCTAATATGCGAGTGTGTTTCATGAATGGATCAATGATTGATCATAATGGGCTAGGGATAACTTATATTAGCGTTGATATTTTGAAAAACATGTTTGCTTGTTGATATGCTTGAGTATTTAAGTCTCATGTTGTCGGGGTTCTGGAACAACACCTATGGGATCCCTTGGCAGAATCCCTTCTATGGTTGCGGGGTGTGGGGCTGCGCAAAGAGCGGGTCTAGAAGATCAACTCGGTGGGATTTTTTACCCAGGTTCAGGCTGCAAGCGGTGCGTAAAACCCTAGTCCTGCTTTGTGTGAATTTAGTGTTCTTGAGTTCTTGAACTAGCTGTCATGCATGCCCGGTCCAAAAAGTCCGAATCCTTCCTCAGTACGCCTCATGCCTCTTTTATATGTCAAAGGGGTCGCCATAGTGGCACGTAGGAGGTGGAAAGTATGTACAATGTACCGGTTTATCTTCTGACATCCTGGGACAAACACATTTAATGCGCCGCCTATGTATCCTCTTGCTTTATCATGGACGGTAAAGAGGCCCGTCCCGTCCATCGCCGCCTCACCTTGCTTCAACACGCATCCTAGGTGACGAGGCATGCTGAGGGAGTCCTGGATTAGGGGGTCTCCGGACAGCTGGACTATTGGATTATGAAGATACAAGATTGAAGACTTCGCCCCGTGTCCAGATGGGACTCTCCTTGGCGTGGACGGCAAGCTAGGAAATACGGATATGTAGATCTCCTCCCTTGTAACCGACTCTGTGTAACCCTAGCCCCCTCCGATGTCTATATAAACCGGAGGGTTTAGTCCATAGGAGAACAGACAATCATACCATAGGCTAGCTTCTAGGGTTTAGCCTCTATGATCTCGTGCTAGATCAACTCTTGTAATACTCATATCATCAAGAACAATCAAGCAGGACGTAGGGTATTACCTCCATCAAGAGGGCCCGAACCTGGGTAAACGTCGTGTCCCCTGCTTCCTGTTACCATCCGCCTTAGATGCACAGTTCGGGACCCCCTACCCAAGATCCGCCGGTTTTGACACCGACATTGGTGCTTTCATTGAGAGTTCCACTGTGTCGTCACCATAAGGCTTGATGGCTCCTTCGATCATCGGTAGCGATGCAGTCCAGGGTGAGGTTTTCCTCCCGGGACAGATCTTTGTATTCGGCGGCTTCGCACTGCGGGCCAATTCACTCGGCCATTTGGAGCAGATCGAGAGCTACGCCCCTGGCCATCAGGTCAGATTCGGAAACTTAGACTACACTGCCGACATCCATAGAGACTTGATCTTCGACGGATTCGAGCCCGTGTGAGGTGTGCCACACAGTCACAACAAGCACGACATAACTCTGTCGTCAAACAGTGTTCGGGAGATTGCATCTGCAACTACTGCGGCTGTCAATCCGGAGCAAATCACGCCATCCGAGAGCGGAGGGATAGACGCCGCCATGAAGGCCGCACTCTCAGTGGCGATAGAGCCGGATACTGACTTCACCCCTTACGACAGCTGTGTCGCCGAACCACTGGATTCACCTCCGGCCACGGACTCCGAGCCGCTCACATCCGTGCCCGTCGAATCTGACTGGGCACCGATCATGGAGTTCACCTCTGCGGATATCTTTCAGCACCCGCCCTTCGGCGATGTGCTAAATTCATTAAGGTCTCTCTCCCTGTCAGGAGAACCTTGGCCGAACTATGACCGGCTAGAATGGGATGCGGACGACGAAGAAATTCGCTGCCCACCCACCTCCCACTTGGTAGCCACTGTCGACGACTCAACCGACATGCTTCACTTCGACTCCGAAGACATCGACGGCATGAACAAAGATGCAGGAGACGAACAGGAACCAGCGCGCACTGGGCGCCGGACAACCACTTCATCACATGACATATACATGGTGGATACACCCAAAGAGGGCAATGGCGAAGAAACAGCGGAGGATGCCCCCTCCAAGCAACCCAAGCATTGACGTCAGTGGCGCCGCTCTAAGTCCCGCCATAGCAAAAACAGCAATAACAGCGCAAGAGGAAATAACAGTCCAGTCGACTTTAGAAGAAATGACGACTACACCGCCCCGGTGGCAGAGCATGATCAAGATGCAAATGGCAAACATAGCGCAGATCCAGCGTCCGAACACGGCGACGCCAAGGATAAACCTCATCAAACCCCGTTCGGGGAGGAAAACAGTCCGGACGAACATGCACACATCATCTCGGAAACGCATTTGGAGCAAGAGAACCTCCGCAGAAGGCTTATTGCCACAGCGAGGAGCCTGAAGAAGCAGAAGCAAAGGCTTAAGGCCGCACAAGATACGCTCAACAACAGGTGGAACAAAGCGCTCGACAACGAAACAAAGTATGGTGGAAGTTACCACATAAATAGCTATCCAAAGCACAAGCTATTACCTGAATTCGATGATGAGGCCTTAGAGCCCACACAACCAAAAAAGGATATGGCCAACCGGCCAGATCCACCACCATGTGACCGCGATAGAGCGGCTAACAAAGTCACACATAAGTCAACACACGATCTATGTGAGAACTTGCGCCAAAAATCCGGCGCGACCAGATCCATCTATGGATCTAGGAAGCGCGCTCCGACCCAAAATCAAAACCAAATACTACAACCGTCCGAACACCATGGCATATCCCTATACAGGGGTGCCGCACACCCCCTATGTTTCACCGATGAGGTGCTGGATCACGAATTCCCAGAAGGATTCAAACCAGTGAACATAGAGGCATACGACGGGACAACAGACCCTGGAGTTTGGATCGAGGACTTTTTCCTCCATATTCATATGGCTCGCGGAGACGATCTCCATGCCATTAAATACTTGCCCCTCAAGCTTAAAGGGCCAGCTCGGCACTGGCTGAAAAGCCTCCCGAAAACTCAATTGGAAGTTGGGAGGAGCTCGAGGACGCTTTTCGGGCTAATTTTCAAGGGACTTATGTCCGACCTCCGGATGCAGACGATTTAAGTCATATAATCCAACAGTCCGAAGAGTCCGCCCGAAAGGTTTGGAATAGGTTCCTCACCAAGAAGAACCAAATCATCGACAGTCCGGACACCGATGCCTTAGCAGCTTTTAAACACAGTGTCCGAGACGAATGGCTCGCCAGACACCTCGGCCAAGAAAAACCGAGAACAATGGCAGCCCTAACAAGCCTCATGACCCGCTTTTGCGCGGGCGAAGATAGCTGGTTGGCCCGTAGCAGCACTAGCGACCCAAGCACATCCGAAGTCAAGGATGGAAATGGAAACCCACGACGCAACAAAAACAAGCATCGAAATAAAGAAGGTAGCCCAAATAATATGGTGGTAAACGCCGGATTCAGGGGCTCTCGACCTGGTCAGCGGAAAAAGCCTTTCAAAGGCAGCAGAGAAGGTGCATCCGGACTAAACAAGATTCTTGACAAGCTCTATCAGATTCACGGCACCCCGACAAACCTGCAAATCACACCCACAGAGAATGTTGGGTCTTCAAGCAGGCCGGTAAGCTAAACGTCGAACACAAAGGGGAAGAGACACCAAGCGAAGACGAGGATGAACCTCGCTAGCAAAGCACCGGAGAACAGAAAAGGTACCCACCAGAGGTTAAAACGGTAAACGTGATCCATGTGACGAAGAGGAGAAGCAAACATGCACCCCGAGATACACGCACCATAGAGCCCGTCACCCCTAGGTTCAACCCTTGGTTGGCCTGCCCGATCAAATTTGATCATAGGGATCAGGCGACAAGTATCCGACACGAAGGACTGGTGGCCTTGGTGTTAGACCCAATAATAAATGGGTACCATTTCACACGCGTCCTCATGGACGGCGACAGTGATCTAAATCTGATATATCAGGACACAGTCCGCAAAATGGGGATAGACCCGACACAAATAAGCCACGGTAATACTACCTTCAAGGGAGTAATACCAGGCCAAGAGGCCCGCTATACGAGCTCTCTACTGCTAGAGGTTGTATTCGGTTCTCCCGATAACTTCCGAAGCGAAAGGTTAACTTTCCATGTCGCTCCATTCCGAAGTGGTTATCAAGCACTACTCGGAAGAACGGCTTTCGCTCGTTTTAATGCAATACCGCATTATGCTTTTCTCAAGCTTAGGATGCCCAGTCCATGTGGCATCATCACAGTTAGCGGAAATACCGAATGTTTTTTACGTGCGGAAGAGGATGCGGCGGCTTTAGCAGCCGCGAACTAGACGTCCTCACCAACCAGGAAAAATGACAGGTCGTCAAGACCACGGACACGGTCAGACAAGTCCGGCGCTCCACCACATATACATGAGATTGGTTTAAACCGTCATAGACGATACCCGCGGCTTCCCGCGTGTAATCAGGGCCAGCCCGGCTCAACTTGACTTCTCTTGAATTTTGATAGTTCATTGATAATAACCAATTCTTTTTTTGGCACAACAACTTTCACCTACGTTCTTTCCTTTTATAGATGACAATCGTTCTACACCCATCCAGGACATGGCACAACGGAGACACAGGCGCAGACGTGCAGCAGGGACCCGCCCAAAGGTTTCTTTTTAGATTAAGACCCTGCGTAAACCTTTTTTACTGTCTCTTGTTGCTCACATCCTTTGGATACTCCACACAACCGAGAAGGATGCTGACGTTATTGCCATGTGGCCACGTCAGGATATTGCACGTACCTGGACACATGGGGTTTGTTATTAAGGGCATTGTTTAGCCCGGTATATTTTATAAAGACCGAACACCTTAAGGAGTGTTCGGCGTCACGAGTTTGGCCCTATATGCATCAGCTCCGTATCATGTCTTTGGTCAAATGTTGGGTTTTCCTGGCTCCCACGTTTTGGTACCTTATGTTCCGTTATATCGGCTAAGGTAGCACTGGGAGAACTACTGCGATTGTGCCCTGGTTCATCCGGATGAGCACCTCAGTAGAGAAAGCCGAAAACTAACTGTCATGATGTAGCGAGAGACTGGTCAACCACTCGATGACTCAGCAGAATCTTCGGGATTTCTCCGCATTAACAAAGGGCCGTTTCCCGGTCATGTACATACGCGCCCCGTATTCAGACGAGCACAGAAGTACCAGGGGCTATATAGTAGCCCCACCATCAAACTTCTATGGCTAAGTGAAAATGTTAAAGCAATATAGTCCGATTGCCTCGTTCGCTGCGCTACCACCTCCTTAATGGACCAAGACGTTGGATCAAGTGTGGAGTCATGTTTTCTGCGAACACCCCCGCATTATATGCATGGGGGCGGAAGCCGATGACTGCAAACTTTCAGGTTATATACATATATACATAAACGGCCGTACATGAGGCATCATAGTACTTTCGGGCAAAAGTATAAATACAGCCTTGATAACTCAATAAAACATTGTTTTTACAATGGAGGTACATGTCACTAGAACATAATATTCTTCGAGCACTGAGCTTGTATCGAACGAGCGCCTTCAAGAACTTCTTCAAAGTAGTGCTCGGCAGCAACTCGGCCTACGGCCGAACCCTGTGTCGCAACAGTGGTGGCCTCCATCTCCGCCCAGTATGTCTTGACACAGGCAAAGGCCATCCGCGCACCCTCTATGCACGCCGATCTCTTCATAGCATCGATGCGCGACACAGCATGAAAGAATTGTTGCACTAAACTACAATAGCTATTCGGCCTTGGCCCTCCGGGCCACAGATGATCCACAACGGACCTCATGGCAAGTCCGGACAACCTATGGAGCTCAGCCCACTCGGCCATTCGCTCATTCAACAGCAGCGGACGGACTGAAGCATGAAACTGTGACTAGAACAACTTTTCCACTTCACGATCTTTCTGATCCTTGAAGTACTTGGCTGCATCAGCAGCACTTGCAACCAAATTCACATAGACGTCCGCAAAAATCCATAGTCGGTCAAGAGGAGCATACTTCGGATCTCCGAACTTTGTCCGCAGCAAGAAGGGCTTCCCATACACAATATCTGCAGCTTGATGCAGCTCCTCCTTCGTCGCTCTAATTTTGGAGCGGGCTTCCTTGGCAGCTACCAGGGCCTTCTCCAGGTCCGTCGCCTTCGCTCGGCTTTCTTATTCAAGAAGCTGATAGCGGTCAGCGGCATCTTTCAACCCTATAGCTATTTTGGCTATTCTTTCCTTGCTCTCGCAATGCGCGGTCTGTTCGGCCCTCAACTCTTTGGCCGCCTTCAGAGCGGCCGCATTGCTACTCCTTGCTTGTTCCTTGGCTCGGAAAAGCTCCGCCCGAAGGGTCTCCACGGTAGGAGCTCCATCTGCAGTCACAACATATTAAAGATACTGGCATCATGCTCCTCTTATTATGTGATGATCACCAGAGAAGACACTTACCCTGTGCCTCGTCAAGCCGCTTGTTAACAAGCACGATGTCGGCATCTGTCGCATCAAGTTGCCGCTTTAGCTCGGCAAACCCATTAGTCCGGCTAGCCACTGGAGCTTCAGCCACCTGCACATAAAGGCGGTCTGGTTATTACGTGGGACTATGATCCTCTGTTCGCCGCCATTTTCCACGACAACCAGAGTCTCAGGGGCTACTATCTGCATAGGGCACACCTAACGTGTGCGGTACTGTCAAAAATATACACTATGTCACGTACCTCAAAGCCTTTCAGCAGACTCATAAAATCTTTTTGCAATCCACTTCCAGCTGATGAAATCCTTTCAACTATCGTACTCATTAGCGTATAATGCGCTTTTGAAATGGCTGCTTGCTCCAGAAGATCCTTCAGTGTGTCCGACCGCACATTGTATGGTTCCAAACTCTTTCTGTTGCTCTCTTTAGGAGCCGAATACTAAGGACTCTGGGTGGCCAAGGGATTACCCCCTGGCCTTGGCGGATCAGGAGAAACCCTCCGCGACGACACTTTAGGGTTGCCCGCCTCATGAGGCAGGGTGGCAGGGGGAGGTGTTTCGCTCTCCATCATCTCCGGAAGAAGATCCCTCAAAGAAGAACTCTGTCGAGAAGGACTACGATCCGAACTATAAGATATAAGCTTCGGTTATTGTCTTCAGAAGTATGGTAGGATATTTTCACTACTAAGTACCTTTTGATTACTTACAGCTCGGTAGAGGGCTGATTCCCTTGCGGACACTGTGTGGCAAGGGTGCCCCCCGGGGCAGGACCCTCCGGCGAAGATTTTTCCCTCGTTTGGAAACCTCTATTTCCGGATCTTCAGAGGTGGTCCTCTTCCTTCCTCGGGGAGAGGGAATCTCAGATTCTTCTCCCTGGTTATCCTCCTTCGCTGATGCACTCATTCCCTCGGTTGGGACGAGTAGTGAGTGAGGCTCTCTTTCGGCCTCTTTATTCCCCCATTTATCTTCCTTCGAGGGCGCCTGATAAGGTGCCGGCTCCAACATTCTGTCTAGTACCGGATTGGCCAAGCCCTCGGGAAGGGGGGCCGGACACCTGATCATCTTCGCCTTTGTTATCCAGTCCTGGTCAAAGAGCGACTTTTCAGAATGATGTTATGATGAATAAGAGAAACAATGTGTTCGGCCATGGGATTACTTACTTGGGTATTCGGGCGATTACAGCTCAGACCCGCATCCTCGGTGGTGTCCGGACACTTTATTTGTGATCTGAAGAACAACTTGTACATCTCCTCGAGCGTCATGCCGAGGAAGTGCTGAATGATTTGCGGTCCCTCTGGGTTGAACTCCCACAAACGGAGAGGTCTACGTTTGCAAGGCGGGACCTAGCAAACTAGCATGACCTGCATCACCATGACCAGGTTGACGTCTCTCTCAATGAGATCTCAGATGCGGCTCTGAAATATCGGCACATCCTTTACTGGACCCCAGTTTAGCCCCTCACTGATCCATGACGTCAGTTGTGGTGGGGGCCCGAGCGAAAGGCAGGGATGGCTGCCTACTTGGCACTTCGGGGAGCTGTGATATAAAACCACTCCCGCTGCCAGAAACTGGACACCTCTGGGAAGGAACCCTCTGGCCATGGAGCATCAATGCTTTTGCTTATTATGGCACCTCCGCACTCTGCGTGCGGCCGCTCGATCATCTTCGGCTTCACATTGAAGATCTTGAGCCACAGGCCGAAGTGAGGGGTAATGCGAAGGAAGGCCTCACATATGACGATAAACGACGAGATGTGAAGGAGGGAATCCGGGGCCAGATCATGGAAATCCAACCCGTAATAGAACATGAGCCCCCTAACAAAGGGGTCCAGAGCGAGGCCTAGTCCTCGGAGGAAGTGAGAGATGAACTCAACACTCTCGTTGGGTTCGGGAGTGGGGATGACCTGCCCTCGGGCGGGCAGCCTGTGCGAGATTTCGGCGGTCAGATATCTGGCCTCTCTCAGCTTCTTGATGTCCTCCTCCGTGACAGAGGAAGGCATCCACTAGCCTTGGAGGTTGGATCCGGACATGGTTGAAGGTCCGAAGCGCCTGACCTGAGCTTGGGGTGTTGGAACTCGAGGTGGGGGAAGGATTCGATTGAGCGCGGGAGAAAAAAGGGACAGGTCTTGGCCTCTTTATAAAAAGGGTGAATGTCAAGCGTCCACCTCGCGGCCATTTTGGACTCGCCTAAAATCGAGGAGTCATACCAACGGGTGCAGTTGGGTTACCCATGTTCGTATTGATGAGAATCCCATAATAAGGGGAACACGATCTCTTCTTTGACAAGACGTGTCAAGAAAACCGCCTCGCGATATGTGCGATGCTGGTTGAGAAAAACGGTTCGAATAATGACCGGGTCATGGTGTGATGTCATGCTGTCAAAATGTGTCAGCAGATCAGATTTGTGGAAATATTATTCTCTCTACGGTGGTATGTGGAACTTGTTTTGCAGAGCCGGACACTATCCTTGTGTTAAAAATCTTCCATGGAGTATTCGGAGGAGGAACCCACCTTGCAATGCCGAAGACAATACTACGCGCCGGACTCATCGTCATTGAAGCCTGGTTCAGGGGCTACTGAGGGAGTCCTGGATTAGGGGGTTTCCGGACAGCTGGACTATATCCTTTGGCCGGATTGTTGGACTATGAAGATACAAGATTTAAGACTTCGTCCCATGTCCGGATGGGACTCTCCTTGGCGTGGAAGGCAAGCTAGGCAATACGGATATGTAGATCTCCTCCCTTGTAACCGACTCTGTGTAACCCTAGAGCCCTCCGTTGTCTATATAAACCGGAGGGTTTAGTCCGTAGGAGAACAGACAATCATACCATAGGCTAGCTTCTAGGGTTTAGCCTCTACAATCTCGTGGTAGATCAACACTTGTAATACTCATATCATCAAGAACAATCAAGCAAGACGTAGAGTATTACCTCCATCAAGAGGGCCCAAACCTGGGTAAACATCGTGTCCCCTGCTTCCTGTTACCATCCGCCTTAGACGCACAGTTCGGGACCCCCTACCCGAGATCCACCGGTTTTGACACCGACACATGCAGTGCCACGCTGACTGGCTGCTAAGCTGGTGCGGTGGCAGGGTCTTCACGAATATCTCTATGCCACCACGCAAGTGCTTGGCTAGTTGGTCTAGAAGTTGCATGTTGCCACGCAAGCGTGTGCCTAGTTGGTAGGCTAGTTGCCACGTTAGAACGGGTGAGGGGCAGCGAAGCTTTGGTAAGTGTGGGCCTGGCTTTGGCTCCGTAGACACCCCCGGCAAGGCCCTTGCCGGGATCTCGTGGGCGTCCCCGGCAAGGATCTTGCTGGGGCGGGGTTGCGAGTGTCCCCGGCAAGGGTCTTGCCGGGTGTCTTCGGTCGTCCCTGGCAAGATCTTGCCGGGGGTCTTCGTCTTCTGGTTCTCATCTAGGCTCGCAGGCCTTTGGCTTCCACAAAGATCTGCATATCAGCACACAAGCCACTCCTGAGCCTTGGTCTTGACGCTTGTCGATGGTGTCATAACTCTCAGGCTCAAGGGTGGCGGTCTTGCTAGTGTTGGGCATGATGCCCCGGCAAGGCTCTTGCCGGGGCCATATAGGTCACCCCGGCAAGGCTATTGCTGAGGGAAGCCCATCTTGTCTATTCGGTCTTTATGCTTCTGGCTTGGGTGCTACCTCGGCAGCCTTGTATCTTTGCTTCCTCTGCCCTTTCGAGCCCAGCCGCAGGTGTGGCTACGACTGCCCGTGTACAAGTAAAGGGGTACAGAAGGGCCCCTACTTTTGTACACCGACAGGATCCCCCGGGCCTGGTTCACATATAAGCGCAAGGTGTTGTTGGGCCAGGCCTAGAACAGTGGTCGGGCACGCGTGGCAGAGTTTTTACTGCGGTAACTCCTTCACCAGTTGCGCTTCCCCGTGACCCGCATTGAGTGCGTGACGTGGGGGTCATGCGTGGAATGACCACATCATGCTTACGTCACCCCGTGGTGAATAGTAAAGAGGCGACCCACATCTTCCTCATAAAAAGGAAAAATTGTAGGCTTCCTGCTCATTTACTCTCCTCGCCCTTCTCAACCTTGGAACCGCCGTTCCGCGATTCCCACCACGCCCGCCTTTTTCACCACGTATGTCGCATGCACGGCGTGGGGTAGGTGATGGATGCGCGGGATATGGGAAGGCGTGCCATGGCTGATACCCATGCGCCTTTGATTGGCGTGGGGAGGGCGGTCGACGACCTCACTCGTCGCCAACTTAATAAGCAAGACTTGAAAGGGCTCTTCAGAGGCATAGAGCCAGTCTTTAGCCTTCCCTGCATGGCTTATAAAAAGGGCACTCGGGAGGAGGAAGAGAGGAATCCCCTCACGTCACCTCCATTCTCCATCCACCACCATGCCGAGAGGGCATGGCCGCGGCCGTCCTTCTACGGAGGCGACCTGGTCTTCCTCTCACCAAAGAGCCGCGGCGGTTAAGGAAGATCCGGACGCCCTAGGTAGAGGCGCCGGATGGGGGCGCAATCAGCGAGGCGGTCGAGACAAAGGTGGGCGTGGAAGGGGGACACCTGCGACATTACCATCTTCGTCTCCATCTCCACCACAATCTCCTCCTGCCTCGTCAAGCGGCCATGTCGGGAACACGGCGCTGGAGTTCATCTTGCAGTTGCGTGAGCCACCACGTAGCCGCCTCCGCCTTCACGAGGTGTTCGTGAGGGTGCTGGAGATCGATCAGCCGCCGAGGCTGAGGCTTCACATGAACGAGTGTTGCAATGGCGACATGTGGGTGAACACAAGGTTCCCCTCCCCTCATGTAATGCTCTTTTGTCAGGGTTGGAAAACCTTCGCACGCGCCCACTGCTTGATGAAGGGTCATGTTCTTCACTTCATATTAGTGGAGAGCGACCTGCTTTGAGTCAAGGTCTTCGGGCGCTCTGACACATGTTAGGGTGCTGCGCGGAGAGCTCGACCGATGACGAGAACTCCTCTTCAAGCGAGGCGATGAGGAGGGACCGGTGGGGAGGACGACGGGGACGGGTGAGACTAGACGTCGGACGCTCCGTCCCTAGGCGACGCCGGTAGCAGCACCATCTGCACCTGGCCTTCTCCCCAGCAGAGTGATTTTCCAGGAGGGGGGGGGGGTAGTTCTTGGCGGCGGCTCCTTGAGCCAACTCCTTGAACTTCTCGGGGCCGTCGCTTCCAACGGCCGGTGTTGGAAGTTCGGAGAAGACGAGGAAGGCGGGTGGTGGCCCGTCAATTTGGAGTACGATGGCATCAACGCCTTCGTCTCGTATTGCCGGCCCGCTGCCTCATCTTCCGGCTTCTTCCCCGGCACCGTTATCACTGGTCCCCACTCTGGGCAGCCGCCGGCACGTTCTCTTGGTGTCTTCTGCTGCTCGTACCTCGCCTAGGCACTCCTTTTGCCCTCTTGTTATCCTGATCCGTTTCCTGAGGAGAGGGACAAGAAAGGGATTACGGGTATCTTATTTTTTTCTTAAGCCTGCAGGCACTTGTCGAGTTTAGACTTTGTAACCCCTTGCTCATGTTTACACTCCCTATGAATTGTACTTGTTCAACAACGTATTAAGGAAAAAGGGTGTTTACCCGGTTCTTTTGTGCATGAGCGAGGCCCACTCTAAGGAGTGCGTCCTTGTTATTTTAAACAAGCAACGTCGCTCGGCAACAAACCTTGCCGTCCCCCGCGTTATACCATGGTCATACCCACGCCCTTGGAGGGAGTAGGGGTAAAGCAGGATCTGGCCTTTCGCTTACCTCCCTTCCACCGCAACTACAACCAAATTCTAACCTGAAAGGGATTCACGGTGGCATAGGAAGGAGGGAGCACAGTGGCACAGGAATGAACAAAATTTCATACGTTCAAGTTTCATACAGAAGTGTATGGTGGAGGGGAGAAAAAACTTATCTGAATCTGAAGCCCCCGGCAACCTTGTCTTGCCGGGGTCGGGGGTGCCGATCTGTCTTCTTTCCTTCGAACGGTTCCGCAGAAGTGCTTGTGCATCATGCGAACCAAAAAGGACTGGGGGAGACAGAAAGACATGCACTCGACCTCTATGCTAGGGGTTAGTTGCCGCCAAGCACTATCAACCCTACCAGAGAGGGAGACTCAACCTAGCATGCATGCTAATTTCTAGGGCGCTAGCGCTTCATTTATTTATCTGATGCTCAGGGTCTGCGCTTGGCTTTGTACAAAGGGTTACATGCCTTGCCGGCAAGGCTTGTACAAAATGTGGTCTGCCGGGAGGCCCGGAAACTGCGCCTTACGGGTAAAACTTACGAAGATGTTCGATGTTCCAGGAGTTGCTCACTGGAATTCCATCTTCGGTCTCCAGGCGGACTGTGCCGGGCCTGTTTACTCATATTGCCCAATAAGGGCCTTCCCACTTTGGTGTCAACTTGTTGGAATTCTTGGCGGATTGAACTCGCCGAAGAACAAGGTCGCCTTCCTCAAGGCTTCAGGTATGAACCTTGCGGCAATGGTAGTGGCGCAAGGCTTGCTGGTAGCAAGCAGCTCACACAGCAGCCCAAAGACGATCTTCCTCAATGAGCGTCGCATCATCTTGGCGCAACTGCTCTTGCTCAAGCTCATCATAAGCGAGCACTCAAGGTGACCCGTATATGAGTTCTGTGGGGAGAACTGCTTCTGCCCCATATACCAGGGCAAAGGGTGTCTGGCCAGTGGCTCGATTTGGCGTTGTTCTGATCGACCAAAGAACTTGTAACATCCCAAAATTTCAATTTGGAATGTTATACATTAGATCATCAATGCATATCATATTTTATTTTGCATTTTGGTTGATCCTAGAAATTCTACGCAACTCAATGACCCACGGCGAGAGTTGGGGATTTCGTTATTTTCATATTTGAGTTTTCTCAAATTTTGAGAATAGGATCATTTGATTTTATTTATTTTATCATCAATTATTTCTATTACAAAAATATGAGAGAGGGAATAAAATGACTTTCCCAAAATAAAGAAATATTGAGGATTTAATAATAAAATCAAATAAGATTTTATTTCGGAGTTTTTCGGTGTTTTATTTGAATTTAGGAAAATTGTGCGTTTTTCAAAATTGCATTTAGGTCCCGAATAAATGTTCACCTTGTGCGGCTTGATTTTAGAAGCCCGCGAAAATTTATTTCGGATTTTTTGGAGTCCGTTTAGTATTTCTTTTTAATTTTCTTCCGAGTGGAATAATTAAAAAAAACGAACCGACCTAGGGGCCGTGTCCGACCCGGACTCCCGGCCCACTAGGCTTTATAAGCCGGGGTGGGGGGGGGAGCCAGCCGAGGCCCAGCCACCCGCGCCCCAAACCCTAGTCCAGCCGCCACCCTAGCCGCGCCGCCGCCGCTCGACGCCACGCCGCCCCGCGCCGCCGCCGAGGTTCGCCGCTGTCTCGACTTCCGTGCCAACGTTTTTTAAAAAAAAATCGATGTTCGTCGGTTTTTTTAGATTCGGTTTTTTTAAATAGATCGGTTTTTCTGGTTTATTTAAATAGCGAGCGAGCGTTCGTCCGTTCGTTCGTTCTAGCGAGCGTTCGTCGTTTTTTCTTTTTCTCGGATTAAATCCGCGATTTTTCTGATCGCGATTTCTGATCCGATTTTTCGTTTTAGTATAACTTTTCACTCGTTTATCGGAATCAGGCGATTCAAGCACCTAGAGTTTCATCTCGAAACCCTCTAACTGTTTAACCAACTTAAACAAGATTTTGCTACTGTAAAATTTTCCCTAGATCCAGATTAGTAGAACGAAGTTGTTTTCTTTCGCCGTTTCACTTTCGTTGCTTCGTTCGATTTGCTTCTTTTTGCCGACCTGAGTTCTTAAGTTGAACCTTCTGGTTAGATCTTTTATTTGCATTTTACCCGTGCATTAGATGAGTACTTATTGTATGCTTGTTTGTTTGTCTGTGATAGAATACCCGGAGTGCGCCGCCTGTTACTTCGAATCGTTAGGTTTCGCGGATCATCAGCAAGGCAAGTAACACTTTGATCATACCATTTTCTACTACCCATTTTTATTGCATTAGATCAATCCTCAAACATTGCATGATTAGGATCCAATTAAATTGTGGGATGGGAAGTAGTTGAGGTAGTACCTATTACCTGTTTTATTATCAAACCTTTGGGAGTTACTTCTACGTTTGCCATTATGCCATGCTATGCTAGTAGACGTGGATTGGGTGAGTGATATCCATGACAGATGTGAGTTTGTTAATTAATGGTTTATCTAAGGTGGCAACTTAAACACACATCTGGGTGGATTGAGGTACCTGGGTATTCCAGGATTGCCTGTTTCTTTTTGGACCGCCACCTAGGCTCATAGGGATCATGAGATTGTTCATACTAGAAACTTTCGTGTGCAGCCACAAGCCATTATGGGCTCTGGCATAGTTGATTATGTCATGCGAACTCTTACAGGGTAGACTAGCAGATGTATGGGAAAGTAGGTGTAACGGTCTATCCATCGTAAGGTGCTAGCTCTTTTGAAAGACTATGTCTCGGTCATCCGTCTTCTCAAACACCATGTAGTGCGAGAAACCAAACGGAGGCGATCAAGTCTTGTGGGGAAAAGTGCGCAAACCTCTGCAGAGTGTAATAAACTAATCATGGTTAGCCGTGTCCCCAGTTATGGACATCTTGAGTATCTAGTACTTGGATTTTCATGTGAATCTCAACATGTTACTCTAAATTAATTTTGTTGGGTTATGTTTAATGTTGATGCTTAATTGGGATTGAGAATGCTGTCAACCATTCTCAATGTTTAACAACTACCATGATAGTTAAATAAATTTATTCCTTTGTAGTAGGGAAAAATTGGCTTTACACAAAACTGTAACCATAGAGCTTTCCACCAGCCAAATATGCATATAGTATAGTTATTTCATTCCATTACTCTCTATGTGTTACATTGCCAGCACATTCCATGTGCTGACCCATTTCGGGCTGCAACGTTAATGTTGCAGACTTTTCAGACAACAATTAAGGAGTTTTAGGTCGTGGTTCTATACTCAGTGATGCCGTTGGAGTTGATGGACTCACTTATCTTCCAAGCCTTCCGCTATTATCGTTATTAGATGGCCTTAAGCCATATTTATTGTAATAAGTTCTCTTTTGAGACACTCGATGTAATAAGTGTGTGATTGCTACTCTGCTATAAATCCTCCGAGTACTATGTGGTGTCAGCATTACTGATCCAGGGATGACACCGGAGCACAGAGATCAGACTGTTTGAGGTCTGGTCGCTACAGAGATGGTATCAGAGCACACGCTGACTGTAGGACACGACCACTAAGTTAGAGACCTAGATCACTATTCACTCTCTTCTCTTCTGACCTCTCATCTTTTCTACTCTTTAGGATGGCGGATGCAAGGAACAAGTTCACACAACTGGATGAAGATACACCCTTTGGATGTCACTTGAAGGAAGTCACTAGATACCTGAACATAGGAGTACCAAGCTTCACAGGAACCTACAAAGCCACTTTACCTGAAGAAGAGCGCTGGATGATTCAAGTTCAAGTTCTAGGAAGGACGTTCATGCCAGTCACTGAGCCTATAGAATTTTATTTTGATGCACCAACTTGGAGTCTAGGAAAGGGCATGGCAGCTCACATCGCCATGGGACACATTGGAGAAGTCTACCGCAAGGATCTCAAGGACACTATCTACCAGATTTGTGGGCGCCGAGATGAGCACTGGGAGATGATCAGCACCAGGAAGGATAGATCAATCGCAGCTTTTATCCAGGAGCTAAACCAGCACATTCGACGACAGGAGAACCAGATGTGCGCCGACATGATAGATCTGAAGAAGGCTAAGACTAGAATCAAGGAACTGGAGGAAGAACTCAAGGCTACACGTGAAGATTATGAAGAGGAAATTGAAGTATTGGTGGAGAAGAATGACGACCTGATCAAGAAGATTGGAATATGTATGGGAGGCCCTACGCCAGTAGATGAAGACGAAGAACCCAAGGAGATTAGCCCGGAAGACTACATCATCATCGACGGCACCGACTCGGAAGCAGATAGTAGCGATGATGACTATGTTGATGAAGCTGGAGCAGATATCATGGAGTCTGCAATCGAAGAATATTTCTAGTAGACCACCTCATCAGTAGTACTAGTCCACCATGTAAATATAGTAGTCCGAGCACTTTTGCGATAGATAGATCGATTGTATGCCTTTGTTTGATTGATTGAAGTGAATTGTTTATTTTGCCTCATGTGCATATGGGTAGTGTTTTCTCTTTAGACCCCCTCTATTCTTATATCTCATATTTTCTAAAACCCCAAATGCCTCCGAGACGTGACCCCGGATTTGCCTTTCCACCGGAGCTCACCCAGTTGATCCAGCAGTAGAACACATTGATGCAGTTGCTAGTCCAGAATCAGAATCAGGGGAACAACAACAACAACCCACCACCACCACCACCACCTGTTGACCACTTAGCCCGTTTTCTTAGGCTGAATCCGCCGGTGTTTTCCAGTAGCACCGAGCCGATAGTAGCAGATGATTGGCTCCGCAAGACAGCTAGGGAGTTGACCACAGCAGGATGCACAGATGCGGAGAAGGTGAAGTTTGCCGCACATCAGCTAGAAGGACCCACAACATCATGGTGGGAGAATTTCACAGCCACTTTCCCTGTCGATAGTGTCACATGGGACCAATTTCAGCAGGCTTTTCATACTGCACATGTTTCAGCAGGAGCTATGGCCATGAAGAAGCGTGAGTTTTGCAACTTGCACCAAGGAGGAAGGACAGTTGGCCAGTATGTGGAGGAATTTAGTAAGTTAGCACGTTATGCCCCAGATGACGTCGCTACGGATGCAACTAAGCAGGAGAAGTTTCTGGAAGGACTGAATGATGAGTTGAGCATGTAGTTGATGGTAGCCACCTTCAACAACTACTAGGAGTTGGTAGATCGTGCTCTTATGATTGAAGGGAAGCAGCAGCAAATTGAGAATCGCAAGAGAAAGTATGGACAAGGGAAGTACAATTCAGGAGCTCAGCAGAAGCCACGTTTTACCCCTAGACCGGGAGGACATTTTCAGCATACCCATGGAGGAGGTAGCTCGCACAATCACAATGGCACCAAGAATGCTAATGGCAATGGAGGAAGCAACGGCCAGAACCGCACCAACCCATCAACCCCAGCCAAGAAGGACCTGAGCCAAGTCACTTGCTTTAAGTGTCAGAAGACCGAACATTATGCCAATGAATGTCCTGAAGGCCAAAATGGCAATGGAAGTTCTGGGAAGAAGCCAAACCCTTTCAACAGGGGACAAGTGAACCACGTTAGCATGGAGGAGGTTGAAGCTCCGCCCGATGCAGTAATAGGTAAGTTTTTGGTTAAGTCATTTACTGCACTCGTTCTTTTGATACTGGTGCATCACATTCATACATCTCAAGGGGATTTGTGGATAAGTGTAACCTACCAACCCAAGCCCTTAGGTCACCCATGTTACTCGCCCGGAGCAGAGTATGTGGCTAGTCTATGGTGTGATCGGTTACCATTAAGGATTGGTAACTATGTTTTTCCCTCAGACCTAATAGTATTGGAATCTCAAGGATTGGATGTGATATTAGGCATGGATTGGTTATCAAAGTATGAAGGGAATATTGAGTGTGCTAGTAAGTCAATTTTGCTTACCACCCCAGAAGGGAGAAGGATCAAGTATGTATCCGGACATGTGCCAAAGAGGACTCAAGTAAATTTCTTAACAGGAGTTGTGCAGGAGGAAGTACCAGTGGTAAGGGATTTCCCTGATGTATTTCCAGAAGAGTTGCCAGGCATGCCACCGGATAGAGATATTGAGTTTTTGATTGAGCTATTGCCAGACACAGGGCAAATATCAAAGAGACCATATAGGATTCCAGCAAAGGATTTGGTGGAAATTAAGAAGCAGATTACGGAGTTACTGGATAAGGGATATATTTGCCCAAGTTCTTCGCCTTGGGGATCGCCAGTACTACTAGTGGAGAAGAAAGATGGATCGTTAAAGATGGTTGTTGATTATCGAGGATTGAATGAAGTAACGATCAAGAACAAGTACCCACTACCTATGATCAACGATCTGTTTGATCGATTGCAAGGAGCTAAGGTATTTTCCAAGATCGATCTGCGATCAGGATACCACCAGTTGAAGATTCGAGAACAGGATATTCCGAAGACAACTTTTACTACCAGGTATGGGCTGTATGAGTATACCGTTATGTCATTTGGTCTGACTAACGCACCTGCCTATTTTATGAGCATGATGAACAAAGTGTTTATGGAGTTTTTGGATAAGTTCGTAGTAGTGTTCATTGATGATATCCTGGTTTATTCGAAGAATGAATAGGAGCATAAGGAGCATTTGCATTTGGTACTTGGAAAGCTCAGAGGACATCAATTATGTGCCAAGTTCAGCAAATGTGAGTTTTGGTTGAAGGAAGTAGGATTCCTCGGACATGTTATATCTGGAGAAGGTATAGCAGTAGATCCCGCTAAAGTTGAAACCGTGACCAAGTGGGAAGCCCCAACAACATTTGGAGAGATCCGGAGTTTTCTTGGACTTGCAGGATACTACCGGAGATTTATTGAGAATTTCTCAAAGATTACGAAGCCTATGACTGAGTTGTTAAAGAAGGATACCAAGTTCATATGGTCACAGGAATGTGATGCTAGTTTCCAGGAGTTGAAGAAACGTTCGGTTACCTCACCAGTGTTGATTTTGCCAGACCAGACCAAGGATTATGAGGTGTATTGCGACGCTTCACGTCGAGGACTTGGAGCAGTGCTTATGCAGGAAGGGAGAGTTGTTTCATATGCCTCAAGACAACTGAAGCCTCATGAGTTGAATTATGCTACGCATGTTTTGGAGTTAGCAGCCGTAGTGCATGCTTTGAAAACATGGAGACATTTTCTCATTGGAAATCATTGTGAGGTGTACACGGATCATAAGAGTTTGAAGTACATTTTCACATAGAAGGAGTTAAACCTCAGACAAAGGAGATGGTTGGAGCTTATCAAGGATTATGATATGAAATTGCATTATCATCCCGGAAAGGCTAATGTAGTAGCTAACGCATTAAGCCGCAAGAGCCATGTCAATATGTTAATGACGGGAGAAATACCCAAGGAGTTAGCAGAAAATCTTCGTGAACTATGTTTGGAAATAGTTCCGAGAGGCTATGTAGCAGCATTGGAGATTCAGTCAACTTTGATGGATAAAATCAGGGAAGCTCAGAAAGCTGACAAAGAGATTTCCGCTATAAAGGAGAAACTGAGCAAAGGAAAAGCTAAAGGATTTCATGAGGATGAGCACGACACCCTATGGTTTGAAGACCGCGTTTACGTGCCCAATGACCCGGAGATCAGGAAGTTGATTTTGCAAGAGGCACACGATTCACCATATTCGATTCAGCCAGGTAATACCAAGAGGTATTTGGATTTGAAGGATATTTTCTGGTGGACCGGAATGCAGAAGGATATTGCGGAGTATGTAGTAGTTTGTGATGTATGTCAGAGAGTAAAGGCAGAGAAGCCAGCAGGATTGTTACAACCATTGCCGATACCCGAATGGAAGTGGGATAATCTAGGCATGGATTTTATCACGGGATTGCCCAGGACTCGTTCAGGCTATGACTCAATTTGGGTTGTAGTTGATCGATTGACGGAAGTAGCTCATTTCATCCTAGTAAAGACTACTTACACCAGTGCTAAGTTGGCAAAGATATACATGACCAGGATCGTATGTTTGCATGGAGTTCCAAGGAGTATCGTATCAGACAGAGGAACCAGTTTACCTCAAAAGTTCTGGAAGCAGTTGCATGAAACTTTGGGTACCAGGTTAGAATTTAGTACAGCTTTTCATCCACAGACAGATGGACAGACCGAGAGAGTCAATCAGATTTTGGAGGATATGCTGAGAGCTTGTGCGCTAGATTATGGATCTAGTTGGGACGATAATTTGCCATATGCAGAGTTCTCTTACAACAATAGTTACCAAACCAGTTTGAAGATGGCCCCTTTCGAAGCTTTGTACGGAAGGAGGTGCAGGACACCGTTGTTGTGGGACGAAGTTGGAGACCGCCAGTTGTTTGGTCCTGACTTGATTAAAGAGTCTGAACAGAAGGTGAAGTTGATTCGCGATAGGCTCAAGGTAGCCCAGTCCAGATAGAAAAGTTATGCAGATTCTAAACGCAAGGAGACAGTTTACGAAGTTGGAGATAGAGCTTATCTTCGAGTATCTCCACTTCGAGGAACAAAGCATTTTGGAGTTAAAGGGAAGTTAGCGCCACGATTTGTAGGACCATATCGAGTTTTGGACCGTATGGGAGAAGTGGACTACAAGTTGGAATTGCCCGAAGGATTGTCAGGAGTTCATGATGTGTTCCACGTTTCTCAGTTAAAGAAATGTCACGCGGAGATGTCTGACATACCGTTGAGAGATACAGTGCCGTTGGAAACTATTCAGTTGGATAACGATTTGACCTACGAGGAGAAACCAGTCAAGATTCTTGAGTTTTCCAACCGAGTTACTCGCAGCAAGGTTATCAAGTTTTGCAAAGTTTAGTGGAGCCACCACTCAGAGGATGAAGCCACCTGGGAGTGAGAGGAAGATTTGCTCAAAGACCACCTCACCTATTTTCTAGCCAACCCGAATCTCGAGGGCGAGATTCATCTTAAGGGGGTAGGTTTGTAACATCCCAAATTTCCAATTTGGAATGTTATACATTAGATCATCAATGCATATCATATTTTATTTTGCATTTTGGTTGATCCTAGAAATTCTACACAACTCAATGACCCACGGAGAGAGTTGGGGATTTCGTTATTTTCATATTTGAGTTTTCTCAAATTTTGAGAATAGGATCATTTGATTATTTCTATTACAAAAATATGAGAGAGGGAATAAAATGACTTTCCCAAAATAAAGAAATATTGAGGATTTAATAATAAAATCAAATAAGATTTTATTTCGGAGTTTTTCGGTGTTTTATTTGAATTTAGGAAAAATGTGCATTTTTCAAAATTGCATTTAGGTCCCAAATAAATTTTCACCTTGTGCGGCTTGATTTCAGAAGCCCGTGAAAATTTATTTCGGAATTTTCGGAGTCCGTTTAGTATTTCTTTTTATTTTTCTACCGAGCGGAATAATTTTAAAAAAAACGAACCGACCTAGGGGCCGTGTCCGACCCGGACTCCCGGCCCACTAGGCTTGATAAGCCGGGGGGGGAGCCAGCCGAGGCCCAGCCACCCGCGCCCCAAACCCTAGCCCAGCCGCCACCCTAGCCGCGTCGCCGCCGCGCCGCCGTCGCCGGACACCGCCGCCGCCGCCGAGGTTCGCCGCCGCCTCGACTTCCGTGCCAACGTTTTTTTTAAAACCGGTTTTCGTTGTTATCTTAGATTCGATTTTTTAAATAGGTCAGTTTTTCCGGTTTATTTAAATAGCGAGCGTTCGTCCGTTCGTTCGTTCTAGCGAGCGTTCGTCGTTTTTTCTTTTTCTTGGATTAAATCCGCGATTTTTCTGATCGCGATTCCTGATCCGATTTTTCGTTTTAGTGTAACTTTTTGCTCGTTTATCGGAATCAGGCGATTCAAGCGCCTAGAGTTTCGTCTCGAAACCCTCTAACCGTTTAACCAACTTAAACAATATTTTGCTACTGTAAAATTTGCCCTAGATCCAGATTAGTAGAATGAAGTTGTTTTCTTTCGCCGTTTGACTTCCGTTGCTTCGTTCGATTTGCTTCTTTTTGCCGACCGGAGTTCTTAAGTTGAACCTTCTGGTTAGATCTTTTATTTGCGTTTTACCCGTGCATTAGATGAGTACTTATTGTATGCTTGTTTGTTTGTCTGCAATAGAATACCCGGAGTGCGCCGCCTGTTACTTCGAATCATTAGGTTTCGCAGATCATCAGCAAGGCAAGTAACACTTTGATCATACCCTTTTCTACTACCCATTTTTATTGCATTAGATCAATCCTCAAACATTGCATGATTAGGATCCAATTAAATTGTGGGATGGGAAGTAGTTGAGGTAGTACCTATTACCTGTTTTATTATCAAACCTTTGGGAGTTACTTCTGTGTTTGCTTATTATGCCATGCTATGCTAGTAGACGTGGATTGGGTGAGTGATATCCATGACAGATGTGAGATTGTTAATTAATGGTTTATCTAAGGTGGTAACTTAAACACACATCTGGGTGGATTGAGGCACCTGGGTATTCCAGGACTTGCCTGTTTTCTTTTGGACCGCCACCCAGGCTCAAAGGGATCATGAGACTATTCATACTAGAAACTTCCGTGTGCAGCCACAAGCTATTATGGTCTCTAGCATAGTTGACTAAGTCATGCGAACTCTTACAGTGGTAGACTAGCAGATGTAGGGGATGTAGGTGGTACGGTCTACCCGATCATAAGGTGCTAGCGCTTCTGAAATACTATGTCTCGGTCATCCGTCTTCTCAAACACCATGTAGTGCGAGAAACCAAACGGAGGCGATCGAGTCTTGTGGGGAAAAGTGCGCAAACCTCTGCAGAGTGTAATAAACTAATCATGGTTAGCCGTGTCCCCGGTTATGGACATCTTGAGTATCTAGTACTTGGATTTTCATGTGAATCTCAACAGGTTACTCTAAATTAATTTTGTTGGGTTATGTTTAATGTTGATGCTTAATTGGGATTGAGAATGCTGTCAACCATTCTCAATGTTTAACAACTACCATGATAGTTAAATAAATTTATTCCTTTGTAGTAGGGAAAAATTGGCTTTACGCAAAACTGTAACCATAGAGCTTTCCACCAGCCAAATATGCATATAGTATAGTTATTTCATTCCATTACTCTCTATGTGTTACATTGCCAGCATATTCCATGTGCTGACCCGTTTCAGGCTGCAACGTTAATGTTGCAGACTTTTCAGACGACGATTAAGGAGTTTTAGGTCGTGGTTCTATACTCAGTGATGCCGTTGGAGTTGATGGACTCACTTATCTTCCAAGCCTTCCGCTGTTATCGTTATTAGATGGCCTTAAGCCATATTTATTGTAATAAGTTCTCTTTTGAGACACTCGATGTAATAAGTGTGTGATTGCTACTCTGCTATAAATCCTCCGAGTACTGTGTGGTGTCAGCATTACTGATCCAAGGATGACACCGGAGCACAGAGATCAGACTGTTTGAGGTCTGGTCGCTACAGAACTGTTGGCAACTCATCAACCCAGCACCTTCCGCACTTGTGTAGTCTATCAAAAGTCCTGGTCTTGAGGCCTCGCAACACCTCTGTGTTTGCTCTCTCGGCCTGTCCGTTGCTTTGGGATGAGCGATAGAAGCAAAAAAAAAACCTTGCTGCCGAGGTCTCGGATATACTACATAAAGGTGTGGCTCGTGAACTGCGGGTCGTTGTCGGTGATGACTCTGTTCGATACACCAGAACGGCAGACTAGCCGCTTGAAGAACTTGACGGCTGATTGTGTTGTCACCTTTCTCACTGGTTCAACTTCCGGCTACTTTGTGAACTTGTCGATCGCGACGTACAAGTACTCAAAGGCCCTGACAACATGGGGAAAGGGGCCCAGTATGTCGAGCTCCCAGACGGAAAATGGCCAGGAAAGAGGGATTGTCTGAAGAGCTTGGGCTGGTTGAAGAAGCTCCTTTGAATGGAACTGGCACGCTTCACACTTGGTTACTAGTGCAGTTGCATCCTAGAGAGCGGTGGGCCAGAAGAAACCTTGCCGGAACGCTTTGCCGGCAAGGGATCTCGACCTTATGTGGGAGCCACACATGCCTCCATGTATCTCTGCCAACAGCTCCAGTTTGTCTTCCCGAGGAATGCACTTCAGTTTCTCGCCGTTAGGTCTCCTTCTGTATAGGGCATCATCCACAAAATTGTACATGCTGGACCGACGGGCTACTTTCTCTGCTTCTTCCTGTTCCTCGGGGAGTTCCCCTGTTTGGAGGAAACGGATGGTGTGCTGCGCCCATGCCGGATCCTGGGGCTCGACGGCAAGGACTAAAGGCTTGTCTTCGACCGTAGGGGCAACCTCTACAGTCGGGGCCTGGGGCCCCACCGAAGGTTGCTGCCCCCCGGCAAGCTTGGGGCATCCGGTAACGTCTGTGCCGGCGGCTCCTGGGAGCTCAGGGGGAAAGTACTTGTTGTGGCCTGCCTTCCTTCGCTTGTTATGTCCTCCTGATAGCTCAATGGATGGCTGGGTCAATTGAAGCACAAAGGTACCTGGTTCCACAGGCAACTTGAGGGCAACGCATTTCGAGAAGTCATCAGAAATATTGTTCTCTGCTCGGGGAACATGCTCTGCTTGCAGACCATCAAAACACTCTTCTAACTTTCTCACCTCATCCACATAAGCTTCCATCAGCGGGCTCTGGTAATCCTTGTTGACTTGCTTGACGACAAGCTGCGAATCACCTCTGATGATGAGCTGCCTGATTCTGAGGTCTGCCGCGATCCTGAGACCGGCAAGCAATCCCTCGTACTCCACCGTGTTGTTCATTGACTTTTCCTGGGGAAAGTGCATCTGGACTACGTACTTGAGGCGCTCTCCGATGGGTGCAACGAGTAGCACGCCGGCACCAGCACCTTGTAGCGAGAAGGCTCTGTCAAAGTACATGATCCAATCACGGCTCGTCTCCTTGCGGGGAAGTGTGGTCTCTCTAACTTCTTCGTCTGGCGTTGAGGTCCATTCTGCTATGAACTCTACCAAGGCTCGGCTCTTAATTGTTGAAGTGCTTTCAAATTTGAGGCCAAAGCTTGACAGTTCCAACGCCCACTCCACAATCCTCCTAGTGGCATCTATATTGTGCAAGATGCGTTGCTAAGGGAGGCGGGTGACGACGGTGATCTCGTGTGCTTGGAAGTAGTGACACAGCTTTCTCGAGGCCATAAGAAGGCCGAAAAGTAGCTTCTATATGCCAGAATATCTCGATCTAGCCCCCTACAAGAGGGAACTGACAAAATAAACTAGGTGCTGCACCACCTTCTTCTCTTCGACATCGCCCGCTTGCGCGGGCTCCGTCTTGCCGCGACCAGACTCCACCGGTGGTTCTGCCTAGCCAGCATCAGGCCCTGCCACGGAGAGCTTCAGCCCATCACCCGAAGGCTCTGCTTCCACCGCCGCTTCTTCCTCAAATTCCCTCTGTGCCACTAGCGCAACACTAACCACTTGATTCGTTTCCGCTAGGTATAGAAACAACGACTCTTGCAGTTTAGGTGCGCCTAGTATTGGCGGGGAGGAGAGGTACCTCTTCAAATCTTGCAGCACCGCCTCTGCCTCCAGAGTCCATTTCATTGGACTCGCCTTCTTAAAAACTTTAAAGAAGGGCAGGGCGCGCTCAATAGATTTGGAGATGAACCTACATAGAGCAGCGACACAGCCGACAAGCCTGCAAACATCTTTGACTCATCTTGGCACCTCAATCTACTCAATTTCTTTGATCTTGTCGGGATTTGCTTCGATTCCACGTTGAGACACAAAGAACCCAAGAAGTTTGCCGGATGGAACGCCAAACACACACTTCTCTGGGTTGAGCTTGAGGTTGATCTTGCGTAGGTTGGCAAATGTTTCGTCCAGATCCTGCACGAGCGTGGCCTTGTCTTTGGTTTTGACTACTATATCATCCATATAGGTTTCCATATTTCTATGCAGCTAGGGCTCAAAACCAATTTGGACTGCTCGGGCAAATGTCAAATCCGGGCTCTTCAACCCGAAAGGCATCCGTACGAAACAGTAGGTACCACATGGGGTGATGAACGCAGTTTTCTCTTCGTATTCCTTCATCATGAATGTCTGGTGGTATCCCGAGTAGGCTTCGAGGAATGATAGGAGGTCACAACCGGCAGTGGAGTCCATGATCTGGTCAATGCGTGGCAAAGGGAAAGGATACTTTGGACATGCCTTATTGATATCTGTGTAGCCAATACACAACCTCCACTTCCCATTTGCCTTACGCACTACCACTGGATTGGCCAACCACGTGCGGTGGAGCACTCCTCTAACCAAGCCTGCCGCCTCCAACTTCTTGATCTCTTCGATGATGAACTCTTGTCGCTCCAAAGCTTGCTTTCCAACCTTCTTCTTGACTGGTCGCGCATGGGGACAGACATCAAGGTGGTGCTCAATCACCTCCTTGGGAACGCCGGGGATGTCGGATGCTTGCCATGTAAACACGTCGACATTCGCCCGCAAGAAGGCGACGAGCACACTTTCCTATTTGCTGTCGAGGGTGGATGAGGGAGTCCTGGATTAGGGGGTCTCCGGACATCCAGACTATCTCCATTGGCCGGACTGTTAGACTATGAAGATACAAGATTGAAGACTTCGTCTCGTGTCCGGATGGGACTCTACTTGGCGTGGAAGGCAAGCTAGGCAATACGGATATGGATATCTCCTCCTTTGTAACCGACCTTGTGTAACCCTAACCCTCTCCGGTGTCTATATAAACTGAAGGGTTTTAGTCCATAGGACAACAACCATAACATACAATCATACCATAGGCTAGCTCCTAGGGTTTAGCCTCTCTGATCTCATGGTAGATCTACTCTTGTACTACCCATATCATCAATATTAATCAAGCAGGATGTAGGGTTTTACCTCCATCGAGAGGGCCCGAACCTGGGTAAAATATCGTGTCCCCTGCCTCCTATTACCATCCAGCCTAGACGCACAGTTCGGGACCCCCTACCCGAGATCCGCCGGTTTTGACACCGACATTGGTGCTTTCATTGAGAGTTCCTCTGTGTCGTTGCCGTTTGGCTTGATGACTCCTACTATCATCGATAGCGATGCGGTCCAGGGTGAGACTTTTCTCCCCGGACAGATCTTTGTATTCGGCGGCTTTGCACTGCGGGCTTATTCTCTTGGCCATCTGGAGCAGATTGAAAGCTACGCCCCTGGCCATCAGGTCAGATTTGGAAGTTTGAATTACACGGTCGACATCCGCGTAGACTTGATCTTCGACGGATTCGAGCCGCAGTCGGGCGCGCTGCATTGTCGCGATGGGTATGACCTAGCTCTGCCGCCGAACAGTACCCCAGAGGCTGCGCCCGCATCAGCTCCGACCCTCAGCTCGGAGCCAACTGCGCCAGTTGAGGACGAGTGGTTAGACACCGCCTCAGGGGCTGCAGTCTCAACGGCGATCGAGCCGAACACCAACCTAAACCTCAGCGTAGCCCGTGACTCCAAGGTGCCGGACTCTTTTCCGGACTCCAAAGCATCCGCGCCCCTGCCAATCGAATCCGATTGGGCGCCGATCATGGAATTCACCGCCGCGGATATCTTTCAGCACTCGCCCCTCGGCGACATTCTGAATTCACTAAGGTCTCTCTCATTGTCAGGAGAGCCCTGGCCGGATTATGGCCAACAGGATTGGGATGCGGACGACGAAGAAATTCGACGCCCACCCACCACCCACTTCGTAGCCACTGTCGATGATTTAACCGACATGCTCGACTTCGAGATATAGCCCAATACAGAGGCGCCGCACACCCCTTATGCTTCACAGACGAAGTAATGGAACATCAATTCCCAGAAGGTTTCAAACCTGTAAATATTGAATCATACGACGGCACAACAGATCCCGCAGTATGGATTGAGGACTTCCTGCTCCACATCCACATGGCCCGCGGCGATGACTTACACGCCATCAAATACCTCCCACTAAAACTCAAAGGACCAGCGCGGCATTGGCTTAATAGCTTGCCAGCGGACTCCATTAGCTGTTGGGATGATCTGGAAGCCGCATTCCTCGACAACTTTCAGGGCACTTATGTGCGACCACCAGACACCGATGATTTAAGCCACATAATTCAGCAGCCAGAAGAGTCGGTCAGGCAATTCTGGACCTAGTTCCTTACAAAGAAAAATCAAATCGTCGACTGTCCGGATGCGGAGGCCTTAGCGGCTTTCAAGCACAACATCCGAGACGAGTGGCTAGCCTGGCACCTTGGTCAGGAAAAGCCAAAATCTATGGCAGCTCTCACGACGCTCATGACCCGCTTTTGTGCGGGAGAAGACAGCTGGCTGGCTCGCAGTAATAACATATCAAAGAACCATGGTACCACAGATACCAAGGACGGCAATAGCAGGTCACGTCGCAACAAGCATAAGCGCCGCATTAACAGTGAAAATACTGAGGATACGGCAGTCAATGCCGGATTCAAAGGCTCTAAACCCGGTCAGCGGAAAAAGCCATTCAAACAAAGTATGCCGGGTCCGTCCAGCTTGGACCGTATACTCGATCGCTTGTGTCAAATACACAGCACCCCAGACAAGCCCGCCAATCACACCAACAAGGATTGTTGGGTGTTCAAGCAGGCCGGCAAGTTAATTGCCGAAAACAAGGACAAGGGGCCGCATAGCGATGACGAGGAGGAGCCCCAGCAGCCGCACACTGGAGGACAGAAGAGGTTTCCCCCGCAAGTGCGGACGGTGAACATGATATACGCAACCCACATCCCCAAGAGGGAGCGGAAGTCTGCGCTCAGGGACATATATGCGTTGGAGTCAGTCGCCCCAAAGTTCAACCCTTGGTCCTCCTGTCCGATCACCTTCGATCGCAGGGACCACCCCACTAGTATCCGTCATGGCAGATTCGCCGCACTGGTCCTAGACCCAATCATTGACGGATTTCACCTCACTCGAGTCCTCATGGACGGCGGCAGCAGCCTAAACCTGCTTTATCAGGACACAGTGCGCAAAATGGGTATAGACCCCTCAAGGATCAAACCCACAAAAACGACCTTCAAGGGCGTCATTCCAGGTGTAGAGGCCCATTGCACAGGCTCAATTACACTGGAAGTGCTCTTCGGATCCCCGGATAACTTCCGAAGCGAAGAATTAATCTTCTGTATAGTCCCGTTCCGCAGTGGTTATCACGCACTGCTCGGGCGAACCGCATTTGCTAGATTCAATGCGGTACCGCATTATGCACACCTCAAGCTCAAGATGCCAGGACCTCGCGGAGTTATTACAGTCAATGGAAACACAGAGCGCTCTCTCCGAACAGAGGAGCACACCGCGGCCCTCGTAGCAGAAGCGCAAAGCAGCCTCTCAAGACAATCAACCAGTTCGGCGCTTCAAAACCCGGACACCTTCAAGCGCGCTCGGGGCAATCGGCAAATAGACCGCCTGGTGCGATTTGAGCTCGCGTAGCAATACGGAGGCCACCCCAATCCCATCCCAGCGGCAAAGCTCGTGCCGCACGTACATAATTACACATTAAAAATACCATGGGCACAGGTGGGGAGGGGGGCACAACTATGGCACGCCCCAAGACGTGGCCTAAACCGCACTAGGGGCTACCCGTTAGGTTATTTTTCTTTTCCTTTCAGGACCTTAATCTCTGGAAACACTGTCCGGCAGCACTATTGCCGAACACATGATGCAGCAACCAAGGAGGCAGACAGCTACATTATACCACGGAATTCCCAGGTTGATCTCAATAACGAGTGAAATATTCAATTTAATATCATTCCTCAGCTTGCCCTTGGAAGGGACATAGTCCTACTCTTTGCTTATCGCACTATCTGTATCACTCTGCTTTAACGCAATTTTTTAATAAATAATGCATGACATTACAACTATTACTGCACTTTTGTTATATATATGTGTGTGTGTGTGTGTGTTCATTAATGATGCCTTGCAACCGTACACTCTGGTACGGCCAATACACCAGGGGCTTACGTACCCCACAATGCGGTGTGAAAAGTCCGAACACTTTCTCAAGTGCGGCACCCCGAACTTATAGCATTATATGCATCAGTTCCGAATCATGTCTTTGGTCAAATGTTGGGTTTACCCGGCTCCTATGTTTTGTACCTTACGTTCCGCTCTATCAGTTAAGGTAGCACTAGGAGAACTACTGCGATTGTGCCCCGGTTCTGCCGGGCTGAGCACCTCAGTAGAGAAAGCTAAAACTGACTGTCATGATAAGGCGAGAGACTGGTCGCTGTTCGGCGTGGTTTTTCAAGTCCCTAAAGACTTATGCCGCTTAGGGCGAAGGGCCGGCCCTGTCCGGCTTGCAGGTGTGTATCGCGCCCCGCATTCGGCCTTCCGAATACCAAGGGCTTCGCTGAAATTTAAAATTATAGAATTCTATGGCTAAGTGAGAGTGATAAAGCATTATTAGTTCGGTTGCCTTGTTCGTTGCGCTGAGCACCTCCCTCAAAGGACCCAAATATGGGAACAAGAGTGCTCAGGTTTATCCCGAACACCCCAGCACTCGTGGCATGGGGGCAGAAGCCGAGGACTAGCCATCTCTCAGATTGGATAAACAGCCGAACAGAAGGTAATATTTTAAATTCAAACAAGCGTTGCATAGCGCATATGAAACAAGTTTTCATCATACAGGATAACACGAGCAAGTTTACTCAAATATTACATCTTTTGAGCACTCATCCGCGATGAGACGGGCACCCGACAGAACACCCTCGTAGTACATCTCGGGGTGGCGGTGCTCCTTGCCCTCTGACGGCCCATCCTTGATCAGCTTCATAGCGTCTAGCTTGACCCACTGCAATTTCACACGGGTGAAAGCCCGGCGTGCACCTTCAATGCAGACGGATCGCTTGACGACCTCCAGCCGCGGGCAGACATCCACAAGCCGCCTCACCAGGCTGAAGAAGCTGTTCAGAAGGGCGTCGCCAGGCCACAGTCGGACTATGAAGCTCTTCATGGCCTGATCGGCCGCCTTATGTAGCTCGACCATCTGCTTCAGCTGGTCGCTCATTGGCACCGGACGTTCGGCCTCCGCATACTGAGACCAGAAGAACTTCTCCGTCAAGCTTCCATCCTCGGCCTGGTAAAATTGTGCGGCATCAGACACACTGCAGGGCAAATATGCAAATGCTCCTGAAGAGCTCTGGATCCGGGTAAGTAATCGGTAATTTACTTTTACATGCTTGCTTTGCATATAGAAAGCCTTACCCGCCGCTATCTTCTTCATCGCGTCGATCTCTTGGAGGGCCTTCTGGGCCTCGGCCTTGGCACTCTTTGCGCTCTCAAGGGCCGCGACAAGCTCAGACGCTCGCGTCTTCGAGTCAAGCTCCAACGCCTCGTGCTTCGTCACGAGAGCCTGGAGCTCTTGCTGCACCTCGCCCACCCGAGCCTCGTGCTTCTCTCGCTCGGTGTGCTCCTTGGCCGCTGTATCTTCGGCCTTGGCGAGCGCCTGCTTTAGGGTCGCCACCTCGGTCGCGGCCCCTGGCAAACATATGATGATCCTGTCATTTTGCAATCGCATCCTTTTTCATATATACACATCTATAGACAGGGTATTACTTACCCTTGTTATCCTCGAGCTGCCTCTTGGCAAGTCCGAGCTCTTTCCGGGACCCCTCGAGGGCCTGCTTCAGTACGGCGACCTCTGCAGTCAGTGCGGCGGACGCCAGCAGCGAAGCCTGCATATGCATATTGACATACTTATATTAGACTCCTGCGATATTATTTGATCCTCTGTTCGGCTTTTCTTTGTGAACACCGAACAGAGCATCAGGGGCTACTGTCTATGCGGTAATATTTCTACTACATTTTAAAACACTTACCTCGAACTGTTAGAAGGCTGGCACAGGCTTCAGTCAATCCACTCTTGGTGGACTGAACCTTCTGGATCACCGCACTCATGATAGTGCGGTGCTCCTCGTCGATGGAAGCGCTGCGAAGCACTTCCAGCAGATTTTCCGGTACCTCTGGATGGACAAAGGTCACCGGCACAGGCGTCTCGCCCCTCTTAGAGGGAGGCCGCCTGCCCGAGCCCGGAACCGCTGGAGGGTCCGGCGCAGTGTTCGGCTGAGCGCCGAACTCGGAGCTCTCGAGGGCCTCCAGGACTGTCTCCCCTCGACCCGGTGCCTCTTGAGGCACCACCTCGGCGTCGTCAGCAGGATGAGGGGAGGTGGCGGTCAGGACTGGATCACTATCCATGTCCGACGAGCCCAGGGAGTCGTCCGATGATACATCAATGCTGGTTCGCGGCGGCCTGCATAATCATATTCGGTGTTAGGGAAAGCAGTGCGACAAAAGAATGCTACGAGTTACTCTGGTATCCGAATACTTACGATCTCCCCAGGGGCTTGGCCCGGGGCAACCACTCGTCCTCGCCCTCGTCGGCGGTGGTGGAACTATCCGGAAGGAGAGTCCTCCCCTTCTTGGACCCTTCGGCCTCCCCAGTTGGGGCGGCCTTCCTTTTCTTGTCTCCCCCACCTGGAGGGGAAGCATCTTCTTCTTCCTCCTCGTCTTCAGGGGAAGAGTGTGCCGCAGAGTTATCAGACGATGAGTCCGATAACACCTGGCATCGGGAACTCTTTCAGGATCCCTTGGCCTTCTTGGTCTTCTTCGGCACCTTGTAAGGAGCCGGAGCCAGCATCTCCGTCAGGAGAGCACCCACAGTGTCTTCGGGCAAAGGGGCCGGACAGTTAATCTGCCCTGCCATCTCCACCCAGTCCTATCAAAGGCATGGAGATTAGACCCCGCACATAATTAAGCTGGGGAAAATAAATGTCTTACGTGACATATTAAACTCACCGAACGCGCTAGGCGCTTTGCACTTAGTCTGCGGTCCTCGGCGAGAGAAGGAGGGACCTCGGCGCCCTTGAACAGCACCTTCCAAACGTCCTTGTGCGTTGTATCAAAGAGCTCGCTCAGAGTCCGGTGCTGGGCCAGGTCGAACTCCCATAAGGTAAAATCCCGTTGTTGACACGGGAGGATCCGGCGAATGAGCATAACTTGGACTACGTTGACAAGCTTGAGCTTCTTGCTTGCCATACTCCGGATACATTTCAGGAGTCCGTCCAGCTCCACCGATGAACCCCGCGACAAGCCCTTCTCTTTCCAGGAAGTGAGCCGTGTAGGGAATCCGGATCGAAACTCGGGGGCTGCCGCCCATTTGGCATCACGCGGCTCGGTGATGTAGAACCACGCCGACTGCCATCCCTTTATTGTCTCCACGAAGGAGCCTTCGAGCCATATGACGTTGGGCATCTTACCCACCATGGCTCCGCCGCATTCTGCTTGTTGGCCTCATACCACCTTTGGCTTAATATTGAAGGTCTTTAACCACAGGCCGAAGTGGGGTCGGATGCGAAGGAAAGTCTCGCACACAACGATGAACGCCGAAATGTTGAGGATGAAGTTTGGGCCAGATCATGAAAGTCCAGCCCATAGTAGAACATGAGACCACAGACGAATGGATGGAGGGGAAACCCTAGTCCACGGAGGAAGTGGTGGAGGAATACTACCCTCTAATGGGGCCTGGGAGTGGGGATGAGCTGCCCCTCATCTGGGAGCCGGTGCGCGATGTCGTCGGGCAGGTATCCGGCTCTCCTCAGTTTCTTGACGTCTCCCTCCGTGACGGAGGAGACCATCCACTTGCCTCCCGCTCCGGACATGATTGGAGAAGGTCGAGGTGGGAAGTGAGGACTTGGGCGCTAGAGCTCGAGTGTGCGAAGACGGATGAGCAAAGGAGGAAGAAGGCGTGGATAGAAAGGTGAATCCTTATCCCTTTATATGGGCGGACGAAGCTAAGCGTCCCCACTTGCCTGGTAAAACTCACTTATCCCCCAAGCGCCGCAATTGATGGCGCGGTTGGGTTACCCATGCCCATATTGATGAGAATCCCGTAATAAGGGGGCACGATCTCTGCTTTGACAAGACGTGTCGAAAAACTGCCTCGCGTTATGTGCGGGGCTGGTTAAAAGAAACGGTTCGAATAATCACCGGGCCATGACCTAACGTCATGCTGCCAAACCAAGCCAACAAATTGGATCTGCAAAAATATTATTCTCTCTACAATGGAATGTGGAACTTATTTTGCAGGGTTGGACACTATCCTCGTATTCAAATTCTTCTGTGATGTATTCGGATCAGGAACCCGCCTTGCAATGCCGAAGACAATACTGCGCGCTGGACTCATCGTCATTGAAGCCTGGTTCAGGGGCTACTAAGGGAGTCCTGGATTAGGGGGTCTCCGGACATCCAGACTATCTCCATTGGCCGGACTGTTAGACTATGAAGATACAAGATTGAAGACTTCGTCTCGTGTCCGGATGGGACTCTACTTGGCGTGGAAGGCAAGCTAGGCAATACGGATATGGATATCTCCTCCTTTGTAACCGACCTTGTGTAACCCTAACCCTCTCTGGTGTCTATATAAACCGAAGGGTTTTAGTCCGTAGGACAACAACCATAACATACAATCATACCATAGGCTAGCTTCTAGGGTTTAGCCTCTCTGATCTCGTGGTAGATCTACTCTTGTACTACCCATATCATCAATATTAATCAAGCAGGACATAGGGTTTTACCTCCATCGAGAGGGCCCGACCTGGGTAAAATATCGTGTACCCTGCCTCCTGTTACCATCCGGCCTAGATGCACAGTTCGGGACCCCCTAGCTGAGATCCGCCGGTTTTGACACCGACAGTGGAGCTTACGGTAAAAGCTCTACCCGTGCCATCCTCCTCGACGGGCACCTTCTTGGTTTCTGGTAGGGCCGTCGTGGACCTCTTGCTCCCGCTGGCGGAACTCTCTGGCATGTCCTCAACGGTAATGCGGTGCTCCGAATAGGCGCGTTTGCCGGAGGAGGTGTAGGAGTCCTTGCCGGGGTCGGAAGTCTTGCCGGAAGGGGCCTTGCCGGTTTTCTTCCCTCCCTGGGCCTCAGTGGCAGGAACAGGTGTCTTGGCTGCAGCCACTGCAGCTGCCTCCCGGTAGAGTTGGTCGACACAGATAAGCGCGTCCTTCTTGTCGGAGGGGATGGTGATGATGCTCATTGGCCCGGCCATCTTCAACATGTTGTGAGCGTAATGTGATGCCGCCATAAACTTGGCCAGTGCTGGGCGGCCGAGGATCCCATTATAAGGCAAGGGGATCTTAGCAAAATCAAAAACGATCTTCTTTGTCCAATAGTTCAGCTCGCCCCCAAACATGACGAGCAACGTGACTTTACCCTTCGGCTGACTCCTCCCCGGATTGACCCCTTGAAACGTGCCCGTCTCCTCGAGATTTCCATTGGGGATCTGTAGCCTTTCAATGACAGCAGGCGATATCAAGTTCAGACCGGCCCCGCCGTCAACTAGTATTTTTGTCACCTTGAGGTTGTGTATTGTTGGGGAAACCAACAACGGAAAACACCCGACCACAGTTGTGCGGTTAGGGTGATCCTCGGTGTCAAAAATAATAGGCGTGCTGGACCACTTCAGTGGGCTCTGGGCGTCGAACGATGGCTCCGCCGCAGCGACTTCGCGCGCCCACTGCTTTAGTTGGCGGTGAGAGGTGTGCAGTGAGGCGCCACCGATGATGCACATGGCCTCCGTAGCTTTCTGGAACTTGTGCTCGCTGATGACAGACAAGTATAGGGGATATATCGTAGTCCTTTCGATGAGTAAGAGTGTCGAACCCAATGAGGAGCAGAAGGAAATGACAAGCGGTTTTCAGTAAGGTATTCTCTACAAGCACTGAAATTATCAGTAACAGATAGTTTTGTGATAAGGTAATTTGTAATGGGTAACAAGTAACAAAAGTAAACAAGGTGCATCAAGGTGGCCCAATCCTTTTTGTTGCAAAGGAGAATCCTGGACAAACTCTTATATAAAGGAAAACGCTCCCGAGGACACATGGGAATTATCATCAATCTAGTTTTCATCACGCTCATATAATTCACGTTCTTACTTTGATAATTTGATATGTGGGTGGACCAGTGTTTGGGTACTGCCCTTACTTGGACAAGCATCCCACTTATGATTAACCCCTCTTGCAAGCATCTGCAATAAGAAAAGAAGTATTAAGGTAAACCTAACCATAGCATGAAACATATGGATCCAAATCAACCCCTTACGAAGCAGCATAAACTAGGGTTTAAGCTTCTGTCACTCTACCAACCCATCATCTACTTATTACTTCCCAATGCCTTCCCCTAGGCCCAAATAATGGTGAAGTGTCATGTAGTCGATGTTCACATGACACCACTAGAGGAAAGACAACATACATCTCATCAAAATATCGAACGGATACCAAAATCACATGACAACTTATAGCAAGACTTCTCCCATCTCCTCAGGAACAAACGTAACTACTCACAAATCATAATCATGTTCATAATTAGAGGGGTATTAATATGCATAAAGGATCCGAACATATGATCTTCCACCAAATAAACCAACTAGCATCAACTACGAGGAGTAATCAACACTACTAGCAACCCACAGGTACCAATCTGAGGTTTTGGGACAAAGATTGGATACAGGATATGAACTAGGGTTTGAGAGGAGATGGTGTTGATGAAGATTTCGATGGAGATTGACCCCCTCCCAATGAGAGGGTCGATGGTGATGATGATGGTGATGATTTCCCCCTGCCGGAGGGATGCTTCCCCGACAGAACAGCTCCGCCGGAGCCCTAGATTGGTTCCGGCAAGGTTCCGCCTCATGGCGGCGGCGCTTCGTCCCGAAAGCTTGCTTACGATTTTTTTCCAGGGCGAAAGACTTCATATAGCCAAAGATGGGGACCGGAGGCCTACCAGGGGGCCCACGAGACAGGGGGCATGCGCCCCACCCTCGTGGATGGTGGTTGGCCCCCCTCTGGTGCTTTCTTCGCCCAATATTTTTTATATATTCCAAAACTGACTTCTGTAGAGTTTCAGGACTTTTGGAGTTGTGCAGAATAGGTCTCTAATATTTGCTCCTTTTCCAACCCAGAATTCCAGCTGCCGGCATTCTCCCTCTTCATGCAAACCTTGTAAAATAAGAGAGAATATGCATAAGTATTGTGACATAATGTGTAATAGCAACCCATAATGCAATCAATATCGATATAAAAGCATGATGCAAAATGGACGTATCAACTCCCCCAAGCTTAGACCTCGCTTGTCCTCAAGCGGAAACCGACAACGAAAAATATGTCCACATGTTTAGAGATAGAGGTGTCGATAAAATAAAATACGTACATGAGGGCATCATGATCATTCTTATAACAAAAACATATATACATATATTGTCATATGATTTATTATGCTAAAGTAACAATCTATTCACAATGTGAAGTATGAATCAGAAATGTCATTGAAAACTAACAAACTATAATCTCAGTCATTGAAGCAATTGCAATTTATCATAACATCGGAAAGAGTCAATATAAGAGCTTTTCAGCAAGTCCACATACTAACTATCATTTAGTCTTTCACAATTGCTAACACTCACGCAATACTTATGAGGATGAAGCTTTAATCGGACACAGAGAAATATATGGGCTTATAGTTTTGCCTCCTATCCTTTTACCTCAAGGGTAATGTCAACAATAATAGTGCACGAAAACCCACATCCAATTAGCTATATATATCAGAATCTTTCCAACACACAGTGCTTGCAAAAGGATAAAATGTAAAAAGGAAAGGTGAAGATCACCATGACTCTTGTATAAAGTATAAGACAAAAGTAAAAGATAAGCCCTTCGCAGAGGGAAGCAGAGGTTGTCATATGTTTTTATGGTTGGATGCATGAAATCTTAATGCAAAAGAACGCCACTTTATATAGCCACTTGTGATATGGACCTTTATTATGCAGTCCGTCGCTTTTATTTCTTCCACATCACAAGATCATATAAAGTTTATTTTCTCCACACTAATAGATCACACATATTTAGAGAGCAATTTTTATTGCTTGCAACAATAACAACTTAATTGAAGGATCTAACTCAATCCATATGTACATATGGTTGACTCTCATGGCAAAACTGGGTTTAAGGATATTTGGAAGCACAAGTAGTATCTCTACTTGGTGCAAAGAATTTGGCTAGCATGAGGGGGAAAGGCAATCTCAACATGTTGGATGATCCATGACAATATAATTTATTTCGGATGTAAGAAAGCATAACCCATTACGTTGTCTTCCTTGTCCAACATCAACCTTTTAGTATGTCATATTTTAATGAGTGCTCACAATCATAAAAGATGTCCAAGATAGTATATTTATATGTGAAAACCTCTCTTTCTTTACTACTTCTTATTAATTGCAACGATGACCAAAACTATGTTTGTCAACTCTCAACAACTTTCATTCATCATACTCTTTATATGTGAAGTCATTACTCTCCATAAGATCAATATGATCTCTTTATTTCTTTTTATTTTCTCTCTTTTTTCTCAAGATCATAGCAAGATAACGAAGCCCTTGACTCAAAACTAATCTTTATTATATATAGCTCACGGACTCGATTACATAGAAGGATCATAAAGCAAAACTCAAAACTAAATACTAATAAAACTTTATTCTACTAGATCAAGATATTACCAAAAGGATTGAACTAAGAAAAATGGTAAAGATAAAAGTGTGATGGTGATACGATACCGGGGCACTCCCCCAAGATTGGCAGTTGCTAAGGGGAGTGCCCATACCCGATACTCAGTTCTCCTTTGGTGGTGAAGAAGAGATTGTTGATGATGTAGGCTTGTCGTCCAACATCGATCGTAGGAGATTCTCCAACTTACGAATAATGCCCTTGAGTGCGATGATATGCTCTTGCAACAGAATATTTTCACGAGTTAGATACTTGTTCTGCACCTGAACTATTTCAATCATCTTGAAAGCTTCAATTTCAGTAGGGGTAAGAAGATTGTAATGAGGTTGAAGGATGTCTTCTTCTTCTGCTGCCGGAGCTTGCACTACAAAAAAATACACTTCCGTGATGATACGTGTTTGTCACAGTAGGTCGCATTTTTTGTCATGCATGTACATCCATGACGATTTTATGACAGAATCAAGATAGTCATACCTGTGTTGTCATAGAAGTGTTCCATGACATTACCAAAATTATCATCACGAAAGTGTCCACTTCCATGACGATAAATCGCGCGTCATAGAAGTGCTTTCATCAAGGGTGACCGACACGTGGCATCCACCACAACGGAACGCCGTTAAGCTATCGGGTCGGATTTTGGATCCGATAACCCGTTAACAGCCCTGACCAATGGGAAATTTCCATGTGTAAAATTCTGATTGGCTGAAGGAAACACGTGTTGCCTCACCGTTGGGACAGATATCATCCACTCATTGGACAGGAGGCGCCTACGATAGTTCGACACGTGGCATGCCCAATAGTGGCCCATTCCAGGGAAAAAGGCCGGCCCAATAAAAATTAGCAGGCCGGCCCATATAAGGCCTACTTGTGTCAGGTCCATTTAATCCCACGGCCCATACGAGATGTGCCAATTCGGCCCGTCAACGGCCCGTTAAAGATTTGACACCATTGCAGCCCATCGTCAGTTCGAGCCCGTTAACAGCCCGCTATATATTTGGGCTCATTATCGGCCCAATGAGATTTTGGCCTGTTAACGGCCCATTTAATGGATGGGCCAATTTTCAGGATGTACATCTTTCGGCCTTTTAGCGACCCATTTAAATGTTGGGCTAATTTCTGGCCCGGTGTGTCTTTCAGCCTATTGACGGCCCATAAATCTGATGGGCCATTTGTAGTCGGACCTGAGTTTCGGCCTTTTAGCGGCCAATTTAAGTGTTGGGCCAATTTCTGGCCCGGTGTCACTTTCAGCCTGTTCACGGCCCATAAATCAGTTGGGCCATTTGTAGTTGGACCTGAGTTTTGGCCTTTTAGCGACCCATTTATGTGTTCGGCCAATTCCCGGCCCTGTGTGCCTTTCAGCCTGTTAACGGACCATAAATGAGTTCGGCCATTTGTAGTCGGACCCTAGTTTTGGCCTTTTAACGGCCCATGCCCTTCATGGTCCAATACCAGCCTAGTTTCTCTTTCGGCCTGCTAAAGGCCCATAACACAGTTGGGCTGTTTACAATACGACCTGACTTTTGGCCTCTTAGCGGCCCATGATCTTCATGGTCCAGTACAAGCCCGCTGTCTTTTTCGGCCTGCTAAAGGCCTACTGTATAGTTGGGCCATATGTAGCCCAAACTTAGTAACGGCGTGTTAATGACCCGGGAGGTAAGAGGGCCGACCATTAACTTTCGTCCTAGTAACGACCCATTAACTTAATGGGCCCACTAAAGTTCGTTCATGTCTTTAGGCCAAATTAGATAATTTCAGCCCATTACGACGAGCAATTATGCACAGGACCAAAACAGATCAAGCAAAGGTACGGCATATAGGGAATAACGTTGCACATCCAACATATATTACTGGAAATTACATCCACTTGGCAATCAATGATTGATGCCAATGCAAATAAATGAGCAGAACCTAACCATCTACAACGTCACAATCTGCAACCTCAGCACAGATGACGCCCATAAGCATGTGGGCAAGTTCTTGCTACTTTGCTACACTGTCTCTGAAAACATTGATCAGTTGTTGTGTCATGATAACCCACAAGTATAGGGGATCGCAACAGTTTTCGATAAGTAAGAGTGTCAAACCCAACGAGGAGCTAAAGGTAGAACAAATATTCCCTCAAGTTCTATCGACCACCGATACAACTCTACGCAAGCTTGACGTTCGCTTTACCTAGAACAAGTATGAAACTAGAAGTACTTTGTAGGTGTTGTTGGATTGGTTTGCAAGATAATAAAGAGTACGTAAATAAAAAGTAGGGGCTGTTTAGATAAAGAAACAATAAAGTAAATATAGTGAGTGTGGAAAAGTGGTGGTAGGAGTTGCGAAATTGCCCCTAAGCAATTGACTACTTTACTAGACCGATAGCAAGTATTATGTGGGAGAGGCCACTGCTAGCATGTCATCCCTTACTTGGAATTCTATGCACTTATGATTGGAACTATTATCAAGCATCCGCAACTACTAATGTTCATTAAGGTAAAACCCAACCATAGCATTAAGATATATTGGTCCCCCTTCAATCCTGTATGCATCAATTTCTATGCTAGGTTGAAGCTTCTGTCACTCTTGCCCTCCAATACATAGTCCTATCAACATACAACTAACCCTATGGTGTGATCCACGCGCGCAATCATATGATGGGCACCAAAGGACAGCAACATAACCACAAGCAAATTAAATCAATCATAGCAATTCATCAACCACCGATAGGACAACGAAAATCTACTCAGACATCATAGGATGGCAACACATCATTGGATAATAATATGAAGCATAGAGCACCATGTTCAAGTAGAGGGTACAACGGGTTGCGGGAGAGTGGACCGCTGTAGATAGAGGGGGGAAGGTGATGGAGATGTTGGTGAAGATGGCGGAGGTGTTGATGTAGATCGCGGTGATGATGATGGCCACGGCGGCGTTCCGACGCCACCGGAGGAGAGGGGGAGAGGGGCCCCCCTTGTTCTTCTTATTCCTTGACCTCCTCCCTAGATGGGAGAAGGGTTTCCCCTCTGGTCCTTGGCCTCCATGGCATGGGAGGGGCGAGAGCCCCTCCGAGATTGGATCTATCTCTCTGTTTCTCTCTGTTTCTGCATTCTCTTCTGGCTCTGTTTCACCATTTCATGTATATATGGAGATCCGTAACTCCGATTGGCCTGAAACCTTCGCCGTGATTTTTTTCCGAATATTTGCTTTCTTGCGGCAAAAGAAGAGCGTCAACCGCCTTACGGTGGGCTCACGAGGGT